>NW_009952430.1:209683-215775 GCF_000747805.2 Chaetura pelagica
GAGTACAACAGCGGGTGCCTGCAAAAGTCATAGGGAGGCTCTGTGGTCCAGCAGACCCGCCACCATCAGAGATGGAGCCTGAACCTGCCTGCAAAACCTCTCTGACAAGACCTCCAAGAACAGGTGGGAGAGGAAAGGAAGCTTATCCACCCTAGAAACTCTCTATTTAGTGTGCTAAGGAGTAACAGTTTTGCAGGTTTTTGCACACCTACATCCATGTGCTTATGCACCAGGTGAAATAAATGGTAAAACAGCCAACCCCATCACCAGCACCCAGGGAAACACAGTGCACACCTGCTGGGGATCCTTCCTGGCCAAGACACCTACCCCAGGACCTGGCTTATAAAGGTGGGAGGTGATGTTTGGGTAGGCAGGATCACAGAATCACAGAATCCCAGGGGTTGGGAGGGACCTGGAAAGCTCCCCCAGCCCAACCCCCCTGCCAGAGCAGGGGCACCCAGAGCACATCACACAGGAACGTGGCCAGGGGGGTTGGAATGTCTCCAGAGAAGGAGACTCCACAGCCTCTCTGGGCAGCCTGGCCCAGGGCTCTGGCACTCTCACAGCAAAGAAGTTCTTCCTGAGATTCCCATGGAACCTCCTGGGCTCCAGTTTGCACCCACTGCCCCTTGTCCTGTCACTGGTCATCACTGCACAAAGCCTGGCTCTGGCCTCCTGACACTGCCCTGAACAGATTTGTGCCCATGGATGAGGTGGCCCCTCAGTCTCCTCTTCTCCAAGCCCAACAGACCCAGCTCCCTCAGCCTTTCCTCAGCAGGGAGATGTTCCCCTCCCTCCAGCATCTCTGTGGCTCTGCCCTGGACTCTGGGTTCCAGCTCATGGAGCCATACCTAAGAGTTTCAGAGTTAGAAGTGTGGTTTCCAGAGCCTCTGGAAGTCTGAAAGGTGCCCAACGTGCAGCCCCACCAGCATCACCCCATCAGGAGCCCTGGCCACACGACCTGGGCAGAGCCACGAGTCCCCAGGGATGGCTGGCAGCCCGAGAGGCAGCCTCCCAGCTCATTCCCAGAGTCTGATACAGCAAACCTTAGAATAGACACCAGGGAGGATTCCGGACAGACAGAACAGGCTTCTCCACCCCCTCAGACATCCCTGCTCAGCTCAGCGCTGAGAAACATCGTGCTGAGGAGTCCCAGGGCTGGCTCCGTGGGAAGAGGCAGCAGCAGCTGGGCAAGCAGTGAGCCAGGCAGGGGACAGTTGCTCTTCATCACTTCCAATGATTGTAGATAAGCTCAACCATTGTTGGTCCAGCTGCCCATCTCATCCATAAGCCTGGTGAGGACAAGGCTGGGGAGGGCTGGAGAGACTCCTGGAGAGGTGGCTGAGTAAGATAAATAGGGAGTGGAACTCATGGGCTGTTCTCTGTCCCTAAGGACAATTCCAGTGACATGACTGGTGTCTACACACCTCAGCTCTTTTTTCCACAAGACACAGGGGCTGGAGCACCTCTGCTATGGAGAGGCTGAGTGAACTAAATTATTCAGCTTGGAGCAGAGGAGGCTCTGGGAACACCTTAAAGCACCTTTGAGTACCTGAAGGTGCTACAGAAAAACTGGGGAGGACTTTTGACAAGGGCAGAGAGTGACAGGATATGGGAGAATGGTTTTAAGCTGAAGATATAGGTTAGATCTGAGGAAGAAATTCCTTCCTGCAAGGGTAGTGAGAGCCTGGCCCAGGTTGCCCAGGGAAGCTGTGGCTGCCCCATCCCTGGCAGTGTTGAAAGGCAGGTTGGATGGGGCTTGGAGCAACCTGGGCTGGTGGGAGGTGTCCCTGCCCATGCAGGGGGTTGAACTAGGTGATCTTAAGGTCCCTTCCAACCCAAATCAGCCTGTAATTCTATTATTCTATCATGCCCATTGAAAAGGCTCCATTGCTTGTCCCCAAACTGCCCATCAGAGCCCTGACTGCCTGCACAGGAGCCACGCTGGGGGACACACAGGGACACAGGATGGATGGTTGCAGCTCAGCACATGGGCCATTGTCTGAAAAAAAAAACGCCTCCGGAGCAGGAAGGGTGCCCCTTTTCCCGCCAGCCCAGCCACACCTTGCACACACCAGGAGCCAGGCAGCAGGGCTCAGCTTGGGGCACACGCTGAGCCAGAGGATGTGGGTCACCTCTCACCATGCAGTGCACACATGATTAAAGCCAGAATGTCCTGCTCTTATCTCTGCTAGAAGCAGCATCACCAAGCTGGCAGGTCCTATGAGCTTCCACCAGAAGAAGTGAAAACTTCAGGGCTTTCCAGCCCTGAATTTTGGACACAAGTTTTTGGATGAGGGCCTAGATCTAGTCCCCTTGGCACACAGACTGGAAAGTCTCAGCTACAAGTACTTAATCTCCCTGCTGTGCCCCACCTGCAGGGGTGCATTTCCTCCTCAGATGTCCCTGCTGTATGTGACTCTCCTCTGTGGTTCCACAAACCTTCTCCTGCCCAGCACCAAGGCAGGGCTGTGCCCTCCAGACAGGCCTGGGACACTGTCCTGCTGATCAGCAGGGGCTGTGCCCAACACCACAACTTCCATCCTCTCCCTGATGGTGCAACCCCCAGGGCCATGGTTCAGCCACCAGAGCAAAGAACCCAGCAGAGATGCACATTGTGTGTGCAAACAACCACCCTGGAACTGTGTCCATTTCCTTGGAATTTCATGGTTTTGGAAGAACTTTTGGCTTTTATTTTTTTTTTTTCTGGTTGGGTAGTTGTGTTCAGATTTTGTTTGTAGCTTTTCCTCGTGATTCTCAGGGGGATGATGTTGATGGTT
The DNA here is from genome assembly GCF_000747805.2 of Chaetura pelagica. Classification (NCBI taxonomy): domain Eukaryota; kingdom Metazoa; phylum Chordata; class Aves; order Apodiformes; family Apodidae; genus Chaetura; species Chaetura pelagica. The sequence goes on from NW_009952430.1 coordinate 212,464, forward strand.
TAGTGTTGGAGAACAGGATGCCATGGAAGTCTCAAAATACATCTGGTTAAAAACTATTTCACCCTTAGTAATAATAATAGTAATAACAACAACAATTCCCAATGTGAAAGACTAGCCATCTTATCTCAGTATGAAATACTAGCAAGCACATCTCAGCCTGTTTTCTGCCCTGATGCATATTTGCAATTAGCTCTTCTATGCAGAAGGCAAAGTGCACTGTTTATGGTTTTACTGTAGGATCCAAGTACTTTATATGCTTATTTTTCATAACAAAATTACTGTGTCCATAAATCAGGCTAAACTCAGAGGCAGCTTTGACCCATTACTTCAACCTTTCTCTCTAGATCAGCTGTTCATAAACTGTGTGCCCGGATTCAGTGTCCAGGCTTGCATTAGGAATCAAATATTTGGGAAACACAATTTGCATCACAGCTCTTTAAGTAAGTCTTTGGCTTCCTGGAAATGATGACTCATGGTTTGGATGTGCAGAAATGTACCAACAACATAACCTTTCGATCCCCTAATGCCAGACAGATCCATATAAACCCTGGCTTCGTGCTGCCCAGCTGAATGGTACACCAAGCTGTATATATAGTATCACTTTAGATTGGGTCTTTTTTGCAATGTGTGGGAAAGATAAAAAATGGGGCAGAACATGACCCTGAGGTCAGTCAGCTCCCAGAGCCATTTCTTTATCAGTTCATCTCTGATCAGCTTCCTCCTCTGCCACCCAGATGAAGCAATGGTTTCTAGAACAAGTCCTGTGTCCTGACAAATTTTATAGGATCAGCACAGCAACATGTAATCATGTACAAAGTGCTTTCTGAAGAAACCTTCTGAGTGTGGGTCTAGTCCCTGGCAGGGTGAAGTGGCTGTGCTGTTGTTGCTCGGAGAAGTTATGTCAAATTGTCATCAGAGAAGCCTGGTTTGTTCCCTACCACGGGTGGTTAAAAGGCAGTTTTTCCAGACAGCCACCCTGGCCAGTGGATGCTCAGCAGCCAGAACAGGTTTGTGCAGAGCCCTGCCAGGCATTAGACATGGGTGAGGTCACTGCACTCCAACCAACCTTCAACCCTTGGTGGCCTTCAGCACGGTTTTGGCAGAGGTGCCAAGTAGAAGTGGACCCTGCTCAGAAGCTGGATGCAAAATACAGAATAAACCAGAATAAACTCAATTCCTCTGCAGGACGAGCAAGCTCTGCTTTCTGCCACAGGGACTGGTTGGTCTGCAAGGAAATGCACCTCTGCAAAAACAAAATCAGAGTTTTCCAAGGGAATTTCTTTTTCTTCCTCAGCAGATCACTTGGGCATTAACTCTGTGTCTGCATTGAATCCTCAACGGCATTCCCAGTCTGCCCAGTCAGCTGGGAACCTTGCCCAGATGTATCCTCCCATGATGAACTCGAGCCAGTGAGCCCTGGGCAGAGGGCAGACTGGTCACTGAGTGCTGAGCTCCAAGGGGCAGAGCCCTGCTGGGATGGTTTGGTTTTTTCTTCTGAATATTTTGCTTGTTAAGAAATGATTCAGTTTTCTTAGACTGAGTCAGGACAAAGAAGAGGAATAAGAGCTTCCTTCAAAGCAGGAGTCTTCTGTTCAGCTCCTGCTGCAACAGGAGGATGTCTCAGTATTGCTGCCCTGGGACAATAGCCTCGTGCTCCTCAGAGGAGTTTATGGGTAACCCTGGCTCTTGCACACTTTCTCTTTGGCTCTCTCTAGCTCCCTGCAGTCTCCAAGTGATGTCCAGTGGCAGCATCTGCCCCAGGTGCTGTCACCTTAAGCAACCCCAGCCAGACACAGCTTAACAGATAAAACACTGAGCATAGATCAGCCCACTGAAAAGACACCGTGAGAAGCAAAGCACCACTAGACACCAATTTTGGGACTCAAGCAGTTGCCAAATGTCAGCAGGCTTTGCACCCTGTCCCTGCAGACCCCTGGTGCATCAAGCCTCAGGGAAAACACATCTGCACCTGCCCCACAGCAGGTGACATTGAGGCCAGGGGTGACTAGTGCACAAGGAGCAGCACTCACACACCAGGTTGCACACCCTGCCTGGCCCCAGGACCAGGCAAAGCCCCATCAGGCCTTTGTCCCTTTCTCCCTGCAGATGCAGGGACTTCACCAGCCTACGGGCTGCAGAAGGCAAAGGGGATGCTGCCATCTGTGGCCCTGCCTTGGGCATCCCTCTCCTCCAGCACAGGGGCACATCCTGGCAGCACAGCTGGCTGCCCTGCGCTCAGCAGGGAAGAGAACCCAACAGGGATGTCCCCAGGGAGCAGCCACCTGCCCCAGCAGGATGTGTCCCCTCCAAGCGGACAGTCCTTCGGCTCCGTGCAGGAGCACAGGGCAGGGGGAAGCTGCCAGTGTTTCTGTGTTCACAACAACACGTCAGGACTTCACTCAGGCTCTGCCCTGCACTGTCCCCTTCTGGGCCTTCCTTAGGTAGGACAGGAGATGAGCCCTGGGTTGTGGGGATGCATGAAGGGGGTTTATCGGGAAGACCGAGCCTGTCCAACATCCCTAATGACCCCAGGGCACACGTTGGCAGCCACAGACACAAGCCCCATGTCCTGATAGCCCCAGCTCGCCAAGTTTCAGTATTTCTAAGCAGGGCAACTCAAGCACAGCAGGAGCAGGGGCTTCTCCAGGCTCTCCCCTCTGCTCCCAGGGCGAGGGGCTGCTCTCCAGGGGCTGCCTGTCTTCCCCTGGCTTGGCCCAGCTCGTCCCTCCCCAGCAGGCAGCAAGCCCGAGTGCCATCACCTCCAGCAGGCAGTTTTACTGGCTGACACTATAAATGTACTGTGCTCTCATGGATTTGATGCTGTTTTTATGAACTTGGAGCTCAGCGCGGCTGTTTAGTTTGAGATGAGCGAGGAATGTATTAATAGTTGGGTAAAGCGCCCCGAGCTTCTAATCTGCCCGGGCTGTTTGCTTTAGGGGAAAAAAACACTTCACTTTTTCCATTCATTACTATTCTTTTTGTTAGTGGCTTGGAGCACCCACCCCCAGCACACACCGGAGGCTGCTTTAACCTCTCTCTCCCTGCACCCCAGCCACCCACGGTGTCCCAGGGGGAGCAGAGAGCAGCTGGCAGGGAGCATCACCCAACCTCTTCCCCCCCCGGACCTTGCTGAAACCAAACCCTAACCTGGGCTTGTGGGGGCAGCAGCCACACAGGAGTGAAGATGCAGCATTGTGGTTAGTAGGTCAAGGGAGGTTCTCCTCCCCCTCTGTTCTGCCTTGGTGAGGCCACATCTGGAATGTTGTGTCCAGTTCTGGGCCCCTCAGTTCCAGAAGGACAGGGAACTGCTGG
>NW_009952430.1:216272-223766 GCF_000747805.2 Chaetura pelagica
GGAAGAGCTTCTATTCTGTGAGAGTGCCAGAGCCCTGGGCCAGGCTGCCCAGAGAGGCTGTGGAGTCTCCTTCTCTGGAGACATTCCAACCCCCCTGGCCACGTTCCTGTGTGATGTGCTCTGGGTGCCCCTGCTCTGGCAAGGGGGTTGGGCTGGGGGATCTTTCCAGGTCCCTTCCAACCCCTGAGATTCTGGGATTCTGTGATTGGCAGTGCATCCCTGCTGCCCCTGCACCCACAGCCCCCCGGGCAGACCCCTCACCCTGCCTGTGGGTGCTGCCAGGATGAGGACCCTGGGGTAGCAGCTGTGCCCACCCTACAGGTGGCACCACCCAGCCTGGTGCCACAACCTTACAACTGCCCTGCTCTCCTGCTGATGAAGGGGCAGTGGAGCCAGCTCCCCAAACAGCCTCTCTTCATTTAGGGAGGACACTGGTGTTCCAGGGGCTTGCCCTGCTCCTGCCACTGATTTACGTTCCGACGAGGATCTCAGTGACGTCCTGCTAAGACTCTTATCCAACATGAACTTTCCATAAGCAGGGCTCTATTTTTAACTCTGCAAAGCCTACGAGTGGGGTTGTCTTTGCAGGGATGGGAGGATGAGGGAGTCACTGTGCACAGCCTCCAGCTGGGCAGGGTGACCCCAAGCCTGGAGCTTGTCGGGGGGACTGGTACCAGCAGAGTGTCCTGGGCAGCACCGAGCGCCAGGGGCTGGCAGGGTGGGAACAGTGGCAGGATGGGGACAGTGGCAGGATGGGGACAGTGGCAGGATGGCACGTAGTTTTCAGCCTGGCAGCCTCCTGCCAAGGCAGAGGGGTCAGTGCAGGGAGCAGGCTCTGGAAGAGACTGTTCTGGTGGTGGAATGAGCTGGGGCAGAACCAGGAGAGGAGAAGCACAGTGTCAATCCCATGCCTTGCAGCCCCAGCGTGGGCTGGGGCAGGGAGCAGGGGCTGTCCCTGGGGCAAGGCAACGGGCAGACACAGGGCTGGGGAGACATCTCTCCTGGAGAAGAGAGCAGGGAGGAACAGGAGCCCAAGAGGCAGGAGGGAGCTGGCACCAGCATGGCTGGGAGGCACAGCCCACTGCACCAGTCTGATGGCTACACCTGCACAAGGGGGCTCTGGCCCAGCCAGATCTGCACATCTGTGGGGCAGGAGGGCAAGTCCCAGTGCCAGGCCCCAACACACCCCTGGAGGGGCTGGCCCAGGGCTGCAGGTGCCTGGCAGGCACTGGAAGACCCTTTCCTCTTTCACGGTGGGGTAGATGTGGGGGCAGACAGTGGGGTGCTCTCCTGTTGGCCATCATGGAGGGGACATCCAATGGTGGGAGAATGGTGTCCAGGCCAGGGCTAGCAGGGCAGGACCACGAGGGCTCTCACCCCCCACACCACAGGGTGTCTGTCCCCATGTGGGTGAGGGTGACAGGCCCTTCTAGCACTTGGGATACTATGGTGAGAAGCCTTCACTGGTGACCCAGTGGGTGCCAGCCACCCATGACACGGGGGACAGAGGTCCCTCCCCCATTCCAGAGCACACCCTGACCCAGCTTCAGGTGCCAAACCCAGCTCTGCCACTGGCAGAGGGATGGGGATGGTCTTTGCACCCCCAGCTCCCCAGCAGGGCCCTCCTGGCACACCAGGCTCAGCTCCACCAGTCCCAGCCCTGCAGCTCCACCAGTGCTTCCCAGCCCTGCTTGTTTATGATGATGGTGTTTGGAAAGAGAAGCACAAAGGTTGGAGGGGCCAGGCAGGGTGCTGTAAATCACCACAGAGGGACAGTATGTTGCAGAGGCTCTTCCAGAGGAGAGCAGCCCACACAGCAGCCAAGGAAGCAGCACAGCCAGCCCTGCTGCAGCAGCACCCACGGGAGGGCCACGGGTCCCTTATGCTCTACCTGGCAGGAAAAAGGTGATGCTGGGGGCCCAGCAAGAGCCCCTGCAGCAGCCACTGACATGGGGGGCTGTCAGTACTGGGGCTGCAGGCAGGGATCACACCAAACCCCTCCAAACACCTCCCTAGCACAGAAGGGCCAGGATCCCACTAGAAGAAGGGGACAGAGGGACAGCAGAGCCCCTCTCCCTAGGGTGGCTCAAGGAGTAGAGGTGCCCCTTGGCCCCTGACCCAAGGGGCTGCCACATTCTGGGTGGCCCTGGGGCTCAGCAGGGACCAGCACCCTGTGCAGCTCAACTGCCCCAGACCCAGAGCCTCACTTCTTCTCTGGTCACTCAAATCCTTGAACCAACACTGATCAGCAGATCTATCCCTCCACAGCAAACTTGTATTTTCCATGCTTAGATTTTCACACAGTCACAACCCCACAATCAGCCTCTGCAACATGTTCCCAAGCACTGGGTCCCATCCAATTTTAAATTACTCCAGCAATAGAGCACTTGCTCTGTCCCCTGGGAAACCACTCTGCTCCCAGAGATCCTGCTGCCTGGAATAGAGCATTTTGCTGATATCCAGCCCACATTTTCCTCCAGTTAAATTCACTGGGGGGGTCTCAGCTGTACCCCCACAAGCAGTTACATCTCTACTTTCATGCATTTAAAGCATTTGCCTATTTGCAGTGACCTTTCTGGTCAGATGTTTTTCACACTTGGAGCTCTTCTGCCCTTAAAGCTTGTCAGCCTCTCATACTATAGCTCAGCTTTGCACAGGAGATGGGAACTCAGCTTTGTACAGGAGATGGGATCTCAGCAGGGCTGTGCAGAGAATTCCTACAAATGCTTTCCAGGCATTCAGAAGAGTCACTGGTTCACACATGTCCCGGTGCACAGGTCGCTTCAAAACTTCCCCTATGCTAATTTACAGGGAGGATTCATGACTTAGATCCTGACAAATTAAGAGCACCAGTAAATCAGCCTGAAAGCAGATAAGCACAAGAACACTGAATTTCAGAAATGTCAACACTGGGAACTTCCTTCTGATTCTCATTAAATTAACATGGAAAAGTCTTGACAGGCACTGGGTCAAAACATAAGAAAGGAACTCCCATATTGACCTATCACTACACCAAAGATAACAAGATGATGCCTAGTATGTCACAACATCTAACAGCTTATTATAAGATCAAAAATAAAAGAAAACATGAGAATAAACCAAAGACACTTAAGCAAACAGTGTTTTTGCATTGAAGTGTTTCTAACAGTTCAGTTGTGCCTATAAAGTGTGAAAAGCTCAGTGATTCATTTAGGCATTTTTCTAACAATAACCAGCATGGAAACCAAGTCGTTTCCATGTCCTCTCTACAGCAGCAGCCCAGGAAAACACTCAACCCAAAACTTCCATGTGAGAGGCCTTGAGACCAAGGACCTCCTGCAGCTGAGCACCCACCACAAACCCTTTCTTGCCCAATTTTCCTAGAATTTCTTTTTTTTGGGTAAAAAAGGGGAGGTGTGTGTGGGGAAATATAACAACATTCAGAAAACTCAGCCTCTATTTCCAGTATTTTAATTGGAAATAAGGGGTTTTTTCACTTCTTTTCTCAGGTTTCACCCCCCCACACACACACTTTTCTTGTGAACACACAGCCAGGCCTTGGGAAAGATGAAGCAGCAAAGTGTTCCCCACCAGCACATCACCTCTGTGCCCTGATGTGCTGAGGACAGGATGGATCCCAAGAGCTTTGCAGGTGCCAGGCCAGGAGGAGGGTAATGGGCGAGGAGGTGTTGATGGATAAGGACCCAGCCAGCAGCTTCCCAGCACCCTGCCCGTTGGGAAGCAAAGAGCCCAACTCTCCCTGCATTTCCACTGGCACGTTTCACCTTTCATTTGGGAAAAAAAGATCTGGCATGCCACTCTGGCAGGGCTGCCAAGGGTTGCTCTACACGACCTCTGGAAATAGAAGGACGTGAAACCTCCGCTCCACTGATGTCATGAGCAACATTCCTGCTGGGTGGGGTGAGACCCCAGCCCACCCGTGGTCATCCCAGCAGGAAGGGGATGAGCCCTGCCTGGCCTGGGGTGGTGACCCAAGGGGAGGATGGGGCCAGAGGTGGCAAGTCTGTTCCCATGGTCCCCCCTGGGCTGAGTGTGGCAGTGGCTGGGTGGGATTTCACCCCAGGTGAACCATGTCACATGACTCTCCCACTACTGGGATCATGTTCCCCCACCTGACAATTTTCCTGTGGCAAATGACACCGGTGCCACCACCTTGACAAGCTGCTTTCCATCCTTCCTACACCTGACAATGACACCAGAAAAAAGACATTCCTCCTGGGTGGGGTGAGCCCCCAGCCCACCCGTGGTCATCCCAGCAGGAAGGGGATGAACCCTGCCTGCCTGGCCTGGGGTGGTGACCCCACAAGGGGAGGATGGGGCCAGAGGTGGCAAGTCTGTTCCCATGGTCCCCCCTGGGCTGAGTGTGGCAGTGGCTGGGTGGGATTTCACCCCAGGTGAACCATGTCACACAACTCTCCCACTACTGGGATCATGTTCCCCCACCTGACAATTTTCCTGTGGCAAATGACACCGGTGCCACCACCCTGACAAGCTGCTTTCCATCCTTCCTACACCTGACAATGACACCAGAAAAAAACAACCTGTTTCTGCAGTGCTCATGCCAGGATGTCCCCGTGCATCTGCCACAGGGATCTGTCGGGGTGCCCCGGGTGCAGCCAGCAGTGCCCCTTCCCCATGCAGGAGGTGTCACCATCCTGACACAGAGGGACATGGGGGACATGGTCCCTAACCAGCCAACACCTCCTCCACTGCCCTCTGGTTTGGAGACTTGGCAAAGCAAAAGGACCAGGGCCACCCTCAGGTTCACAACCACCAGAGCTCCCTGCCCTGTAGGACCACCTAGAGAAGGAGGCAGGATCTTATTCTTATAACCCTGACCTGAGTTTTGGGCTCACAGGCTGGAGGAGACCTCAAAGTACATCACGTTCAGTGCCCACAGCTGCAGCACACACCAAACAGGCTCTTTTGCTGGCTTATCCTGCTCCATCTGAGCCCTGGTCCCAACCTCAACTGTTTCCAAAACCTCCCATCTTGTCCCTTGTGCTGAGCCAGCTCCCAGCCCTGCGAGTTCCTCCTGCAACCCTGCATGACCCTGGAATAAACTGAGGTTGCTTAAAAGCCTTTTCGTATTTCTCACAGAAAGTCTGGATTCCCAGGAAATTATTACAGACCAAAACCTCCTCCAGCTCTTGTGCTGAGCCCTGTCCTTGGCCACTGAGCCTCACAGGTGACAGCCCTTGGAGGAGGCCAGGGATGGGGGACAGAGGAACTCCAAGCACTTCAGCTGCCATGAGATGTGCAATCAGAAGCCAAACAGCAGCTCCAGCCCCTTCACTTTTTGAGCAAAAAGTAGAAAGATTTAATGGGAAAAAAACCTATTTCTGCAAAACATGTTTTCTTCCCGTGCAAAGGTTTTTCTTCCTCTCCCTCAGATCCCCCCTAGGAATGGGTCAAGAGCCACACTCCTGCCCCTCCAGCCTGCTGATGTGGGACCCCCTGCAGTCCCTGGCAAGGGCTGGTTCACAGGGCTCAGCATCACAGACTGTGACCACACCAACCCACCAGAAACACCAACTGTCCCTCAGGCTGAGCAGCCCCTGAGGCAGCACCACACAAGGGATTTCTTCATTTTATGTGTTTCGTGCAGGAATAAGCTCTACAGGTGCCTCCAGGACTAACAAAAGACCTTTCCACACACACACAAGCACCAGGATATTAACCTGGGGAACCCTTTGCTGCCAGCTATTGTAGGCACTTTGGAGGTGGGACATTTTGTTCCTTCTGCCCCATTTGAGCAATGCTACTGACAATAAAAAGTATGAATGCAATAAATCAGTATCTATGCTTCACAGAGACTGGGCAACCACCTGGCAGAGTATCATGGCAGTGCTGTGTCCACTGGGATTTCTAGGCCTCTCTCTGAGCTAGTGATGAGGACGTGGGGCTCCTCAGTACACATCACCCCTAGATCTGCTTCACTGCTGCCAACAAGAAGGCAACTCTCTATCCAGTATGAGGAAAGTGATATATTTTTTTTGCAGAAACCTCAATGTTAGGAGATGGTGGCTGTCTCTGAGCCAGTAATGCCAGAAGCTCCCCAGTAAACACCTTCCAGGTAAAACCAAGGTGGTCTCCCTGGGGTCCTTGGCTGCTGGGAGGCTGCCAGGACAGTGGAGATGTCCCTTCTGAGGGTATGGGAAGGCTATAGAGGCTGGACCTGCTCCTGCCTCAGGGCTGAGCACCTCCTACAGGAATGGCACAAGTGCAGAATGCCTGCTTTTACCTCTGCAGTCCCTGGGTGCAGCATCGGGCCCCTCCTGGCTCTCTTCTCTGCTGGTCTGTGGTAAGTCAGGGAAACAGAGGTTGTCCCATCTCAAGCAGCCTGCTCGGGACCTGTCCCTCCCTGCAGCAGCCTCTGTGCCAGGTCTGCCTTGCTTTCCAGGGACGGGCAGGGCAGGTTCTCCTCACGTCTCTTGGCAATGAATGAGCTTCACCAGCTCTTGAGGAATCATCCCTGCTGTGAGAGCCAAGCTGGGCCAGGATGCTGCTTGTGGGCAAGGAAGGAGCCGTAACCAGAGAGTCCCAGGGGCTCCCACAGCAGCTGCTCAGGCAGGGCTGTATTTCCCAGGCTGACTCTAGAGGTCATCAGCCTTCAGCTTTTACGTGCAGCACTTGTTAACTGGCTCATTCCAAGCCCTCTGGAATCAGCTGTCCACAAGGGCCACCAAGAGACCCAGACAGCCGGTGGATAAACAAACAGTGTGTTTTGCTGAAGGATGCAAGTCCAAACCCCAGCTCTTCCAGGCGGGAAGGGTTCCCCACCACAGCGGCGGGTGCTGGACCTTCCTCGCAGGAAACCACACATAACTTCTGTTCAGTGGACAGAAACCAGCTCTGAAGGGAGCCAGACCTGCCAGCACGACAGGCATGCAGAGCCTCTGGATGCTGCCCAGCCTCGTTAGGTGGAAGGAACTGGCAATTGCATCTAAACCTTCCCCAGAGAGTTGTTAATAAGCTCTCTGCAAATGCCTCCTCCAACAGCTTCAAGTCCAGGGCAGAGGCTGTTTCCTCCAAGGCAAGGGGATAGTGAACGTCCTCTCTGTGTCACATCCAAATTAAAGCCCCTCCAGGTGTTTTTGGAGCAGTGGCTGTAGCTGTTCCCCAGCACCCCAAGAGGAGCAGCTCCATGGAGCCCAGCAAAAGAAAAGCTTTGGCCAAGCGCACCAGGCCACGAGCTCAACAGCAGCAGGAAAACTCACATCAGCACCTCAGAGTGTCCCTGTTTCCTGCTGGGCTCCGTCCAGGAGCGGCTCCTGCAGAGGCAGGCAGGGCTGCAAACCCAGCAGGTCCTGCCCTGCACCCCAACAGGGCACAGGCAGCTCCCCCATCCCCTGCACCCTGGAGAGGGGGGTCCTGAGCAGGGTCCAACCACGCCGGGAAAGCACAGAAGCTCTGCCTGCCCACTGGGCTGGGCTGGGCCGGGCTGGGCCGGGCTGGGCTGGGCTGAGCTGGGCTGGGCCGGGCTGAGGTGGG
>NW_009952430.1:224901-272048 GCF_000747805.2 Chaetura pelagica
GAGCTCGGATTTGCTGCCAGAGGCCTCGGCTGGTGCAGCCGTGGGACCCCCGGGCCAGGGAGGTGCCTGTTCCCACAGCCCCCGTGCCAATGAATGTACTGGGTGAAGAGCCCTCCTTGTCCTTTATCTCGACCCAGGAGCTTCTGGTTGGGTTTGTTCTCCCCATCCCAGAGAGTGAGAGGCCCTGGGGCTGGTTCTCTGTTGTCGTCTCAGACCCAAATCACAGCAGCAGTATTGAGCTCTTCAATTAAATGGAAATGGACCCATGGGACATTTAAATTACTCTATACTGGTGTTTTCTGGCTGCAAAGCCTTTCATCCAACCTCGTAGAAGAACCTTCCTTGGTGTGTGGCAGGAGAACATGCCCATGGCCACCCAGAGCAGCAGAACACAGCTGAGCCCCTGGGCTGGTGCCCAGCCCCTGGCATGGCAGGCAGGAGAGGGGGTGCAAAGGGTGAGGGGAAGGAAGGTGGGAGCAAGGATGGCACTGGCACAGCACCCTGAGGGACAGGTGCAGGGAGCATTCGGGTGCAGGAGCAGTTTTGCTTCCCAAAGTCCTTGCAAGGACGGGATTCAGGCATCAGCTGGCAGCAAAGTGCAGGAGGAGCAAAGGGAACCTGGGGAGATGAAGTTGGAAGATGCTGGGGATGGGGCAGCATGAAGGGAGATGTCATTATCTGAATGTGAGCATGTTGCTCCAGCTTGGCCAGGTGCAGCCTGTCCCCCTGCCCCTGCAGTGACATGATGCTCCCAGACAAAAGGGCAGTGTTGACCACCAGAGCTCCCCAGGGGGAGGCCAAAGCAGGTTGGAAGATACAGCAGGGACCTTCTTGAGGACACAATGTGTGCCACTGTCTGACACCCAGGAGTGGGAGTGGAGATGGGCTAAGGGTGGAAAAGGTGGCTGTGAGCTGTCACCTCTGAGCTCAGGGGACATGGGGACCAGGTGGTCCTGGGGGGCTCTGGGTGGGATCTGCTCTTTCAAGGATGGAAGCTACTCCTTGGCACACCAGCGTGTGGGCAACTTACTCAGTCCCTACAGCTGCTGTTTTAAGAGGGGGCAGAGAGGATTCCTGGAGGGCATCATCTCTGACCCGTGGGGATGAACTTGTGCAGGTCCCCTCTCAGCTCTGCTCCAGAGTGAGGGGCACATGTTTGCAACTCCAGCTGGCAGGGTCATAACCCCATTTCAATTCTGCCTTTCAGATACTTGATTTTGTCTCTAATCAGATAGAACCAATCATTGTTCCACTGGCCAGTGCTGTGTAATTTGAAGAATGGCACTGGGGCTGACTGAAATAATTCAGTTGGCTTTTTTTTTTTTTTCTCTTTTACTTCTTATTTTTATGAGGTAAACTGGAATAATAAAGTCAGTAGGATATAGAAACAAAAAGTCAAAACAAAAAATCAGAGCGTTTCACCAGCTCATGCAAAAGCCAAACATCTTGACATCAGCAGAATGTTTCATTTCAATGGTTTTTCTAAACAAATTTAGTTCCTATGGAAAGTTTCCATTGAGATGAATTGGCAGAAAAGTGTGACCAGCCCTCCTGGCAGGGCACAGGCTGCCTGTGTGGTGATGCACATCCCTGTGCACTGAGGAATGGTACACAACCCACCTCTGAGCACACACAGGCACCCACATGCCTTCTCCAGTACGTTCCTCAAATTCATCACCTAGAAATCCCTGCGTGCCTGTCGTGGAGCTGAACTTGAGCTCTCCATCCAGTCATCTGCCTGGTACTTGTTATAATCTGGTGGTTATGGAGTCACAGAGTCATAAACCACCTTCAACAGGATCACTTCAAACTGGAACAGGATCTCGGGGGAAGCTGCTTATCTGCTGTTGATGTCTACCAGGCTGTGCCCGTGGGGATACATCCCTGCTGTCAGTTTGGGGCAGAGAAACGAGCATGTGGGGTTTGTAGCTCACTCCCTGTCAAACCAGTGCTTCCAGTCTGAGCTGGGCAGGTCAGATCTCCTCCCAGGTCATGTAACTCCATCCCATATGGCTGTGGAGTCAGCCAACATGAGGCACTGGTGGGTGTGTTTGTGGGTTTAGACGCCCCCCAGTTTGGTGGCAGACTCTCCTCTGCCTGAACTGCCCCCATTTGGGGGTGTCCCCTGGACAGGGATGGAGGTGCAGGGATGGAGAAGGCCACAATGTCCATTTCCAACCCTGCACAGAGGAGGCAGTTGTGCCAAAGCAGTGGCTTTGGTCTTCTGCAGACTTCTACAGTCTCTAAGCAAGTGACAAAAGCCCTGCAGGTCGGGACTGCCAAAGATCTGACCATCCCTCCAGTGGTGCAGCCTGAGCACCAGGGCAGAAGAAGAAGTCTGTGCCTGCTCCTTGAGCCCTGGAGATTCTTCTGTGGGCACCTGCCTGCCAACTCTGTTGTCCTCATCCACTGCTGCAACTCCTGCCCCCCTGAGCAGAGCTGGGCTCTCAGGCTGTGGCCAGAGCTCCCTGGGCAGGGATGTGCCTCCCCAGTGAGGGCAAGAGATGGCTGCAGGGGCACAGCATGTGCTGAGGTCTCCCAGCACCACCCAGCTGGTCCCTCACCTCAGCCACTCACCACGGGAGCTGGGCAGGAAGAGCATCACCATTCCAGCAAAACCTCTGAAAGCATCAGAGAATGTTCCCACCCCACACTAGGAGCAACCCCAAACCTCCAGCCATTTCTCTGAAAAACCCAAGGCACTCCCAAGTAGATTGTCATGGCACGGAACCAGCTGGGGGGTGGGAAGGAGGGCCAAGGTCTTTTCCAGCCCTGGCTGATGAGGGGACTTGGCTGGAAGTGCCCCAGGCCCCAGCTGAGCACTCCAACCACCAGGCTGGTGGGTTTGTACAGCCTGTCCCACTGCCTCTTTCCATGGTATAAATAAAGGAATAATCACTTGAGCTGGAGCCCAAGGCAGCACCTTCCCGAGCAGCCTGCAATCCAGCTTTCCCCTCAGCTTAATGAATATTAATTAACTGCACACAATTGAGCAGCTCCAATGAGACAGGAAAGGCATGTGCTTGTCCTGGAGAGCAAGGAGCTGTCCTGGGACACAGGGGACCAGGATCAAGCCTCTGCTTTGCTGTCTCCCTCCTCCCAGCTGCATCCTGCCCGGTAGGTGCTGGATGGCTGCAGGGTGGTCTGTCTCCCTCTTAATGAGACATTCCTTCCCAAACGCCAGTGACCTTTTCAGATAAGGCTTTTAACTCAAACTGGTGCATTCCTATGCAACGTTTTCCTTCGGATTAATCAACTCTTTCATTGTATTTTTTTTTTTTTAATCCCCCAACGAAACTGGGTCGTGGTGGGAAATTCCCAGCTGACACAGCTCCCAAGTGCCAGGGATCTTCTGCTGAATCCCTGGGGGTGGGTGGGCACACCAGCCTCACGTTGCCTTGGCACACACATGGAGAGACAAGCCTTTATCTCCTGCCCCAACCAAGCTGCTTCTCAGGAGACCCTTCCTCTACTGTGAAGCAGGAGGGTGGATCCACAAGCAGGATGTGGCCCAGAGCAAGGCAAGGGACTGTCCCATCAGTGGAGCCAAGGTGGGTGTCCCTGCACCCTGTGCCAGCCTCCTGCAGGGCTGGGGGCAGGCAGGGCTCCATCTGGGGGTGTGATGGGGGCTTTGGGGAGTGGGGAGGGGCTGCTTCTCTCACGCTGGGGAGAGCACAGCCTCCCAGGAGCATCCATGCCAAGAGTTCATGATGCTCTCCAGATGCTCCCTCTTCTGCTCACAAAGGCAAAGATTGACACAATAAACAAACTATTTGTAAAATTCCTCAGTGAGGGCAAAAAAACCCCACATTAAATGGAAACATCGATACCCCCTGAAAGAGTGCAGGAAGGGGGAGCATTCCCTGGACCTGATGTTATACCAGTGGGTATAGAAATGGAAACATGCACGGGGCTGGGTTTTCTAGCAGGGCAATTCACCAGAGAGTATGAAGTTGCCAGTCCACACTCCCCAGACAATGTGTTGACTTGTTCAGCAAAGGGGAAAGCAACGTGTCTGCACGTGGCTGAGCGAGCTGGGGGGCAGCAGAGCAGGAGGGAGCCCAGACATGCTCCTCACCCAGCACCACATGCTGCTCCTGCCACCACCAGGGATGGGCTCCTCCACGGGGACTCTGTGTCCTGCCCCAGGCAGCACCAGGGGCCATGGAAATGGTCACCACCTCAGCAGAAGTCTCCAACCACCCAGTCTGGGCTCAGGGGATTTTATTTAGTCCTGAAGTTTCATGACTATAGGGTAAGATTCTCTAAGGAAGTTGTTTGTTTTCTGAATTTCAGAGAATGACTCAAAATCACACCTTGAAAAGGCTTGGGCACAAGGAATCAAAGCAGAATCCCAGAGCAGATTCTTTTAATCCTGTTTTAAAAGCCAAGGCCTGTTCCACCTTAAATCAGTATTTCCAAACTTACATGGAAAAGGGAACATGGCTTCTTTGTGAGATCTGTCCTCTGCTTCCCCTGACTTTTCAGCCATCCCATCATGCCACCAGATTGGGTCTGGCTCCAGGAAAGCCCTGCTCCTGGCAGCATTATCCTGCCCATAAAGCCCCTGAAACAGGATTAGCCAAGAGGGATTCACTGGACATGGCTGATGTCCACCCAAGTCCAGTCCTTGCTATGATGACCTCTGTGGCATCAGTTTTCTGCTTGTTCATCCTTTCTCTTCTTTGGAAGCTTTTCTAGTGTCTCCCTGCTTTGATGGCTAGAAAATATCTGCCTCTTTAATAGTCACAGTTAGATTGGCTTGTGACAGCAGTGTCCTACAGTTTCAACAGCTCTCTCTCCCCACCTGGAGTTTGTCTGCTTATGTTCTGGAGGCACAACCCCTCACAGCCTTTGCTCCCCATCATCTGAGCAAGCCAAGCCCTCCAGTCCCACCTGGGCTGACAGAGTCTCCATTCCTCAGCTCTTGGGATGTGACATTCCTCTTGTGTTTCAACTGCACCTCTAGCCTTGCATTCAACACAGAGTTCCCCACCCTGCTCCCTCTTTTCATGGCAAAGCAATTCTTTAAAGTGATTTGAAAGCAGAAGATATCAATGCTTCTCTGAAGAATCCCACCAATTACTTCTCTCCAAACTGGTGCTGCTGTTCTCAACATCATGACCATCCTGTCTCTCCCAGCCAGACCCACTAACTGCTGTCCTGTTTAGGCTCCCTTCAGCTGGAAGGGCCAGAAGAAGCAGGTTCCAGCACTGCTGCCACAGATTAAGACACAGCTGCAAACTCCCACCCCGCACTAGGCAGGGATGTTGGGGTTCAGGGGTGCTCTACAGCATCTCCTACAACTGCAGCGACTGAGCCACAAACCCACCACATTTGCTCCCAGGCAAACCCAGCACAATGATGCACACACCAACCAATAGTCCCATCTCCAACCACCCAGTGCTGGCAGGAAGGTGGAGGAGCCCCTCAGAGGGATCCTCTCCTTGTGCTGAGACAGAGACAGCGTCTTGTCAGCCTTACAGAACTGAACTGTAACTAACAGTCTTCAGCTACAGGCCATTCGGAGCCAGGTCTGCAAACAGCCTCCTTGCAAGTGTGGCCTACACAGGAACAGCTCCAAGGATGATTCACAATCAGAGTTTGCATGATCCTGCCCCCACTCCCATAGAGAACCAGCTTTCACACGACTTAGGTGGGCCATTACTGTAACTCATGTCCAGCAGCTGCTCCACTTCTTCTATCAGATAAAGCACCAAGGACTCGTGTCCAGGACTCACTAACAAGCACAATGTGGAGCATGTGTGAGTGGGAAAGAGGAGAAAGGCTTTGGGTTTGCTGCAAATTCCAGGCAGCTTTGTGGAGGCAGGAAAGTCTTTCCTGAAGTTATTTCTGTCTTTCCGTTCATCGCAAGGGGGGAAGTGGCATTGTCAGTGCTAACCAAGATTTCACTATCCTATTGCTTCTTCCTGATTTACCATCCCCAAATCCCAGTGGAAGTGCCTTGGCTGGTCTGGGCCAACTTTTACTTTGGCAGTTCAGGAGGAAAAATCACAAATGTCTGTGAAAGTCACCAAAATATTCTCCAAGTTTTCATCACTCGAACGAAGAAGAGAAGACAAAGCAGGAGGGAGAAGGAGGAGGGCTGGGAGGGGTGCAGAGAGCAAACAAACAGCGTTTAGAAAAGCATGCTGTTATTCCTGGAAGTTGGTTTGTGGAAACACAATTTACAACGCCTATGAAAAAGTTTGGCTATTCCTTCCACCCCCATTTGGAGCTGGGAACCACACTGGCAAGCCCTCCAGCTGCTCCCAGCTCCATAGCGTGATCTCCAAACCCAAACAGTTTCACCCCATCCCCATCTATGCTGCTTGGATAAATGAGCTCCATTTTACACACTGGGGGAAAACTTGGGCACCAGAAATGAGGCTGGTATAGAAAATTGCATTAAACTTTTGTTTCCCCTTCCCCCTCCCTTTTTATTTTTTTCTTGCAAAAGCAAAATATTTTGTTGTTTGATTCTAATTTGTTTTCTACAAAATGTAAAGGAATTTCTGCTGGTGACACAGGGAGATTTGGGAGGGAGGAAAATCAAAGAGCAACCACTGAGAAATAGATTTTAAAATATATATGTAATAAAAATGGTCTCAAAGAAGGCAGCTTTTCAATTGTATTCCTCACCAAACAAAGTTAAGCTGGGGAGAGAGTTTTTGTAATGAAACAACCCTGTGAAGCTCAGCATGGGGCATCTTTCCTGTGCCCCAAGGCAGGCAGAACAGCCTGTGTGATGTCCCAACCTGTGTGCATCCCACAAGTCACTGGAGCATCAGCACTGACACAAGGACTCCCTCTGGCTCCATCCCACTTCCAGCCAAGTGGCAGATGGTGCTGTCCAGGTCCAGTCCCTCCTCCAAAAGTTGCTCTGACATAGGATCATGCAGCCGTGTTGGAGAGAGTCCTGAGGAGGTCCTGAGAGATGATCCAAGGGCTGGTGCACCTCTCTTTTGGTGGTAGGCTGAGAGAATTGGGGTTGTTCAGCCTGGAGAAGAGAAGGCTCCAGGGAGACCTTAGAGCACCTTCCAGTGCCTGAATGGGCTCCAGGAAAGCTGGGGAGGGACTTGGGACAAGGGCAGGGAGGGATGGGGTGAGAGGGAATGGTCTCAAGCTGATCAAGGGGAGATTTAGATTAGATATTAGGAAGAAATTCTTTCCTGTGCAGGTGGTGAGAGCCTGGCCCAGGGTGCCCAGGGAAGCTGTGGCTGCCCCATCCCTGGCAGTGTTGAAGGGCAGGTTGGATGGGGCTTGGAGCAACCTGGGCTGCTGGGAGGTGTCCCTGCCCATGCAGGGGGTTGAACTAGATGATCTTTAAGGTCCCTTCCAACCCAAACCAGTCTGGGACTCTATGATAGATGGGTCCTGGGAGCAGTGACCCCAGCTCTGCAGCACAAGCCCACCACCATGGGCAGAGGGCAACCTTGGCAGGGGACATCACTTGCTGGGCCTTTCAATTAAACTCCAGAACTTGGAAGCCCCTCAACTCAGGCTCACACTGTTTAGGGACTCTGCAAAGCAAATAAAAATGCCTATTACAAAATAACTATTTAGAAGAAAAAAAAAAACACAACACTGCAGAAAGATCTAGAGACAACTATGTGTTTTAACATGGTCTGTTTACAGTGCATCATTGCTGGTCTGTCTAGAGCTGTGCTGTAACAGAGCAAAAATGCATCTGAATTCCTTCAATGTAAAAATACTCATCTACAGACATCACAACAGTATCACAGATATTTTCCTTTCTCCTCAGCTTTTTATTGTGTTGTTGTTGTTGTTTTGGGTTGCCTTTTTTTTTTTCCCCTTTTTGGTCCTTTCCCAGCTTTTAGAAGATTAACTTAATATATACTTGGCCCAGGCTAGTTCTCTTAGTGGAATCACTTGTAATTAGTGATGAAGAGCTCTGCTCTGAAGTGCTGGGGAGGCTGGTAGGTCAGGGAGAGCTCAGTGATGCTTTTGCAGCACTGTAGCCTGGGGATGCTGGCACAGAGGGTTTATGGTGCTGTGTGTAAACACTGAGCAGAAATCCATGTTATTCCTCCTCCAGCACAGCTCATCCCTCCCTGGAGAGGGAGGCTGTAGCTGGGACACACTGTGGCTCTCCCACTGTGTCCCAGAGCCACTGCTGGAGCCTCTTTGACCACTGGCACCAGAATGAAGGAGGGGGAAGAAGATAAACACTGTCCTTGGGGATCTGCTCTGGTTAGATGGATGAAACACTTGCCAGCAGATAGAAGTTCAGGTGTGCCAAGGAATCAGCCAAACTCTGGGAAAATGTCTACAAGGGAGTAGTTTGCTGGCTGATGGTGGCAGGGAAAGGTTGGTAAAATGACTTGGCTAAGACAGTCTCCCAGACACCAGACATCTCCACCTCCACTCCACCCCAACCTGAACCTCCTCCTCCCTCTTCATGTCCATCTCCATGGAGAGGTGGGCAGGTGGGCAGGCTGGTTAGCTGGTCAGCTCTCTCTTGATTTTAGCCAACCTGGGGGCTGCAATGCCAGAGCCTGCAGAACTGAGGCTTCTCACCCTGTTTTCTGCCCATGAGGCTGTTCAAACAAGCGGAGCTGAGAAGCACAGGCAGCAGAGCACTATGTTTGCCCAAGCTGTTCCCTCAGGGAGACTCCTGAGCTCCTTCTGACATCCCTCACTGCCAAGCTCTGCACGCCAGAGGCCTCAGCTCCCTCCACACTGCCAGAAGCAGTGGCACACAGCACACCCAGCATCCCACCACCTCCCAAGTCCCTGCCCATGCCCTGCTCTCACCAATGTGCTCTTGGGTGGGACTCCATGCCCTCCTGGGCTGTGCCCATGAACAGAAGCTCACAGGGAGTTCAGCTGCACCATCCCACACGTTCCCACTTCTCGTGGCTCCATATTCCTGTAACACACATGCTATTTTATTTTTTTTTGTCCTTCCCTTTTGCTGCTTTATTGCTCCCCAGCCTGCTCTGGGTGAGCAGAGCACTTCTGGGACAGATTATTTACCAGAAGATATTTGGTACATTGCTTTAATAAAGAGAACCACTTCATTTTATTTTTTTTTCAAAGCCTTACAAATATGTTTAAAATCTAAATACAATGAGGCAATGCAACATCATTTAATAGTTCCAATAATATGCCAAGCCTGAGAATGACAAAAGCTGCCAGCAGGGTGCTACAAAGCAGGGTTCAGAACCCCACAGCTTCCCAGCTAAGCAGAAACAGATTTCCAGCAGCAAGACATTTGTTAACCATTTTCAAGGCAGCAGGACGGGTTGTGGAATGAGCTGGGCTGCCTCTGTGTCACTGTGTTGCAAAACCCTTGGCATGGGCACCCATCAAGCCTCCCTGGAATGAAGGCCCTTGTGAAGAATTAAAGGCTTAGTGAACTAATATACTTAAGATGGATTTTTCCAAATATTATTCTAAGTCATTCAGAGACACCACGTCCTGGTGTTGATGAGTGTGAATGAACGGGAGCGGAGCTGGTGTGTTCAGCAGCAGCTCCTGCAGGACAGGGTGGTGGGACTTGGTCCCCAGGGATGCTGGGGCCACCTGCCTGCTTGGAGACCCTTCCTACCTGGTGCAATGTGTCCAGGTTTGGATCTGGCCCTGGGATGGCTGGGTGCTGCCAGCTGCACCCTTAGGGTCCCTCCTGGCTCAGGGTGGGGCAGGGACAGGGTTGCAGGGCACCCAGGAGTGAGTCTCACCTGCACCCACCTGAGGAACTCTGCCGGTGCACATGGAGCCAGGCCAGGGCCACCACGCTGCCCCTGGGGAGGGGAATGGCACCTTCCCATCCAGCACGGGCTCCTCCACGTGGAGCCATCAACGTGTCAGGATGGGGCCCTGCAGAGCTGGTGAGGATGCTCAGCTGGAGCACGTGCACATCTGGGCTGGGGACGAGTCCAGCAGCTGCAGCCCTGACACAGCCCACGAGGTGACACAGCCCATGAGGTGACACAGCCCACGAGGTGACATAGCCCCATAAGGTGACACAACCCCACAAAGTGATGCAGCCCCATAAGGTGACACAACCCCACGAGGTGACACAGCCCCACGAGCTGACAAGAGCCCCACAAGGTGACAGAGCTCCACGAGGTGACACAACCTCACGAGGTGACATGACCTGGGCACCTTCACCACCAGCAGCCCGATCAGCTGGGCTAGTCACCCCCAGCCCAGCACTGGCTGGGGGGGGGGGAGAACCTGCCCAGGTCCCCCTGCCCTGCTCTGTCCCCCTGTGCCCTCCACTGCTCCTGCAGCCCCTCCTGGGCCTGATCCTGCTCCCACTGAGGCTGTGGCAGTGCTGGCAGGGCCCTGGGCAGGGTCCCCCCAGAGGCTGCAGAAAGGGAGATGCTGCTGACGAGAGGCGCCAGGCTGTGATTTCCCTGGAGGAAAAAAGGATGAGAAAAATAAAAGAGCAACTATTGACAGCAGAGAGGATGGAGATCTAATGCAGGCTCCAGCAACCCAAACCAGTTCCAGTCTGGGATTGGTCTCGCATAGACCAAAAGTCCTAATAAACTGTTAACGGGAAAAGTGATCATATTTATTACAGGAAAACAAGTTTATGGTTACTACAGAGATGACATCATAACCCCCCCGTGCCAGTTTAAACAATATTTGGGGAATTCATTTGTTTTGTACTATTTAAAATTATAGTGTGGGAACCTATTTTAAGTGTGCGTGTGAGTGTGTGTGTGTGTGTTGATGTATCCATGCTCATGTTTATTTAAATATCTTATTTATAAAATTGATGTTCCTAAGCCTAAAATGGAAATTTTCTGCTCTGAAACATCTCTTAATTGTGGAAAATTATTGTATAGATCTGGGGTTTTTCTCACGTTCACAATCTGAGTATCAGCAGGCACGTGCAGGTGACAGGTCTGCAGGGTGACACACGTGCCTGGACCTCTCTGTTGCCACCAGTGTCCAACCCCCTGCCAGGTAGGCAGCAGAAGGAAGCCAGCAGCAAAGCCACAGCACACTGCCCACCCCAGGCACAGCATCACCACAGGGTGCTCCTGCATCTGCCAACCAGCCCCAGGGACAGGGGACAATGCCTGTCCCCTCCGAGCCACCAGTGGGACCAGTTCAACCCGGAGAAGAGGAGGCTCCAGGGAGACCTTGTTGCAGCCTTTCAGTACTGAAAGGGGGGCTGTAAGGAAGATGGGGACAGAGTTTTTATCAGGCCTTGTAGTGATAGGACAAGGGGGGATGGTTTTAAACTGAGAGAGGGGAGAGATATTAGGAGTGAGGTGGTAGAAGCCCCATCCCTGAGAACATCCCGGGTCAGGTTGGATGCTCTGAGCAACCTGCTCTGGTGGAAGGTCTCCCTGCACAATGCAGGGGTGTTGGACTGGATGGCTGTGAAAGGTTCCTTCCAACCCAAACCCCTCTGTGATTCTGTGACTTTAGGATCCCTGTGGCCTGACCCCACGGACACCCCAGGTGCAGTGGAGATGTCCCACAGGGAGAGCTGCTGGCACCAGAGCACTTCCAGCCTCCACCTCCTGGTTCTGCCACCACTGCCAGCACCACAGCCCAACACCCCTGCCCATTCAGACCACTCTGCCTTCCCATCCCCTGCAGGCACAAGGGTGCTCTTGTGGTGGGCTCATGTTCCCTGGCACACGGGCAGCCTGGGGTTGCTGCCTGCCCCAGCCTCCCACCCCTCACCCTGGCCCTGGGCACACAGCCCAGCACTGCTCCCATGGGGCTGAGACCCCCAGGCAGGATAGATCAGCTCCTTGGGGCCCTTCTGAGGGACACATCTGGCTCCCTGCAGACCCCTTGCCAGGGCCAGGGTCCCACCCTGAGCCTGTCCCTCCTGTTTCCCAGCAGAGGGGAGCTGGAGCCATTCAGGGGGTGCATCCACTGCCCCCCCAGGCAGCCCCACGGGACAGCCTGGCTGCCAACACCCCCTGTCCCCAGCCAGCACTGCAGCCTGCTTTTTGGCAACCCCCCCTGCCTGGCTGTGAGAGGAAGGGCCAGACAGCTGGAAATGGGCCTCCTGCCTTTCCCCAGGATGTACCTGTCCTCCCAGGCAGGTCGGAGCTGGTCTAGACACTGGGGCCATAAATCTGCTGTCTGCTGCTCTGTGCAGCACTCCCACCACTGCTGGGACAGGGAGAGGCAGCCCCAGCACGGTCTGACTGGGAACTTGGTGTCAAAAAACCCTTATGAATGGGGCTGAATGAAAGAGCTGGAAGGATCCTACAGGAATATGACCAACAGCCTCCCCTCCTGGCCACCTGGGATGCTCAGGAGCACCTTAGGACCTCAGGAGAAGGTGCATCCCGGATGGTGTGGGCACCCAGCATGTGCTTCATGTGCTTCAGACTTTTGCAAGTGGGGAAACTGAGGCACAGTAAGGCTCACCTGAGTGCTCAGGACCTGCAGCCACAGGGATGGGGTTCAGAACATCCCCTTCTGGTTCCCCTGTGCCCACCTGCCTTGAAGCCAGAGTGGGGGGATGCACGTAGGACCGAGGGCAAAAAGGGCTGAGATGGAGTGAGGATGACTCTCTGTGGAACACCCAGGACAACTTGGTCCCTGGTGTGCTCTCCCTGGTGAGGGAGCTGGGCTGAAGTCCCAGCAGTCCAATCCAGCTCCAAACCATCCCTGTGCCCAAGCCCTGTGGGTTTGGCATCCCCCTGAGGACCCGGAGCAAAGAAGCTCGGCGGGTGAAGGTCACACAGGCTGCAGCTGAGGATCCTCCTGGCAGAGGCACGGCTGAAGCATTGAGCAACATCGAGTCAACTTTGTTTAAAGGAGACAGCTGTGCAACTGGAAGGAGCTACAGATGAGTCCCAGGGCTTTGTCTCCAGCTCTGCTGAGTCTCCCACCACCCGCGGCGCGGAGCCTGGAGGGCTCAGTCCCCCAGGACAGGGATCTGGTTGGGGTTTGGTCAGAGGGTTCTGGCTCCTCATCTCTCTGCTCTGTTCAGAGCAGCCTGCCTGTGTCACAGGTTGGAACAACACCCACCTCTGCCCCTGCCTCCCTTGGGATGCTCCAGCCATCCAAACACCAGCCCAGAGGGAAGTGGTGGAGGTGGCACCAGCTTGAAACAGACTCACAGCCCAGCAGGGGCAGAGGGACCTGCAGGTCCAGCTGAAGCTTTAAACATTGCTAGAAAGCAACTTCCTTTGAGACAGGCCAGGAAACAAGTCAAGCCTTTTCTTTTGGGCACATCCTCCTGTCTTTCAAGTTTCAAAAACACCAGGTATTTCCCAGGGCTTGGAGAACATGCCTGAACCCTGCTCCCAGCATCCAAGAAGGGGTGAAGGACCATCTGCAGCAGTCAGAGTGTGACTCAGGCCTGGGCAGCTGGATCAGGAGGCAGAGCTGAGCTGGGGACACTGGGCCTGAGAGGGTTCCATCCTTGAATTGTCCCTGAATGAGATTAATCACTGGGAGATGTGGAAACCTCTGGAGAAACAGACCTATCCCAGGTATTCCCTGGGAGGACACCTGGACACTGCTGTCATGCAAGGCCAGGAAAGGGATCTTGTGACCACCAAATTCCTCAAAAATGATTTGCTAATTATTCTGAGCCAGGGTAGCAAGGCCAGAGAAGGAAGAGGACAGAA
The DNA here is from genome assembly GCF_000747805.2 of Chaetura pelagica. Lineage (NCBI taxonomy): Eukaryota > Metazoa > Chordata > Aves > Apodiformes > Apodidae > Chaetura > Chaetura pelagica. The sequence goes on from NW_009952430.1 coordinate 238,491, forward strand.
AGGGATGGACATCTTTGTTGTATAAGGATGTTGTGTGACTGAAGGGACCAAGAAGCCTGGGGAACAACCAGGGAAGAAGACCTGAAAGATAAAAAAGCCCCTTAGTGCTGGAGAGAAGCCACATTAAATCAAATATTGCTTCAGATGAGAGTGGCTGAGGAGAAAATAGGGCAGAAAAGTGCCAAGTATGAGGCTCCAAGAGCAGGAAAGGGATTTTGGAGCTCTGAGAGCATGGAACAGTGGAAGAAATGGGACAGCCCTGGGGTCCTGGGCTGACAGGAGCTCCAGGAGAGGAGCTGCTGCTTCTGCAGCCCTCTTGTTAGAGGTGAGAGAGAGCACAGGGCCAGCCACCCATGGTCCTTCCCAGTCCCCCAGGCTCGGGAGGTACCTGTGGGCCTCACTAAACTTCCAGAAAAGACAAGGGTTAATGAACATGCTGGGGAGAAGAAGAGCCTGGGGGAGCACCGTGTGTCCATGTGGGTGTGTTTAAATGAGTTCAGCTCAAGAGATTCCTTAGATTGTGGTGTTATCTCTCATGGGAAGGGATGGGGACCCAACTCCAACCAGAGGAAGCCCAAGTCTCAGGCTCCAGTGAGTGGCAGTGCCTGGGAAGGGGTTAGCTGGGGGGGAGGGACTCAGCTGGGGTTCTGTGCCCATTCCAGCCTATAAAAGGCTCTTTGCATGTCAGAAACAGAATTGACTTCCACTCTTGACAGCTCCTAAGCTCCAACATCTCCTAATAAATTCTGTATCTTTATGCAAAGGACTTATTTCATGTATACAAGATATGCAGGATGATGAGGCTCAGAGCCAGCCTGGACTTCCAGGACAAGGAGTGCCTGTGTGCACTGGAGGTCTGCTTGGGGAGATGTTTTAAATCTGATGACAGGAAACCTGGGAAAGGATGGCCTTTTTTTGTGGGACCAGTAGTTTTGGGGGGGTCTGGGCTTCGTAGAGTGTGAGTCTGTTCCAGCAGCAGGTGAGGTGGAAACAGCTTTTTGGCTCCAGAGAGACTCCAGGTGGACATTGCATGAAGGAGTCCCTGCAGGGCTGCAAGGCTGAGAAGCCACCCAAGGGCTCTTGTCCTCAGGGGATGATGGTAGTAGAAAACCAGCAGTGACTGAGCTGGGCATCCCAGGATAGCTACCACCATGCTCAGACCCTTCTTCTGAAGGATTGCTCAGAGAAATGTTCCCCCCCAGCACTGGCCTTTTCCCCAGGCCTGTCAAGTTCTGCATTTGTGCAACATGCAGATTCCTCTGTTGTCCCCTTTGTTTGTTCCCTAGTGAGTCTCTTCTCCTCTGTGAGGGCACAGAAAAACCCACTCACAGTGTCCTCCTCCTCCTCCTTCAGACTTTGTTTCAAGGGTGAGAAGAAGGGTGCTTAAGAATGGAAGTATGAAAGAAAAAGGAAGGATGAATCCTGGACACCTGGGTTCACTTCCTGACAGGCCCCCATGTGCTGTGGCCCTTTCTTGGCTCTGTTTTCACAGTTGTAAGTGGGAACAGTGACATCTTTCTGCTTTGGAATCTTACAGGCAAGGGCAGAGCTGAGTGGTGGGGAGATGTGTGCTGGTGGCATCTCAGAGGGGAAGCTGGGTTTGTGTCTGTCCCAGTTGTCTTCCCTGCTGGGCACATACAGGAACCAGATCTTGTGATCACAAGTGCCACAAGTGCTACCAAGCTTCAAGAGCCAGGGTCTTTCCCTCTGCCAGCTTGTAGTGATTAGGTCTTGGTGTATGAGTTGCTCCTCAGATGAGAACAGCATGGGCGTGACATGCCAGTGTGAAGAGTCATTCAAGGTCAATAGTGTGAGCTTGAGAGAAGAGAAGCCAGACCCTGAGCAGGGCAACCCCAGGGCCCAGACATGGCAGTACCCCCCAGATGAGTGATGTGCCAGGGATCAAACCCTTCCCCACTATCTTACAAGCCAGTGGGGGACAGTCCTGCCACGACTGAGGAATGAACTGCCAACAGCTCCCAGACCTGAGCAGTCTATGAACAGTGACCGATGTCAGGACCTCGCAGCTGTAGCTTGACCCCTCACTGGCCTTAACTATGGCTTGAAGACACTGGGGAGTTTTATAAAACATAAACAGGGTGAGTTAAGGGACCAAAGCTCCTCCCCATCACTGCTGCACCACATCTCACTGCTGCACCACATCTCACTGCTGCACAGAGCCATGAAACTGTGCGGTTAATACAAAGCACCTGCTTTCGGAAGAGGCACCAAGTCTCCACTGGAGCACACAAAGACAGACCAGAACCTGCTGCTGCTGCAGCCACAGCCCCTCCATGGTGTCTTGCTGCCATGCACCCCTCATCCCCACCCTGGAAATGTGTCGACCTGACTTCATGTCTCCCCTTCTCCAGCTGCAAAGTCCAGGCTCATGCACCCATCTGTTCAGGAGGTGTTCACCCATAATGCAGACACATCTCAAGGCTTCCCTGGATCACCCAGCTCCATACAGGTCCCTGGGTCAGTTTCTTCAACCTTGAACTCAATTTCTGCCCTGACTGCAGTCACTCTGGGGGGCACTGGCTCAGGTTAGCCAATGACATTCCCTCTACAGAGACAGGATTCCTGCAGGACTCTGTAGGAAGCATGGCTCCTCCTCACTGCTCTGATCTCCATCCAGGCACCAGCCCTTTCTCCACAGCAAGCCCACCTGCATTGCCTTCACCTCCTCACCAAAGTCCCTGCTCCACTCTGGGAGCATTCCCTGACCCCAGCTGGAGAAGAGTTTTGAGCTGCTGGATGATGCATCTTCTCCAGATGTGCCATGCAATCCTGCTCAGCTCCCTGCAGCTCTCCATACCTCTCTCTATGGTCCTCTGCAAGTGTTAGCAGGAGAAACACTCCTCCAGCCCTGGGTCAGTGAAGAAGCACTGGCACCCCAGATGAGTGATGAGCCATGCAGACACACCCACAGCACTGATCTGCACCAGGGTGACCTGCTTGGCTTCAGGATCACTGTGAAAATCACAGCTCCCTCTTCCTCCTGCCCAGACCGAGGTGCCTCTGCTCCAGCCAGAGCTGGGTGTTCCCCTGGTGTTGAATGCTGGAGACCCTCATGTCACTGCCTGGTGGCTCTCAGCCCTGCAGGGCCACCACAGGAGCTAGTCAGCCTGGCACTCAGTGTCACTGCCACGTCCAGGCTGTGCTGCTCTGCTCCTGGAGAGAGCAGCCAAGGCCAGCAGAAACCCACTTCATTTGTGGGATGCACTTCCTGGCAGCCAGCAGACAAAATGTCTTCAATCTGGAGTCCCCCGGTGGGAATAAATGCTCTTCATTTGCTGGGACAGCTGGGGTGCCAACCCTCACTGACCTCTGCTCATGGCCTTGTCCCAAGGCTTGTTGTCACCAAAAGCAGATCAAGAAAACCCAATGTGGAAGAATAAACACTGTTCATGATACCCAAATTGGGCTGTTGGACACTGAGAAGGGCAGAGACATTTTGGGTGGATTTCACAAGCTTTTAGAGAATTTACACTAGGACTCTGTGTAAATTTAGATCATTTACAGGGTTAGTGGCTCTGGACACCATGCCAGGCATGGAGGTTTGACAGCTCCTTGGTTTGCCAAGCCTGCCTTGAAGGGTGACCCTGTATGACAGACCAAAGGTGACCTGAAGCTGCAAGAAGGCAGGTGTGGGGCACAAGAGGGGCAAGAAGCAGCAGGAAGGCAGGTGTGGGGCACAAGAGGGGCAGGAAGCAGCAGGAAGGCAGGTGTGGGGCACAAGAGGGGCAAGAAGCAGCAGGAAGGCAGGTGTGGGGCACAAGAGGGGCAAGAAGCAGCAGGAAGGCAGGTGTGGGGCACAAGAGGGGCAGGAAGCAGCAGGCAGACACCAGCACCCTGAGCAGCAGAAGGCCTGAGAGCTCTTCTCTGGTGAGCTGGGGATGGGGAAAGTGGTTCAGCCATCCCCACACACCAGACCAGCACAACTCAAGAAGCTAAAGCCCAACCACTGCTGCACCACAACTCATCAGGCTCCTGGGGAGGAGCTGTTGACCTTTGAGCCCCCCTCCCATCCCACCAGCACGACGGACATCCCAGACGGACACCAACCAAAGGTGGCCTGCCAGGTGGAGCCCCACTGAGCTCCCCCCCAGCACTGCCTGCAAAAAGCACTTTTTCCAAGCACCCCAAAGGGGCTTTTTATTTTTTTTTGCCTTTCTCTTTTTTTCCCCAACCCCTTCCAGATCAACCCAAGTTATTTAGCTGATGATCTATAAACAGTTTATCAGCTTTGCGCATTTGCAGTGCAGCGGGATGGATGTTGTTCTTGGAATCCTGTTTGGTCATAATATTTAGAAGAGGGCTCCGATAGCAAAGATAAGCAGCCTGCCCACAGCAGATGGCTCGGGAGACGCTCCCCGGAGCCAACATTCTGCAGGGAATGAATAAACTTGCCATGCAAGTTGTTTGTGAAGTGGTTCGAGCGAAATGTCACATGTAAGACTGCACAGACATGCTCTGTCCAAGGTGTTTGAATTTATCGGAGCGAGGATTCAAAGCCAGGGGCCAAATTTGCTTTTAAACTTCCTTAAACAAATGTAGGGAGGATGAAATAGCTCTGGGTTTGCTCTCGGAGAGGGGTGTGAGGGAGACACGTTCAGGGCTGCAGCCCGTGGTTCCGCAGGGTCCCTGCCAAGGGGCTGTGCCTGCCACCCTGCCCAGCCCAGCCTGGCAGAGAGAGGCAGGACAGCATGACCCCTGATGAGATCCCCCCATCCACCTCATGAATGAACCCTCCTGCAACTGGCTCATCCCTCTTCTGGAACATGGAAATGCTCCCTTCCGAGCCAGCACCCAGTGAGCTCAGCTTTATCCCCTTTGGTCAGTGGGTGCTGGGGAAGCTCTGGGCAGCCACCCACGTCAAAGGGGACAGGAACAGCATCAGCCCTGCCAGGGAGGACTGTGCCTGCATCACTGTCCCCAAAGGAGAGCAAGGGAAATGGGCAGAGAAGCCCACCAATACCCCCAGCCGAGGGCTCTGTCCCTCCCTGCCCTCTGCCCCTGCAGAGCCAGCAAAGGGTGCAACACACTCCACATCTGCCAACCCCTGGGAGTGGTCCAGTCACTGCCCACCCCACCACAGTCCCCCAGAACAGAGCCCTGAGTGTCCCAGCATCCAATGCCTCCCTTCTTGGCACAGCCTTCCCTCCCCTTCCCATGTTTTGGGGGGAACCATAAGACTGCAGCCAGCACAGCCACTGCTGCCCCACGGGCAGAGGACTGTGCCTCACCCCCAGGGCACCTCTGCAGCCACCATGCACAGGGAAATCTGCACTGCTTCACTTCACCTGGCCCTTCCTGGCTGGCTCCTCTCCACAGATGCACACCATTGCTCCAATAAACTAAGGATGTTCCTTTTAGTACAGTCTGGAAGGAAAAACGCACAAAAGATGGTGCTAATATGTATTTCTTCTGGGTTTGGGGTGAGGGTTTTTTAAGTCTTCAGCACAACTCAAAGCAGCCAGCCAGCCACTCTCCTGTAGAACCTGGACAGGCTGTCTCCTGTCAGAGCATCTGGTGGGAAATCACTCAATCAGCCCTAATTACATGAGCTCAGCTGGCCAGAGGAGCTCAATTCAAAGCCTCCTCTTACCAGTTGCCTCCACACCCAGAGGTGACTCCAGGACTGGCTACTCAGGGTCCAGACAAGCATCCAAAAAAAGGAAAGGAGTTGAAGCCAAGCACCATTTGTCTTGCCCTGCGTTGCACAAGTTAACAGACTTGGTGTTCCCAGCCCTCTGCATTCATCCAGCCTTTCCCTTCCAGCTGCTGAAGAGTTGCACGGGTCACACTGCTCCACTACAGCCTCATGTTAGAGCTGCTGAGAGCTTTGTTTCCAAAGAACCAGCCTCCCACCCCAACATAATAGTGTTGGACTTTTTTAAGTGCATCTCCTAATTGTCTAGATTTATGAGGCCTCTACTGAAATGTCGAAGACAGCATTTAGAGTCCCTCAGTTCTTGTTCTGTTTAATTCATTCCCTTTTTCCCTGGGTTGCTATCCCAGCTCAGCATGTGCAGCTCTGCCATTGCCAGCAGGCTCTTTCATTTCCAAAATGAGGCAAATCAAAATCTCTACAATTCTCTTCCTTTCCCTCTTGTGGTCTCTCTTCACCTTTTTACAAGTTGTTTCACTGGCAAATTACCCAAGGGCTGGGCACTCTGCTCCCCATGCCAGCAGCCTGGCACTGGGGAGAGAAATTCCTTTGGCCAGCACTGGTGACTTCCTTGTTTTCCAAAGGAGGACATTGCATTTGCAACCTGTATGTTCTTAAGTGTTTTAACACACTCAGAAAACTCAGTCTCCTCTGACAGCTCATCAGTGACATCAGTGCCACCACTTTTATCCCCCCACTGTCTCCAGGGTACTCTATGAGGGACAGACTCAGGCTGAAGGTTAAAAGCTACACTGAGACTGGGCACAGAGTCCACACAGCCCAACAAACACCAAAACCAGCTTTGGCTCTGCCAAGGTTGGAACTTTCACCCTGAGGCAGCCTCATGAAGCAGCTTCCCTTGACACAGGCTGCAGTCACTCAGGATGCAGGTGATCCATGATTCTTTTTCAGAAAATGTTCACTTATGTAACTAAGAATTTAACTGGAGCAATGTGATCAATTTATCTTTGAATTGGGAATTAATACAGGGTGGTCGGGCAACTGATTCCTACTTGTGCTTAATTCTTCTGCACTTCCCCAGACCTTCTGCTGCAGGGAGATCTGTCCATCCTTCTCTGGTCCTTCAGCACCTCTGCAAATCAGCCAACAAGAGATATCCTTCCCACCTACAGATGACATGGGTGGCCAGAGACATGGGTTCTTTCGAGACCAACGGGTGACAGGGACTGTGGCTTCTGGACTCAGTGCCTCAACAGGACACTTTCAAGGTCCCCCAGCAGACCATGAACCCTGGTCACACTCAGTGAGTCCTGTCTCTACTGCTCAAGGAACAGAAATCATGACCTGGAAACCTCAGAGCAGCAGAAGAACCAGAAGCTGAAGCAGCAGCAGAGCAGATCTCAGCTGCCCCCTCCCCTGTCCCAAGAGGATGCCTCCACAGATGGGGTCCTTCAGAGCTGTGCCAGCAGCTGTTTCTCTCCACTGAGATGCAGCCATTGAACAATCCCTCTCTAATTGGCATTGTTTGCTAAAAATAAACCCCTCCTGCTCAGTGAAACACAGCCAGGAAGGCACAGCTCCCCCAGGGCTTGGGCTCTCCATCAGACCACCTGCCCTGGTGCATGGCTGAGATCCTGCTGCAGGGATGCCCAAGCTGCTGGTGGTGGCACAGGCAAGTATGGTCCTTCATGAGCTCTCCCTCATCAACTCTTGAAGACCATGACTGTGTGTCCTGTAGGTGCCAGCTCTTCCACAACATAGGAGAGAACTGCCTTGGTAGCAGCTCATGAGTGCCCAGCACAGAGTTACTCCCCCTTGACCCAAGGGGTGTCCTGTGGGTTTGGGTCTGGTGCCTCTGGGTGCTCATGTACCCCCAGCAGTGGGAGCACAGCCCCAGGCAACCAGCACAGAGACACTTCTATCCAAATGAGGGGAGGAAGGCAGATAGAAAACTTCAGATGCTGAATTTTCTAAAACTAACTATAAATGGTAAAAAACTCAAAGTGTTGCTTTCTCTGGAGGTTTTCAAGCAAAATAACCCCGAGAATGGCAGCCTCAACTTTTATTTGGATGAGAAAACATTCCTTCATTTTGACATCATCCGTGTCCGTTTTTATCATAGGGATAAAGTATCTTTTATCTGGACATAAAGCCTCAAGTTGCAGAGTGACTCACAAAGTGAATCTATACAATTGAGCCAACGTCTTGGTGAGGCCTGGCAGAGGGTAAATGTCACACTCAAGGTACGTGGCAACCAACAGACATCTCGGCTCTCCGAGCAAGCCTTGGTTGGTGTCACTTCAGAGGGAGGTTGTTGGAGAGCCAAGCATGGCCCAGGTTGCCCGAGGGAACCTGTCTCACACCTCCACCCCCCCCGGGTGCTGCAGAGCTGGTTGATGGGCTGCGGATCCCGTTACAGGCGCTGCCGCGTGGGCGGGTGTGGGAGCTGCTGAGGGTTGATGTGTCAGTGAGAACCAGGCAGGGTTTCCATACTTGGGCTCCCCATGTCCAGTGTCAAACAGCCAGCAGCTCAGCTCAGCTGTCAGGCACCAGGGCACTGCCTGTGTGTGAAGGCAGCCCTTGCTGCCTTATGGTCCAGAGCCATCCTTGGTAGCAGCTGTGTCCAATATTTGCCACCTTTTTTTGGCAAAGCCAGACATCCACGCACCATGTTGGCTCTGGAGGGCAGTCATAGGTAGCCTGTGGCTACCAGAATCTAACAGCAGCCCCATCCCACCTTTTCCATGCCCTGGGAAGGCTGCTGAGCCAGCTGAGGGGGAGGAGGGAAAAGGTACCGAAGCTTGAGTAGTTCTTTATATCCCTGGGGCTCCCTGCACCCGTCCTTTGCAACAGGGCAGAGTCCACAGCAGAGCACAGGCAGGGCAGCATGACATGCCTGCTGCTTCAGGGGAGGTCTCACCACAGCACAGGGCCTTGCTTCAGATGAGTCCTCAGAACTCTCACAGCAGAGGAATAAGAGAAAAGCACTAGTTTAACCAGGTTGTGCTCCCCACGGGCAGGCAGATACAACAAACCCATGTCACCCAAGCCTTCAGCCAAACCTATGGTTGTCTCTCCTGCTCCTCAACACTATCTGGCATCTCTGCAAGGGACAGTCATCTCCAGGGATCATTGAAGAATCACAGAATCATAGAATGGTTTGGGTTGGAAAGGACCTTAAAGATCATCCAGTTCCAACCCCCTGCATGGGCAGGGACACCTCCCACCAGCCCAGTTTGCTCCAAGCCCCATCCAACCTGCCCTTCAACACTGCCAGGGATGGGGCAGCCACAGCTTCTCTGGGATGAAGAATTTAATCTCTGCTCTGCTCAAGCTTCCCTGTCCAGATCATCCCAGAAAAGGGGCTGTCCTGGGAGGCACTGGTGGGTGAAAGGTGTCCATCATGGGGAAAGAGCACCCTACCACCTGCCCCAGGATCTGCCAGTTCAAATGCCACAAGCCCAAGCCAGGAATTAAAAAGACCTGCTCTTTGTCTGTATGTGTTGTTATATTGCTGTAAAACCTTGTCATGACTCAAACAGCAGAGCAGGACGTGAGAAAACAAACTGACTTGCTTCAAACCATAAACTGCTAGAGCCACCACACATGGGTAGAGGCAGGAGTGGCTCATGAATGAAAAGATGAGGGCTGAAACGAGCTCCTCTGATCTCAGAGCAGCTGGGGTGCCAGGTGCCTTTGGTTGCTAAAGGATAGGAGGATTATGGGGAACACGGGCAGTCAGAGCTGTGGGCTCTCCCCAGGAGACCAAGGCTGGGTGAGCAGCACCATCTGCCCTGACCCTGCAAACCAGGGCTTGGGCCACAGCTCAGCTCCCCGGGTGACAGGTTTTCTCCAGTCGGGGACAATAAATCACCAATCCCTCGTTCCTCTGGGTGAGACAACGTGACTCAGCTTTTACCTCCACTCTCCTCAGAGGGGTCTTTCAGTCCCCACAGCCCCCACCCATCCCCTCTCTCCCTTCCTGCAAAGCCCTTGGATTAAAATTCAAAGGTGAAGGCGCAGCAGGAAACGCTTTGATACCAGGAGACGGACCAGCCAAGGAATGTTACAGGATTTTTCCATGGCTGTTTCTTCTCAAGCATGTACACAAGCAGCACTGGGTTATGCAACTTCACATCAGTGCCTTTCAGCCGCTCGGGGCAGGGAGGAATGGGTGATATTTAGAACACCCCTCACCTTAAATCAAGCTGAGAAATGTGCCCTGGCACGAGCGGCGGGTCCTGCGAAGTGGGCCTGTTCCAAATGTCCCCACTCGTTTGTACAATGCAGCCTCTTTCCAAGAACCATGGGACCTCTGAGAGCCCAAAGCAGCCCAATAACCTGGTGGGAGGACATGGTGTGAGGGAGGGTGGTGAAGTCCTTGTGGATGGGGCCTGGCTCAGCTGCCAGCACAGGCTCAGCAAACAGCAGGGCCTGGAAAGACACTGACACATGCACCCTTTGGTAGCCTCATAGATCTGGATTCACTGGTTCTGGGGAGGCAGCTCCCCTGCAGTTTCCTACAGATGGTCTTCTTCTTCCCCTGCTCTCCAGGAGCACCAGCTGCTCCACCGTGAGCCTCCCCAGCAGCTGCAGGGCAGTCATGGGGCCATGTGAGTGGCAGGAGACCTCAGCCTGAGGCTGGAACAAAAGCCCATGGGAAGAAAGACTCCACAACTTCTTCCCACATACCTGATGCTCAGGGACTTCAGGGCCAGACAAAAGTGTGTCCTTCAGCTTGGAAGATCTGAGCTTTGCTTCCTGGCCCTATGGGGTTGGGTTGTGGGAGGGAGCAGGCTACCTAGATCTCTTAGCTCTGGTGTTGGGGAGCTGCCAAAGTTGTATGAGAGCCCTGTTCTCAGTGACTATCTCACCTGGATCCCCCCCTCAGTCCCTGTGAGGAGGGGAAGGCAGAGCCCAAGGTGGGTGTTTGGTGCAGGGCTGTGCCCTCCTTGCTCAGCAGCATCTCTCATCCTGGAAATCATCACCAGCATCTCAGAGTCATCATGCTCCTGAGCCTGTAGAGGGAACATGGGAGCCCTGCTGCAGCTTTCCCACGTTTGGCTCCTCTCTGTCCCGAAGCTCCAGGAGATGCCCGAGGAGGGGGAGTTAGTGCATCTGCAGGTCCCATCAGCTTGGCTCCTGCTGGGCTGCTGCTCTCAGGCTGGCCCAGAGGATGAGCTCTGCTGATGTTCCTCCCTGAGCTGTGCCCTGAGTGCAGCCCAGCACCAGCAGTGCTGGGGCATCTGGGTTCTCGTGGCCTTGGGATGGCAACACCCCAGGGAGGGAGGGGAGCTCAGCATCCATCTGCTGCTGCTTGTGTTAGTCACCTGCAGCTTTCCCCCAGCACCCTGCAGCTCCCGGGATGCCCTGGAGCTCTGTGAGGGAGCTGCTGGTGCCAGCACACACAGAGCAGCAGAACCAGGCTGCAGTTCAACCCCTGCTTCCAGACACAGCAGCCCTGCTGTGTGACAAGGTGGGTGTCTGCAGAGCCCATGCGGGTGCTCCAGCCAGCCCAGCATCCCGGGCACTGCACCACTGCTGCCCTGACTTTTAGTTTTAGGTCTTCCTTATCACTGAGGAGGTGGCTGCCAGCTGCTCCCTTCAGTGCAGCACAGGAGAAGTAATCAGCTCTGGCAGGGACTGTGCTGGCAGCAGGGGAGCTCGGCCAGGGGAGCAGGGCAGGGAGAGGCACCCTGAGCACAGGTGAGTGGGTGTCCCTGCCAGGCCTCACACCCCGCCCAGGTAAACACAGGGAAAGGGTTGGAAACCATCCCTTTACCTGTGCTTGTCCTTAGCAAAGGAAAAGCTGCTGCTCTGGGATTCAGGATGTTTCCAAACACAGCTGGGGGCTCCCTGGTTTTGCTGTGAGTGGCGCTGCCAGGCTTTCCTGCCAGGCTGGGATGGCTGTGACTGCTGTGGCCTCAGTTCAGGGCTGGCTCTGGCCAACCTGCCTCAGCTGAATCTCTGGAAGGAGCCTAGTGTAAGTTGGGGAGCAATCATGGGGAGAGCTGAGCCACCATTGCTTGTGTGGCAGGGATCTGGGCTGTGATGCACATCACACAGAGGACACGGTTCACCCTACAAATGACGTGGCAAAATCTTTCCTGAGTAAAGGGGAGGTGATCCAGACCACAGCATGTCCCCCCTCATCAGCAAAGCTCTCTTCACAGCACACTGGTAATTAATGAAGAGAAACTGGATTTCCAGAGAGCTCAGGAAAGCACAGCACCAGGCAGGAGTTACAGAAAGAGCAGGGATCTCCAGTGGGATCACAACTGTTATGTGTCAAACAAGCACAGACAGGACCAACTGCTGTGCTCCAGTGGGGCTTTCAGCAAGAGACAGGGCAGGCAGAATGGGCCTGCCAGAGAGGTCCAGGCTGCAGCTGGAGCAGATATTACCCTGTTGCAGCTCCTCTGGAGACCAGAGGCAAAGTTGCTCTGAAAATACCAGCTACAACCTTGGATGGTTGAGGAAGGAGATGCAGCAGAGTGACCAGGATCACAGCCCAGGGAGTACATGCTGTGCAAAGTCCCAGAATGCCCAGCAGACAGAGCACAGATGCTCTGCCACATGCCAAGCAGTCCTGGCCAAGAGCTTTTAGGCAGATAGGATGAATAAAGCATTTTGAAGAGGCTCAGGTATCTTCTGCATCACCTCTGAGAGGAGCCCATGAAAAGCCATCTCCTCCATCCAACGCATCCTGTTCTGGGCCAGCACGAGGGAGGAACAGCGAAAGCTGAAACCCCACTGAAATTGCAGGAGGTCCCTTGTGGTTCCTGGCTCAAGCTGATGCAGATCCATTTCAGCTGAATGCAAGATAATCTTGACAGCTTGAAAGCTATTCTTAAATGCAGCTCGTGCACAAGGCACTACGTAGCCAGGGGAGACACTGTAAATCAGCGCCTGGTGGACATGGGATACCAAATAAGTGAAGAGCAGATAAGAGACCATAATATAGGTGTGACTCACTTTGATAAATGTCTTGGAGATGGCAATTCAAGGCCTCATTACTGCAGCCACATGAATCAGCAGAAGAGGCTGTACTACGACAAGGACCTGGATTAACGGATGATTCAGTGGACTCAGAGTTGCTACCACATCCTGCAGCACCTCACAATTCCCACTGGTATTCAGGGCTGCTGGGCTGATGGACAAGAGCCACGATGCCAGAATCAGAGAGGCTTCTGGGGCCAAAGTCAATTCATCCTACAGCGAGAAGTAACAACTCCACTCCAAGAAACCAGGCAGAAGAGCTGCAGGCAGAGTGCAGATTATTCCCAAGGCAACTTGGAGGCAGCAAAGGGAAGCCCAGGGCACAGAAGGCTCCAAACCTTCCCTGATGGTCTGCACCACTCAAAGGTGGCAAACATACAGCAGCTGAGCAGCAGCCAGGGAGTCCCTGACCCTGTTCCCTGTCTCACCTTGGCCCTTTGTGACAGGTGACTTTCCCACACCCCTTTCCCCTGGGCAAAAGCAAGAAGCTGCTGCTGATAGTGGAGGAGCTTTGCCTCTGCTTTTCAGGAACCGAAAGGCACAGAGAGAAGGAGAAATTAAACTCCTACACCCCTCTGCATGTCTGATCCTGCCTTCCCTCCAGCTCCTCGGCTTGGCCACCACACTTTCCTTCCCTTTGCAGTGCTGGGCATGAGAGAGGAAAGGGCAAGAAAAACCATGGCAACAAAGTGGAGCAGGGGCAGCGTGCTGGTGGAAAACTGCCCAGGATGAGCTACATGGGGTTGGGGAGCAGCTGAACACTTGGCATCCTCAGGGAACCTCTGCAAACTCTGAAGCAAAGCCCTCATCTTCTCACTCAGGAACGAAGTGTACCTCGTGTGGGGAGCCCAGATGTGTCCAGGCAGCAATTGTCCCCCACCATGGTGTCTATAGCCACCCAGAAACCCCAGTGTGATGCTCTCTGTGCTGTGGAAGCAGAGGAGTGTGAGGGTCTGCAAGGCTGCTGTTCAGAGGGGCCCAATGCTATGATCTGCAGGATGTGCTTGTGGTTGTGGATACTCTATCAGGTTTGTATTCTCTACACATCACAAAAGGCAACCCTGGCATCAGCAGAGCTTGGACAGTTTTGATGGTCCCAAGCCCACAACAGGAGCTGGGAAGCAAGAAGCAGTCATTTTCTCAGACAGCTCAGCCAGTCCCCCCAGAAAGGGTCTTTAAAGGGTGAGTTTTGAAGGTGCCAGCATCTAACTCAACTGCTTCTCCTAAATTTGCCTTCTTGCCAATCCTCTTGTTTTACAGACAGGACATATCACTTTTTCTAATTGCTCAAGGACTCTCTGGCCAGGACCCATGTGCAGGTTTTAGCCATTAATAACAGACATGGAGCCATATCTCAACCAGCGTCCATCTACCCTGCTCACAACTCCCTCCCTTTCAGGTGTGCCTCTGCCAGAAAAGATTGGGGATCTGTGGCAACTTCCAAGGCTTTTTGAATGCCTTTGGCCTCCTCTGCTGATCTCCAGCCCCAAAAGAGTGACTATTTGCTTGCTTGGTGCAAGTTTATCCTGGAAGCCCTCATCGATACTCAGCCACATTTGTCACTTGAGTCTCTGCAGACCCTCTGCCAGTTCAGGTGGGGGTTCTTACTTCTCCCTTTCACCCCAGCTCTTAGCTCTGCTTGGGCCAGCTCCGAGAGATGCCTGGCTTTGAGCCACACATCAAGAGCTGGTATCAGATCTGGATCACTGAGCCTCTTTTTTTATGGGGAGAAGTTTGGCAGCAGTTGGTCCACTCAAGCTCAGTGCTAAAACCTCTCCTCTCGGCAGGTTTTCCCAGCCATTCACTGCACCAGGATTCTAAACCAAGCCAGAGGCACCTCCTGGGGCAGTTTCACTCCAGGCAATGGTCTTTGACCCCATGTGAGAAGAACAGCAGGAGACAATCTACTGCAAATGCCAGATCCTGGCAATACCCACCTCCTAGGAGTCCTCCCTGTTGACACTCATGCAACTGGACTTTCTGCCCCAGAATCTTTTCCACAAGTCTTCCATGAAAACTTCCAAAGTGATCTTTAACACTCCTGGTGAGGTTTCCACTTTCTATATATCTACTTCCCATTCCTGGGGCCTGCCTTGGTATTTTTTTGCAAATATGACCATTATCTCTCTCACTTTAGTTCACCAAGAACACCAACTCACAGGGGGTGTTATGCACACACATTAAAGATTGACTCATACATTTTTAGTGCATCCTTGCTTGTTTACCATCACTTGTGCACACAACCTTGTTTTTCCACAGGTGCTGAGCATCAAATCACAGGGGACACTGTGCTCACCATCCCCAGCCTTTCCTCAGCCACTGCTCTTCCCCAAATCCCCCTCTCTCAGCGTTTTCTCCCTGCACAACAAACCCCAGAGCACACGGTCACCTCTTCATGCCACAGATACTTCAGTGCTCTTAGCTGATGTCATGATGAAAAGTCACAGCAGAGGATCATGCAGCCTTGAAGTCTTTAAAAATACTACTTATTGAATAAAAGTTATCCAGTGGAAGGGAAAAAGCAGCAGGTAGGACAGACAACTGTGCACCACACACACTTGTAAGAACACACCACGGGTCAGGAGATGTGTCAGTTCTGAAAATGCCAGAACAAATTAAAATACTATAAGCCTGACCTGGTCAACTATGCTGGGGTAGCTCTGTCCTGACCCTCAGTCAAGGGGATCAGAGAAATTTGCACATTCAGTCTTTTTTTTCTAAGTGTAAGCTTGGTACTCACAGCTCCAGAAAGTGAAGAACACCTCAGGGAGATGTCCTCGCTGGAGGAACGTTCCCTGCACATTTCTTGTTTAATGTTCCAGGGAGGTATTCTCTTAATTAGTAAAAAAACTCAGAGAAAAGCCACACTGTGCTGCAGTACTGAGAGTGCATCCCAGTAATTCGCAGTAACTCAGAGTAAGCTGCCTTATGAGATACAAGTGCTGAGTCCCCAGCCAGGCATTTGAGTCCTAAGAAGTGTTAAATCCCCAGCCAGGGAAGGAAATTCCTGGCTAAACTACTGAAAGGCCAGACCAAAGGTGTGGATACACACAGGTAACATAAGCCTGATGCTACCCTAAAAACCCCCTGACAATTCCTTAGGGTGGTTTGCATCCACAGGTATCTTGCAGAGGAAGCACTCAAAGGACTCCTGGCATCTTCCTGTCCCCTATTCTTTAGGATTCAGATTTTGTTTTCATGTGGCCACAGCATCAGTGTTGGTGGGAGGGGACCTCTGCAGGGACCTGCTCTAACCTCCCACCTCCATCCTCTTGGATGTCCAGGCCATAGCAGCTGTAGGTAATGGATCTGAGTATCCCAAAAGACTCTCAGGTCACCTCAGCCTGAGATTTGCACACCTGCAGTGGCAGACCAGGAGTGAAGGGACCCACTCATGGGTGGCTTTCCCTTGCGAGCTTGGGGGTGGGCTGCCCTGTCCACACGCCTCCACCAACTCACACAACAGCCACGTCTTGGTGGACGCTGGGGTAAGAGCCAGGATTTAGGCTCAGAGGTGGCCTTCTAGCTGCATGGTGACCCCACAGCATCAGCCTCATCTTCCCCAGGTGCCTTTAATGCCTAGAGAACCAGCAGCGGGTCCCATCCCCGCGGGTCCCAGCGCCCGCAGCCTCGGGCAGCCCTTCCCGGGGTGATGGCTCTGAGGGTTTCCAGCTGGCCTTGGGCAGCAGGGGTGGCCGTGGCAGCCTCTTGCTCCTCGTGTGGGTGTCCCCAGGAGGCAGGGTGGCCTGGAAAGCAGCCGCTGAGCCAGCCTGTGTCCCCTGTCCCTGGGCCCGGCTCCCTGCCAGCCCCTCCGTGTGGGGCCCGCGCGGGCCGCTCGCTCCAGGCAGCAGAAAGTGATTCCTGCACGTGACAACAATGAAGAATTCTTTGCATCCACCACCAAGTATGTGCTCTCTGGACTCCGATGCCTTCTTGGAAAAGCCCTTCAATCCATCAACCCCCATCCCGGCCTCCCAAGAGGTGGGGGGTGAGAGTGACAATCTGCCCCTGCTCTGCTGCTGCCTTGGGGGGGGACGTTCTGGGGGAACTGCTGGCACCTTGTGGGGCACAGGGACCCCCAGACACAAGGAGGAGGGCAGGGAGGCCAGCCCAGAGCTGGGGCTTTGGCCCATGGTGGGGCTAGATGGGCAGGGAGGGATGAGGGAACGTGGGGAGGCCAGGGTGGGTGCTGGTGGGGTTTGCCCAGGGGGTCCTCGGGGATGCCCTGGTGGGTCAGGGTGCAGGGAAGGGCTCAGGGTGGTCACTGTGGGGACACAGGCAGCTCAGAACCCTGTCACCCCTCACACCAGGGCTTCTTGGACTGGGACTCCCTCCCTGCAGCCACCTCAGCAAGTGTTGCAGAGCAGCAGGGTGGGCTTGGTGACAAAGCTGCTCCTGGGTTGCTGCCACCCCAAGATAGCAGAGGGTGGAAACAACGAGGAGTGGACACGAGCATCCTCATCTGCAGCCTTTGCTCCTGACATCTCATCCAGCTCAGCCCCACCAAGCCATGGCTGGGGCTCCAGGGAGGTGGGGGTCTCACCCCCTCCTCATGGCTTTTCCTCTGCTGGTTCAACATCATGATCAGGGGGTGCAAACAACATCATGCTGACTTGCAAAGGCAGCTGAGAGTCTTCCATGCTCTTTGCCCTTCCAGTATGACCACAGAATTAATGACCACAGGCCCTTTGAGTGAGGGGCTGGCTATGTTTGCTGTACTTCAGGCCACTCTGTGGCACTGGAAACATCACTGGAAAGCTAGTTTTGGCTGGATCTCATCATGAACTGCCAGTCTGGAAACTGCAGGTGCATTTGGCCATGTCTTGTGAGCCTGCACCTTCCAGGAAGCAGACCCTGGGGAATGCTGGAAAGAGAGCCAGGCACCAACTGAAACTCATGCAGAACGAAAAATCAACCCAATCTAAGAGCCATTCCAAACAGTTTTTTTCCAAAAATAGGAAAAAGAAACAATAATAAAAAAAAATTACACACCAGGAGCTTCAAGCTGAAACAAACTGAACATCATAGTTTCTCTTCATCCTTTTAAAGATTCATCTCTGTTGGTTTTTAACTGAAAAAATGCTACTGAAAAATCACTGCCATTCAAACAAAGCCACCTGATTTTGATTCTGATCCTTGCATTCACAAAATTAGTTATTAACTTTTTCCTGAGAAGACTTTTTTTTCTATGCAAAACACCCATTTCAGTGAAATCCTCTTGTTCAGCAGAAACCTCCTGCCTGGGCAGCAGAGAAGGAGGCTGAGGAGCAAGGCCTGTAGGTCAAGGATTGAGGATCCCATGGCTGGTGCCCTGGCCACCCCGGGGTGTATGTGTGTGGGAAACTGTTCTTTTCTTCCCCACAAGGCTAAACAAAATGCCTTTTAAGCCAACCCACCACCTGGTTCATCCCAGCCCGTGCTGCAGCCTCCCAGCCCAGCCATGCTGGGTGACAGGATGAGGGGGGTGTGATTTCAAAACTGCAAGAGGGGAGATTGAGATTGGATGTGAAGGAAAAATTCTTTCCTGTGAGGGGGGTGAGACACTGGCCCAGGTTGCCCAGAGAAGCTGGGGATGCCCCAGCCCATGAAGTGTTCAAGAGTAGGTTGGAGCAATCTGGTCTAATAGAAGGTGATGTCCATTAGACACCTTAGGGTGGAGGGAACTAGATGATCTTCAAGGTCCCTTCCAACTCAAACCAATGTTTTTATTTTATATATGAACCACAGTGGCCCTCCTACAGCTAACAAGGGGTGTTATGCCAGCCCCAGCTCTGCCCCATCCCACACTGGTGCCAGGGCTGGTGCCTTGTTTTTGGAGATGGAGCCACCATCAACCCCCTCCACCCTCAGGCTGCAGAGATGGGCCAAAACCACTTCAGCACATGCTCCTGGCTGGTATTTACAATGTGCACTTGGTCAGAAAGGAGCAGCTGTGGGGTATGGTGTGTATTTCATCCCAGCATAAGGAGGCTCATGGTATCTGCCATGACATCATGTGGCCTGGTTACCCACAGCCCAGGGTATGGCAGGGGGTGCACATGGGATGTAAACCCCCCTTAGAAGCCTCTGGCCTATAAATGCCAGAATCTTCTCGCACGGAACTAAAAACATTTATTCTGGAAGAGTCTGGAGGCTCATGGCTAAAGGCAATAAATACAGATTTAATTTCATAGCTAATACCCTGTCCAGGGTAAAATGCTCATTTTTTAATAGAGTTGCCTGCAATCTGACATGACCAACAAGATGTTGCAACACACAATATCTGAGTCACTGCTCAGGAGATAATGGTATTTTCTCGAGTTCAATCTGGAGGAGAGTTGGGCCCATTAATCAAGCTCAAAAGAGAAAAAAAAAGATGCCAGAGAGTCTGCCAGAGAGTCTGTCTGGGCTGCTCTGAGCACGAGTTACGTGACCAAGGGCTGTGGGGAGAGGGGGGTGCACGAGCAGAGCTGGATGCCACGGGGAGGGATCTCCCAGGAGCACAGCTCATGGGCACTGGGTCCCTCCTGAGGGTCAGCCAAGAGGCTCCTGAGTTTGGGGTGCAGGGGAGTTGAAAGTAGCAGTGTCACTCAGGCTCTGCTTTTATGCCACCCCAAGGGAGCTGCTGTCCCACAGAGTGAGGGACTGGGGGAGTCCTGGGAGGAACTGGAAAACACAGCCATGTCCCTGAGGTTTGTCCATCACCAGGCCCTGACAGCCTGTTGAGCACAGACACAACAGTGGGGTGCAACAACACTTGGGAAAGCAACTGAGAAAAGAGTGTCCATCATGGACAGGTCAATAAAGTCTCCCATGGGGAAGGCAAGCCATGAGGAAGCACCCATCAAAGAGATATTTCCCTAAATAGCACCTGCTCCTCAAGGCTCCTACCCTGAGGAGCCTTTTTGATCTCCTCAGGGTAGGAAGCAGAAGAAGAGAAAGATGGGAACTGAGAGAGAAGCCTGTCTGGCCTGCCAGGGGCTCTGGGAGTGATATTGGAGCTCAGAAGGTCTGGAGAAAACCAGGAGCTCCCCCAGGAATAAAGAGCTTTCTTTTCTGCAGACAAGCAGAAGCAGCTCCAGTTCTCCAGCCATGCCAGCATGGGAGGAAGACCTCACTGGCAGAGTGCTCCTTCATCTGGCAGGCAAGCCCCAGGATCTGCACAGAAATATGCAATGTACTTTTAACACTGAGCACTTCTTGGCCTCTTGGCCCAGCTTGGCCAGGATGCAGCAGATTTGCTTTCAGTAAGAAGGCTTTAATTCAGGACTGGGCATCTCCTTGTAAAATGAGGGGGTTTGATTTCTTGACCAGATGTTGCAGACAGGATGCAAGAATCAGCAGATGAAAGTCCCTGGCCTGCTATGCAGAGGTCAGGGGAGATGGTTCCTTCTGACTGTGAAAGGCAGCAAATGGTTCCACAGAGACTCAATGTGTGAATGAAAAAGTGACTCATGAGAATAAGAGACACTAACTCCTGTAACCTTCCCTCCAGAGGCAGCCACGGCTGGGCAGAGCAGAGGCTGGAAGACAGACCTTGGGGTCTAAGGCAGAGGAGAGGTGAAGGAAAGGTTCCATGCAGCCCAACTGTCCTGCCAGGAGGGTGCACAGAGAGGGGTTGTGCTGAGTCCTGCTCACTTGGAATTCTCCCGTGGGGCAGTGGAGCCCCAACCCCAAGGCTCGAGTGGCCAGTCCACCCTCCTGATCCCCAGGGCTCTCTGTGGGTTCCAGGCAGGGAAGTGCCCACCTGGATCCATGGCCACCTGCCTTCTCCTGCTTCCTCCTTAGGAAACAACCTGGTCCCACTGCAACCAGTCATGGGCTGCAACCACTTTGGACTTTCCCCTTCCCTCAGGGCACCCTTGGTGTGTCACACTGCCAGCAGCCCCAGGGACACCTGCTCTTCTCTCCCCAGTTGGTCTTCACTCACTTCCCAGAGGAGTTCATAAGATCTCCACCACACACAGGATGGTTCAGCTGCTGGAGCAGCACAGGCTGCCCAACAGTATCTATCCTCCTGTCTCTTCTGGGGGTAAAACAGCCAGTCACCTACTGCACAGTTGCTCTGGGTGGAGGATGAACAGTGGGACCTGTTTCTAGGACAGGGAAGTCTTGCCATGAGCTGGGCAGCTGAGGAAAGAGACCTTCCAGCTGTGGGCATCCTCCACAAAACGAGTCACAACTTGCTTGCTCCAAGGTTTTGTCAATGACATGTGGTGTTTTGGATGTGAAATTCACCATTTCAAAAGGAAATTAACATTTCCTATCAAAAAATAAGAATTTTTTTTTAATTCTTTTTTTTAAAAAAGGGTTTCCACTGAAATCTGAACAACCCCAAAGTAAGGACAGAGTTTCTAATTTTAGCTGCTAAACTCAAAATCTTGGGGAAATTTGGAGAATCAGGAAAGTTTCAGACTAAATATCTCAATCTTCAGAAGAAGGACAATGCCATCTTCCTGCTGCTGGGTTTTAGACAAGCCTCCTTTTATTATAATTAATACTTATTTTGACAAAAAAAACCCCAAAACCACCACCCCACGTTTCATGAAAAACACTTTTCTCAGCAACAGTTTCCATTTCCCAGTTGTGTGACCCTAATGTCTCCAATGTCTCCAATGCCAAATGTCTCCAAGAGTCAGTGTTTTTTTTTACTCTAACTGAAAAGCAAAATGACAATAAAGTGAATATTTCAAGGGAAGCTCTGAAAATGCATCTACTTGATGCTAAAAAAAAAAAAAAAGGGCCCGTTTCACAGAGCTGAAAACAATTACCAAGCAAATCAATTGGGAGAAGGAATTTAATCAGAAAAATGTGAATGCTAAGTGGGAATTGTTGAAAAACATTTTCCTCGTTGCCCCAAAACCACAATCCCACAATTGAAAAAGAAGGCAACATTGGTTAAAAAAAAAGAAAAAGAAATAGATGATTCTGGCTTGGGAGGGAAGTGAAGACAACTGGGAAAAAGAAGAAAACTGTATTTAACTGAAGCAAATGGGAACTGATCATAATGAATGAGAAGTGAGAAACTGTCAAAAGCTGATAAGGAAAGCCAAGAGCTGAGGACAATGTATGGGCTGCAAACCTGAAGCTAATGAGAAGTGATTTTTCTCCATATAAAAAGGAATAAATATAGCTCTTGTGAAGTTGGTGGTTGTGTCTGGCTCTGGGTGATGCACTGGAGCAATCAGCAGCAGCAGAAGACAGCTCGTGTTTGCCAGTGTTTGGAGCAGAGTTGGGCTGGACCAGCCATTGGTTGGGTTGTCAACCTGGCACCAGCTCTGGGCAGTCACCTCCCAAGGCTGCTTGACATGCAGCAGAGAGATTTAAGTAAAAGAAACATGATTCATGCTAATCCACCTGGACTTCTGGAAACCACGTTCGACTAAGATCCATCCTTTTTTTTTTTGCTCCTGAAATTACAAGTTTGATTGATAAAAAGAATCTTGGTGGTGCAATAGACTTCTGCAAGGCAGTTGCCTCAGCCCTGGATGACAGGCTGCTCAAGAAACCAGGACAATACAGCATCAACATGGCACATATTAAATAGATTAAAAGCTGGCTGGGTGACGTGTCTCAGATGCAATTGTAAATGGGAACTCCTCACCCAGCAGGGGTGGATTTAGTGGAGTTCCCCAGGGGTTGGTTCTTGGCCCTGTGCTGTTCAGTGTTTTTATCAATGATCTGAACAAATATTAAATCATCTGTGGTAAAGTTTGTTGATGACACTGAGATTGTGAGACCAGCAAGTCGAGAAGAAGCCAGAGGGCTGGTGCAGAATGGACCTGGGTTGCTGGTTACACTGGGCACAAGCAGATAGACAAACCAGCCAAATATAGTCATACATCCAGGAGCAAGGCAGCAGATTATTGACCACATGTACAAGTCAGGGGGCTCTGTCCTGGGGAGTGGTGACTGTGAGACCGTGGGGAGCCTGGGAGAGGCTGGTTGTACCCTCCTTGCATGTGACAGTGGCCAAAAGGTGGGTGCATTCCCTGGGCAGCAGAGAGAACCCCCTGCTCTGCACTTGGGTGCCTCGTGCCCACCAGCACCTGCTCCTGGTCCTCATCGTGCACCACACATGGTGAGACTAAGGGAAAAGCTGTGAACATTGTTAAAGAGAACCAATCCTGCAGGGAGAGAGCTCCAGAGCTCCATCGGTTCTGCCTGACAAAAACCAGGTGCTGGGGTATCTAGACCACATGTATCTCCCCACAGAAGAAAGACTCCAGCCTCACAGATGGAGCTTTAGAATGATCCAGTGTCTGGAACCTGAAGCCAGCAAAACTGAAACTAGGCCCATGGCACAGTCCTTGCTGGCACAGCAGCACGGGTCATTAACCACTGCAACAATTTACTAAGGCAGAGTGGGAATCTCCACCATCAGTAATTATTACATCAGGCTTCCTTGCTTGCTCCAATCCAAGCAGGAATAAATCTGAGCTCAGATTATACCTGGTAGCCAGACTAGATGGTCACAAAAGTGTCTGAAAGCCTCTTAATCCAACCAGTGATGGAAAGGAGCTCTGGAAAGGAAACCATCACTACTCTTGCTGACTCAGCTTGTACTTACAGTCCCACTGTTCCCTTTCAGTCAGGCCTCACTGACATATTTTCTGGTGATAAAGTGCTACAAAGAAAGCTGTGTCCATTTCTTAGCCCTGCAGTGATCTTGCAGAGCGAAGGAGGAGAATCATCATGGCAGCTTCATTAAATCATGAAGCAGAGCAGAAGCAACCTCTCCTCCTTCCAAGACCTGCTCCTTAGGACCTCCCTTCCCTGGAAGCCTGGGACCCATGGGTGTTTTGAATTCAATGCAGACACATGGTCCTGTGGTGGGACTGAAGCCTCCAACATGAAGCGTCAGTTATGGGACAAACAGCCTGAAAGGTTCATGCCATGGGTTGGGGCAGGGAAGGACAGCTGGCCAGGGGCACCTGCCACTGAGCTTTGGGCAATCCTGGTGGCTTCCTTCCCTTTCAGAGATGTGACAGCAGGGCACTTGTGGCCTCCACTTACCTTGCCCTTCACTGCTCTCATCCCTCTGATTTCTACTTTCTTTATTCCCCTTTTCCATCTGCCTCTGAACTGACTTTTTACTACTCGTCTTCTAAAAAAAATAAGGCTTTGGTTCTTAAGAAGGTTTCTTTTCAAATTCTTAGGTGTTTTCTTGTATCCCAGATTAGCTGAAAACTGGCCTTTCTCACAAAACCTGGTTCTGTGTCCTCCTGTCTAAGCTCTCACTTGCCCTGATCCTACATGTCAAGCAGTCTGTCTTATTCTCTTCAGATGTTCAAGCAGGAACATCTCATGGTGACCCAGACCCATCCTCTTCCATTCTCCTTCTCCCTCTCTCCCTCCAGCACTACCACCTTGACTGCTCACATGTCATCTCTGCTTCTCCAGCTGCTCCCACCTGCCCCGTGTACCAAGGACTGACCTTCTATCTGCCCAGGCTGTGAAGGCTCTTCCAGGACCCCAAGCATGGGAGGAGCTGCTGCCATCCATATTGCATGACATGTCTGAAATGATTTGCAAAATTGTTGTGCCCAGAAACTCTGACCTCTCAAAGATGACAAGGATGGGAGACACTCTGTTGTGGGGTCAGGGTTCCTGATCACTCTCCCCACCTGGGTGAGCAGGCAGAGCCTTCACAGTCAGCTTAGGACACAACTCAGCTGGCACTAAACAGATGTCTAGGTAAGGGCAGACAATCCACTGTCTCAAAATGCCCAGTTCTGTGCAGTGAAACAGTGGCCAGGGCCTCCTGGGTTCCTTGCAGAGTCTGGGAAACTCTGAAGCCTTTCCAGTGCCTTGGAGGCAGGAGGACAGGCAACTGGACATCTCTGCATCCTCATCACAGTGAAGGCAGCTCCAGGAGGTTGGCAAGGACTGCAGAGTCAGGCTCTGTGCCTTGTGCAGGGAGGGGCTGGAGTCCCCATCCCTGGAGGGATTTAAAGGTCGTGTAGATGTGGTGCTGGGGGACACGGTTTAGTGGTGACCTTGGTGGTGCTGTGGTAAGGGTTGGACTTGGTGGTCTTAAAGGTCTCTTCCAACCCAGAGGACTCCATGATGCTGAGAAGGTGGCTTGTGGAGAGCCCGTTATCCGCACCGCTGGGGAGGAGGGGAGGACAACCAGCTCCTGGAGCCCTGCACACCGCAGCTTGGGTCCTGTCTGCCTTGCACAAGTGCCCTCTTCCCCCTGCCCACCTGCCTGCAGCCCCAGGGAGGAGGCAGGAGGGAGCTGGGCAGGGCACTCCTGGCCTCCCCAGAGCAGGGGTCAGTCTAACCTGCAGCCGCCGTCACTCCCAAGTGGAAAGAGCGGCTTCGGTTTGCTCCGCCTGCCTCTGTGCCAACAGCAAACATGTTTTACAACTGACCTGCAAAGAATGTGTGTCACTGAAGAGGATATGTAGCCCTGGAGAAGATAAACCACAGCTGCATTGTTTAATGGTATCTCACCCACCGGATCGGAACAACAGGCGCAGATGATCTCAGGGAGATAATTCTGCCCAGCGTGTCCACAGGAACGACTCTGCTACCTTGGCCAGTGGAAGATTCTTATAAATTCACTCCTCCTGCCATCCTTTTGCAAAGGGTCAGAAGATGTACTGACAATAGCAGCATGCAAATATTTCAGGACTTGGCCACACGCTGAGCAAACACTCTGGATAGCTTCACGAGTAGATTAAAATGCCAGATCAGCCAGCAGTGGTGCACTTTAAATATGCTCACTAATTTATTAAGTTTATTCTTAGCAAGCTTGCAGGCTTCAGAAAGTTAAATTTCTCAGTGACAAATGGCTGGGGAGCTGGGCAGCCAGAGCTGCAGTGGGATGGTGTGGAGCAGGGGAGCAGATACCACCAAGTACACTGTGTGGGTGCAAATCCCCAGCGGAAGAGCCTGCACGGGTTCTTGTCAAAACACAGAGTACAAAACCAGGGCTCTTGGCACATCCCACTCTTCTCCAAAGAGCTGCTGCCTCCCACTGCAGCTTAGACATCCCTTATCTCTCCAAAGGCCTGGCTGTGTGCTATGGGTTAACCACCAGTCCTCAGTGCACTCTTTATGTCCCGGCTGTAAGGAGAGTCCCTGAGCTGCAGTAACAGCAGAGCTTCTCTCACAGCAGCAGGTCACCTCCTGCACCCAGAGCTGAGCTCCTGTCCTGCAAGGAAACCATCTCCCATTTGTCCCAAACAACAACCCTGTCCCATTTCCCAGCTGCCCTGACCATGCTGTGCCCAGGACCTTGCCACCCTTCAGCCCTCTGTGCTCCCTGTGCTCAGGCCATATGAGCCAGGGCTTGGGACTTGGGAGCCTCTTGATGCCTTGTCCAAGACAAGACTGGTGGGAGTTGTCTCAACAGGACACAGCAGTTACCAGTAACACCCTCAGGCAGCAGCTGTGGCCACTACTGCCCCTCAGCCTTCTGCCCCTGCTGCTCTCCATGGATCTGCAGACCTGGAGTGGGGTCTGGAGTAGCAGTTTCCTCAGGAGGAAGCCAGTGCTGGCACTGCTGCTTGAGATAATTTAATATAGTTTTGGTTTCCTCCTTGTTACAACTGAACTAAGGAGTGTGTTTGGAAACCCTTCTGAAAGGCACATCCCTGAAGATGAATCATGATGACAGGACAGTGATCTGGGATGATGTGGAGTGTCCCCTGCAGCAACATTATCCAACCTCTTGGACCCCAGGATGACCCTGGTGGCCCCACAGCACTAGGTGCCATGAGACAGTCCCTGCCAGGAGGGCCTGGGAACTGCTGCACTGATGGGGTAAAGGAGTCATGCACCTTCATGTCTGTTCTGATTGCACTGCTAAAAAGAGGAGGAGACACTTCCTGCAGGGAAGCAGTGCAGTGGGATGAGGATGCAGGAGCCCTGGCTGCTCTGCAGGGCTGGATGTCACAACCTGGTGGGACACAGGCCCTACAGAAAAGCCTCAGAGGAGCAGAGTGAGCACAGAGCTGCAGCACAGGGATGCATAAGCAACAGCACAAGGAATTTCCCAAGCTCAAATGCCACCTAAAGGACCATTTCTGCCATCGGACTCCACTCAGCAGTGAGGCTGGAGGGAGCAGCAGGCCTGGCTGTGCCCACAGCAGCTGGGCTGTTTGCAGCCACCCCTGCCCTGTGCTGGGCCACCACAGCAGGGACAGCCCGAGTGGCACTGGGACATGTGCCCATGCAGGAGAGAGAGAAGCATCTCCAGGGAAGGAGCCCGGGCTGGCTCCTGGGGTGGTGCTGGCAGCCCCTGGTGCAGATGCCTACGTGCTGTTTGGTGAGCAGAAATAGGACCCAGGGACCAGCACACAGCAGGATCCTTTGAGCTGGAGCTGACAGCAAAGTGGGGCTGTGTTGCAGCATTTGCCACATCTCTGGGGAGTTATTATTCACCATGCCACTTCAGAAGGGAGATGAGCCTCTTCTTCTGACACTGGGAGAGAAATGACTTTCCCAGGAACGTTTCCTGAGCTGAGAGAGCAAATCCCACGTGGCACTGCAACCCTCCATCAGCAACAAATGCCTGGTATTGTTACTTGCACTGGGAAACACACTGTTGGACCCAAGGCACGACGTGCTGCTGCTGCTGCTGCTGCTGGTGCTTAAACAAACTCCATATGCCCCGTCCAGCAGCTGGCTGGCCGATGTCAAAGCCCTGCAAAATGACCTGCTCTGACAGGCCTTCTCCTAGTGATCCCCTGTGATTTATTGCCTCAGCCTGCAGAGCAGATAGGGAACATCACGCACAGCCATGTGCTGGATCTGGATCCTCACCCAATTGGGTCCATGTGCTCTCCTCAGCACTTTCATCCTCAGGTCCCTCTGCCTTTCAGCAAGTCCCTGGAGGAATGCCTTGAAACCAGCTCCTACAGAAGAGGTGCTTAGCCCAGTTTCTTGATCACTTGCCCTACCTCAGCAGCAATTTAGCCTCTAGAAATGCAGGGAAGTTGCACAACTCAGTTTAGTCTGGGAGTAACACACCAGTGACTGTGGGAACAGCATCACCCTGTTGCTTGCACACTCATCGTAGGAGCAGAGAAGCCCTTCTAAGTAAGACTGTGCCAGGACATAGCCCCTTTGTTTCCTTCCCCTCTCCTGGCTCCAGCAGCACATGGGAGGTATTGGCCTTGGGAGGACTGAGAAATAACATAAAGGCTAAAACCAGCTCTGCAGCTAGTGGGATGGGGGACTAGAAGGAGAGAAGAACCTGGAGACTGGTCCAGGAAGACACAGGAGGTAGGTGTGAGTTGCTGCACATGAGTGGCAGCTCTGCAGGCTCAGGGACAGCTTTGCTGCAGGACAGCCCCTGGGCAGTGGGGCTGGCACTGTGGGCACACCAAAGGGCAAGCCTGGAGAGCTGATCCAGAGCAAGGCAGAGTGAAGCAGGGCAGGTTTCTGCAGGTCCTGCTTTTGCTCAGCCTCTCCCAGCACAGAGCCACACCAGCTGTCCTGCAGGCAACTTCAGCACCCACTGCCCCAGGGCTGGGGCAAGGCTGGGCAGAGGAGACAGGGGATCCTGAGCCCACTCTGATGCCAACAGAGAGAGCAGCAGTGGCTTTATGCAGGCTCTGACAGGGCAAGGGGACATTACAAAGGGAACACTTCAGGCTGCCAGGAGCCTGACCTAGGCAGGTGCACAGTGAGCTCTCTGGTGTGTCCTAGATACTTACTGGGAATGGAGAATACCAGGCAGACTGGACACCATTTCTGCTGCTAACATACAAAAAGACACGGGCAGGCTTCTCCATAAGAGGCCAGAGCCTGCCTGTGGGCAGGATGATGTTCCCTGAGATACACAGTGCCAAGGTGATGTCCTCTCTCTGCTCCCGAGCAGAGCCTTCAGGGAGAGATGCTGAGGAGCCTTCCTGGGCACCTGCTCAGCACTGGCAGCACTGGTGAGTGTCCTAATGGGGCTGGCACAGTGCTGTTGCAGGTCCCACATCTGCCATGCAGTTCCCAAAGACCAGCTCTTGGCACCCCAAGGACTCCTGCAGCCTCCACTGTGCAATGTTGGGACAGAGCCAGAGAAGAGCAGGGGCTGTGGGGGGTTGGGGTGCACCAGGCTGGGCTAGACCCTGGCCAGCATGAGGGGTGGGTGGGAAACCCTGCTTATTTGAGCCTGGATTTTACTTTAGTTCATTTAACTCCTTCCTGGCTCTGCAAAGGCATCTATTGGTTCTTCATAGGATCACAGGATCATTTTGCTTGGAAAAGACCTTTAAAGAGCATCAAGTCCCACCATAGGATGGGGCTCTGAGCAACCTGATCTAGTGGGAGGTGTCCCTGCCATGGATCTGGATGATCTTTCGGATCCCTTCCAACCCAACCCATTCTGTGATTAACCCAGCACTGCCAAGTGCACCACTAAACCATGTCCCTCAGCACCACAACTACAGGGCTTCAGGGATGGTGACTCCACCAGTGCCCTGGCCAGCCTGTGCTCCCCCTTTTGAGGAAGAAACTTTTCCTAATATCCAGTCTAAACCTCCCCTGGCACAACTTGAGGCCCCTTCTTTTTGATCTATCCCATGTTAATTGGGAGAAGAGACCAACCCCCACCTTCATCACACACCTGCAGACCCACTGGGGACACCCGACGGGTGGACACCAGGAATCCCACTGCACAGTCTGCTGGTAGACAAACATCCTAACAAAAACCAGCTGCCTGGGAGGTTGACTGTTCCCCATTAGCTCTGTCTGTGGAGGAGAAACTTTACCCACCACATGCAGCACACTCCAGGCACGGAGTCCCACTGCCACCCCAGAGAGGATGGCCCCATTCCTGAGGGTGCTCGTGGCTGTCACACCCTCACCATGAGCTCCAGAGCCAGGAAGCCCCTGGGGACAGCTGATAAGCCCTCTGCATCTGTTCCAACAGTGCCCCTGTCTGCAAAGTGTATTTTGGGCTTGAGGTTGGGACATAAATCAACATGAGCCAGGAAAGGCTGCCCTGCCCTGGTGGCTTCTCCAGGACAATGCCAACAGCTGGTGGCTGCTGTGTGCCTGGATGTGGTGCAGGACATAGGCAGGTCCCAGGTGAAGTGGCCAGAGAACCATAAAGGTCACTGCACTGTCTAGTTTGGCTTCAGAATTAGGTGCCAAGCACCAACGTGTGAACCTGGCGAGAGGAGTGTACCTGGGAGCCACGTGCACCACAGGCCCAGCAGCATGGTCCTACCTGATGTTCTCAGAAGTTACCTCATCTTTAAACAAAGTCATTAGCACCTGATGAGCAGCCCCAGCTGGCAGGACAGGAGATAACCACAGCAGGTCACAGGGAGACCACATGCATAAACCCTTAGTCATGAGATCCCACCTTGGGGCCCTGCAGACACAAACACACAGATAGAAGGTCCCAAAGGAGTACCTGGATGAGCCATCCCAATGTGTGATGCCCCACGTCACAAGCCAGAAGCCCCCACGTCCTGGCAGGAGGTGTAGAGTGTCCCCTCTGACAGAGCAACATCCTAACAGGTCCCTGCCCTTCAGCTCAGGGAGCTCTGTCCTGTGTTTGCACCCCTGGTCCAAGGTACCCCTAACTCATGGGGTGGATGCCCTGAAGCCAAGAGCAGGGGCTGGATCTCTTTGCCATCTCATACCCAGGGCATTAACTCAGCTCCTCTCCAGTAACAGGCAGGAAGGCCAAGAAATAAAGCAGGTTCATTCCGGGAAGGCAAACACTGCATGAATCACCTCAGGCAGCAGCTTCTTCCCAAAAGACACACTTGTCCACCCGGGGCAGGCAGCCCCTCTTTGGAGCTCAGACCTTTGGGCACCAGGCAGGTCCCACACACCAGGGATGGTGAAGGAGCAGGACAAGCAGCAGGCAGAGCCAGGCTGTGCTTCAGCCACCACACATGGAGGAGCCACGTGTCCCCTGGCCTGCATCCTTCCTCCATCACCAGCCTCAGCTGCTCACTGGCATCCAAGCAGCTCCACCAGCCTTTGCACAGGGGACTCCTGCTGCCACCACCCACAGGCCCTCTCTGCTTTGCTGAAATGTCCCTGCCTGAATGCCAATGGAGTTCAACACGGCCACATGGGAAATGGGACAAGGTTGCAGGAAGGGGCACAATGAAAACTGAGGAGGAGCTCTGGATGTGGCACTGTGGCTTGGAGAGCAAACACAGCACAGAGGAAGACACCCAGAACCAGGGAGGTCATTACTGGTCATTGTGCCCACACAACAGGAGGGATGCAGGAAAATGGGAATGAGTTCTAAGAGCTACAAGAATGATTTGCATCCTGGAAAACTGCAGTGCCAAGGAAGGTAGGAGCTCAACCTCTTCTCCTGTTGGCTGGGCAAAGCTAAAACAAGACTTGGTCCAACCTAGAAAGCACCTGGTAGGCAGGTCTCCAGTCCAAACTCAAATCAGCTCCAGTTGAGCCTGGGTACTTGTAAATGAGAAAGCAAAGTGCCTGATGCAAGCTGTGAGGCTGCTCACTCATCCAAACCAGCTTTGGGATGGAGAGGGGCTTTCTCAGCTGGGGTCACCTGGGTCTGCTCTGGTCATGGCTGTAAGGTTGCACAGGGGGGGTGTCACCCAAGGAGCAAGCTGCCCTCCACAGCCACGAAGGATGGGACTGGTTCTCCTGCCTCCCTGGCCCTTCTGGGAGCAGGAAGCGTCTGCGCAGGGCTGCAGCTGGAGGGAAGGCAGGGGGAGGGAGAGCAGCAGCGGGGAGGCAGCCATTTAATGTGGAGATGGGGGCTGAGAGCAGGAGGGCCCATCTCCTCCCTCTCCACGGGGCCTGTGCCAGCCCAGTGAGGTCTCTGCTGGTTTCCTCCTGGCTGTCAGGCTGCGAGTGCTGCAGCAGCCGTGCCAGGCCGTTCACACAGCCCAGCTTGGCTGGCCTCCCACCCTGCCTGCCAGCAAAGGCAACCGAGGGAATGGGAGCGAGACCACAGCGACCACCAACCAGCTGCCACTGGCAGCCACGGGACCCTCTCCCCCTTCCAGGCACGAGCAGCTCATCACCCAGTGCCCCCCCAGCCCAGAGGAGGAGGAGGAGGAGGAGCAGGATGGGGAGGAGGCCACAGGCTTCACCCTCCTGGGATGCTCGTGGGGACACGGGGCAGGCAGGAGCCCCGGGAACGCTGCGTGTAGCAGACACTGCAGCCCTGCTCACTCAACAGCAGAGAGTTTTCTGCTGGTTACATGTTTTATGAAAAGCTGTTGGCAAAAAGGAGCGTTTTCTTTGGCTGCGTTTTGCAGGGGTTTGGCAAAAAAAGCAACGTTAGTGTCTCCCCTTGAGAGAACTTTATTGAGTGGAACAAAGCCGGATATTTTTAGCTACCCATTGTTAGCTGAAGAACAAAGCCATAACTAAGATATTTTGTCTCTTACACTGAAAAGGGACTATCAGACAAATCCATGTACAGTCATATAGGGCTGCCCATTCAGATGGAGCACGAGGGGGAAACTATTTTTAGCCTGGACACTCCACACAACAACCACATTTCCCTGCGTGCTGGACCACTAAGAGACACGGGCAGCACCAGAGAGGGGGGACATGGGGTCACTGCCTTCTGCTGTCCCTTGGGCCCTCTGACAAATGACACTTCTAGGAGAGGCTGGGTCATGCAACCCTGACAAATAACTTTAATTTTTTCTGCTGTTTTGGTGCTGGTTTTTCCCACTCAGAGCTGAAATGCTGTGTGCTTGCCTAGCAGGGAACAGGGAAGAGGCAAGCAGGGCTCAGAGGGATCTCAGCACAGCAGCAGTTGTGTTACACGGTGCTAAAACCTGAGGTCCCTTTTTAAAAGAAAACAAACCACCACCTAAACACGCACATGGCCTGGGGGCTGCTCTGATGAGAAGAGGGGTCAGCAGGGGCAGCACTGGGTCCCGCAGCCTGCAAGGAGGGGGAGAGGGAGCCGGCACAGCCCTGTCCTGCTCCTGCAGTGTCCTGCTGTGCTGGGAACGGGCTGCCAAGGCGGGGATTTCAAAACCATTAACCCTGCCACACCAGCAAGCCCTGCACGGGGCTGAGAAAACCTCCTCCGAGAGCCCTGGTGCTCAAGAAGTGACATCGGTGGGGTCCGAGTGGCAGCACGTTGCAGTGCCCTGCAGTGCAAAGAGGTCCCTAAATGCCCTGGATTTCTGAGCGGGAACCACGCTGGGAGCTTTTCTTTCCAAACAGTTCTTGTGGGCTGCGCTGGGGAGTCACAGAGAGGTCACATCGAACGGGCTCGAGCATTCGGTGCCACCAGAACAACCCTCCAGGGTTTCTGGAGCCGGGACACAGTCCTGGCAAAGCAGGAGCAGGAGGAATAGAGGCAGGGGGGGCTCCCAGACAGCCTGGCCCCCCTGGCAGGGATACCCCGGGTTACAATCACCATCACCAGCAGCCTCCAAAGGGCTGCAGCAAAGCAGGAGCCTTTGGGAACCTCGCACGGCCCTTCCACCATCCTCCTCCCTGTGCAAAGCCACCTGCTGCCCCCTCTCCACCCCTCCCTCCAGCCTCTCCACCTGCTGTGCCCAACGCACCTGTACCCAGACAGGTGCCCGGCTCCCCGGGCTCCCAGCACCGAGAACCCGGCAGGAGCAGCAGGTAGAGGAGATGCCAGAGCCGGGCTGGAGCTCCTGGGTGCCCGGGTGTGTCAGCAGCACCCAACCCGCACGGCAGAAAAGCAGCTGGAAGAGCAGAAAGACGTGAAGTAGGAAACGTATCAATTACCTGCGAGCTTTTCGGCTGAGCTAGGGCGTCCTGCAGGAGGCAGATGCCGCTTGGGGGGCTCCTTTGCTTCCTCCCCGGCTCAGGGCTGCTTTTATCAGGGAGCAGGGACTGTTTTTATAAACTTGAAGCACAGTTAAGGACCGGTTTAAAATAGAGTGCAAGGAGCTGGTGCGGGTGGAATTAGACAAACTCTCGGAGCTGCTTTTCCAAAAATAAGTTAACTTCTTGCAGCCCGAGGAGCAGAGGAGCTGGAGGCTGGCGGGGGG
>NW_009952430.1:272583-278839 GCF_000747805.2 Chaetura pelagica
GGGGGGCAACCGGGGTGGGCACAGGGGGGGGGAATTCGCTGCAAACTGCCCCGGGGGGGGTGGGGATGACCTGGGGTTTTGCTGCACCTTGTCCCGCAGGGCTGGCCAGGGCACCCGGAGCTCAAGCTCCAGGTTTAGGGCGCCGGAGGGTTTATGGAGCTCAGCGCAGCATTCCCGGGGCTGCTGGTGCCGGGAGCAGGGCGGTCCCTTCCCGCAGGGAGAGCCCAGCTGGCTCTAAACGCCAGGACAGCCCTGGTGGAGAGGCATGGCTGTGCCCCGAGGGCTCTCTTGGCACCCAGACCCTGTGCACCGAGCACCCCAAGATCAGTGTCTCTTTCCATTCACGCTGGGTGCCCCAGCAGGCACAGCCACAACAGCCCCTCCAGCCCCCAGGGGCACCACAGCAGGGCCAAGGGCTTCCAAAGGCTGTTTTGGGAAGCACCACCGGCTGGGGAATAGAAAGGGGAAGGTTGTGCTTGCAGACCCTCTTCTCCTGTGTCCCAGGGTCGCTGCCTCACCGCAGGAATCCTGTTTGCTGCAGCAGCAGGTCCTGCAGGGCTTCTCCAGAAGAGAGGGAACTGCTGCTGAATGCCCTTTGCCTTCACCTGTGCATCAAAGCCCTAAAAATGCCACTTTCACCTCTGAAACCCCTTTTTGGGGCTTAGCCTGGGCCCCCCTGCTCAGCTGAGCTGGGGTAAGCTGCACCAGTGCAGCCCATAATACTTTATGGCTCCTTAAATCAACCTTTTCCCTTTTGATCTCAGTGCCAAGCTGAAGCCTGGAGGTTTGTGGGCTGTTGGGAAGTGGACTTGGGTTGAGGGAAGGTCTCCCCATCACTTGTGCTGAGCAGTGTTTCTTCAGGAGCAGCCCGAGAGGGAAGGTCTCTGGTAACACCGAGCCCCAAAGGCTCCCTCTCCCTGCTCCCTGTGTCTCCTCTGCCTGGCCCTGCACATCCTCTCTCTGCTGCTTTCTCCTCATGGGGACAGAGCAGCATCCACCCACCTGTGCCCCAGGTGCAGTGCTGGTGGCAGTTCACCCCCTCTCAGGATGAAACCCCTCTAGGTTTGTTTGGCAACAAACAACTTTCCTTGAGGAAAGTCCCTCTTCCCACCAGCATCCAGCCAGAGGCCAGGCTTCCCCGGGCAGGCAGGATGCTGCTCCCCAGCACAGGGAAAGTCCTTTCTTCTTCTGTTTATTTATATCCCTCTCGCTGTAAACTCACCCGCCGGCGAACCTGCTGCTCACACTAACAAACACGTCTCTTTGGTCTGTGCAGAAGTCACTGGCTGGGCAGACATGTGGGGATCTCCCCCAGCCCTCCCCTGCCTCACCCATAAATCCTCAGCTCCCACCCGGTTTGTTTACATGGCAGCTTGTCAGTGGAACCCTTTTGGCAGAGCATCTCCTGATCCAGGAGGGACCTAAGCCAGAGACCCAAAAGGGGCTGTGACAATCATCTAACATCATGATGGTCCCTGTGGAAGTTTCTTTAATATCACATCTGGACACTTAGACCAGGAGAGGTCTGGTCATACTATGTTTGGACAAGGCAGAGCTACAGTCCAGAAAGTGTCCTTTAGGAACAGAAGGTTTTTAGCACAGAGACACAAAGGGAAACAGTGACACTTCTGAGGTGGAGAGGTGGGTGTTGCTGTACTGTGGGGCTGCATAGTACCTGCCTTGTTATTGAGGCTGTAACCAGTAGGATTCAGAGTTACCAGTCCACACTGGGCAACGGAACAACTTGCACTTCTCTGAGCTTTCTTCCAAGCCACCTGCTGCCCACACTGCCACTTCTGATGGGGGACATTTCAGTTTTTCCTGGGAAGTCTTCACACTGGAAGGTGTACGTGACCATTTGGCCACAAGAGCTCAGGTGGGGCAGGACCACTCTGCAGTGACACCAGGGCAGTGGCCCAGTGCTGGCAGCTGGGAGAGGGGAGGAAAGGGAGCCCTGGAGTGGGATGGTGGTGGCCTTTGGAGGGACGTATGGCTGTGTGGCAGGGTCAGCTGCCTGGCAGGTGGGCCAGAGGATGAACTTCTTCCCTGCCAGCTCCACACATGGTGAATTGATGCCACGGGAGCCATGAGCTGGCAGCACCCCACAGCAGCTCAGTGTTGGGACCTGGAGCACACAGCCCGGGGGGATGAGCAGGTTGGTGGTGTGGAGCATCCCACAGGTGTCCCAGAGGCAGTGAGGCTGTGCTGCTGGCAGACAGTGGGGTTTGCCTCCACCAGCAACCTCACAGGAGCCTCCAGGCAGCTGGCATGGGTGCACAGCATCATTCCCTGTGCCACACAGCCACCCTGCCCCTCTGCCTGTGGGCACCACAGTTCCCGTGGGCAGTGCCACGGCTGTGCCACTGTGCTGGTGGCTGCCCAGGCCTTGCTCAGGATGGGGAGAACAGGCATGTCCTTGGGGCTTTTCCAGAGGGGAGCTGGGATGCAGAGATTGGATGTGGCAGCACCACAGAGCCAGGCAGGTCTGGGGATGCGACCCGGGGTGCCTGACACTGCACGTGCCTCGCTGGGTTTCCATCCAGCCCCAGCTTCCCAGCACCATGTGAGCTGTGTTTCAGACAGTTTATTTTAGCCACTGAGGCGGGGAGATGAGATGGAGGACAGAGGCTCAGGGGCTGCGTGGGCGGGCGGGGGCCCCCAGGCTGCTCCAGCGCCTGTGACACGCGTTTGGTGTCACCCGGGTGGGAGAGCTGTGAGCTGGGTGAAATATGAGCTGTGGGTTCCCTGCAGCAGCTGGAGGAGTCGGTCCTGCAGCCTGGCCCTGTTCCCTGCAGGGCAGGAGGGGCAGCCGGTGCAGATCCCAGCGCTGGATCCCGGGGGGACACGCGTGGCCGTGGGGCTCAGCCCCAGCCCCGCTCCACGCCGGGGTGGCTGCGTGGAAATTGCCACCCTGCACACTGCCAGCCTGGCTCTGCTGCAGCCAGGGTCATCCGTCCTCCCAGCCTTGACACCTCAGTTGCTCTTTAGGTGCCGGAAGAGGTAAATGTCCCTCTGTGCCCTGCGCACGGGCGGGTTGCAGGCGCTGCCTGTTGATCATCTCAGCACATCATGTCATTGCCAGCTGCAGGCCAGGCTGGCCCCTGGGGAGTTTGCAGCAGTGGAGGTGCCAGGGGGGTGGCAGGCTGCAGGGGGATGCCCCACAAGCTGCTGGGAGGTGGTCAGATAACCCCCGAGATGCTTGGAGTGTGTCACAGAGCAGCTCAGCCCTGGCACAGGCAGCCCCAGGTTCCCAGGCAGTTATTTCAGCTGCGCACACGTGTGAGGGAGGCTGGGAGGCCTTGAGGTGATGGTGCTGTGTGGAAGGGATTGATTTGCATCAAGTTCTGGGTGTGTGTGAGTGTCTAAGTACACGTGTGAGTCCAGGAGCACAGGGCAGCAGGAGCTCTGCTGCAGAACACTGTGAGCAGCACAGCAGGACACACAGCACCCAAAGGGCACAGTCCCTGCTTCAGTCTGTACTCCCCAGAGCATCAACCAGCATCAGGGGGCTGGACAAGCTGGCAAGCCAAAATATTTGTGCAGGGGCTGCTCCTCCTCACTGCTATGCCCTCCCTCTGCTGAGCTGCACCCAGCCCAGCCCCCCAGAAAGCCCCTTCCTGGCCACAATCCGAGGGGATGTGGGGGGCAGGATCCAGCCTATCCCCAAGGGACTCAAACTGAGACCTCAAACTGAAATAATCAAAATGTACAAAGGAATAAAAATGACATTTCACTGCCCTTGGAGCCCCAAGCCACCATTCAAGGGAAGTCCCCAGAGCCCTGGGTCCCAGCTGCCCGAGCAGCACCCATCACCACCATGCAAAACCCAAGGGCCCTGGTATAGGGCTCTGTCTGGGGCAGAGAGGGCAACCCCAGTCTTGGGGGATAGTGGGAAGGCTGGATGCAGCAGTCATGCCCTGACATATGTGGTAGGTTCTTCACCTCAGGCCCTGCCCTTTCCCAGTGGGCACAACTTCCCAGGGGAGCCTCAGACACCGATCCAGAAGCAGGGCCACAGGGATGCTCTCCTACATCAGGACGCTCAGCCCAAAAGCCAACCCAGACATGGCCATGGGAATGGGGCATGTCCAATGCCAGCAGCACCTGCCCAACCATGGCCAGCTGGCCAGCACAGAGCTGAGGTGAGGGACACCCTGGGACCAGTGCAGCCACTTCTCTGCCACCAGACGGGGCTGTGGGTGGCAGGAGGGACCCATCTCCCTCCCAGGCTCACCCCAGACCACGCAGGACTTGGGGCAGAGGCGTGGGGCACCGTGGGTGCAGCCAGTGATGGACCCCTCCCCACAAGTGTTAGGAAGGGTAAAGTTTATACAAGAAATTTAAGCTTTAAACCCAGGCACCATAAATAGTCTATTTTTCAAGAGCTCCAAGTCAGTTGTAGGCCGGGAGCCAGAGCCAAAATTTGGCAGCTGTCTTTGTTTAATGATTAATTAAAATGAGGTAACAAAACGAGACATATCTATTAACGAGGGTATTTGCAGCGTCAGGAGAGGATTCCAAATGGCTGATTTTTATATATATATATTTTCTCCCCCCTTTTAATCTTCAAAACTTCTTGTTAGGCAAACAAGCTCTTCCTCCTCCAGCAGCCGGGCTGGGCGGAAAGGGCCCTGGCCCGGGGAGGAGGGCAGGCAGGGCTTTATCTTTATGGTCCTTTTCCTTTAAACAAAGTGAACCCTCTGCATAGAGATATTTTTTTTTGTTCCAGTTTGGAAATTTTATTAGGACCTTTAAGTAAACTTCAATGGAGAGACCCTTGGCTGTGACAGAGGCAGGAGGGGGGGAAGGTTTGCGCGTCGCTTCGGCTCCGAGCCGGCCCTTCCTCAGCCCCTGCCACGCCAGAAAGGCTAAAATGGGAGCACTGGAGGCAAAGGGGCATTTTCCAGGCTCTTCTTCATGTGTGCCAGGCAAACAGGGCCACAGCACGTGGTTTTCTGGGCACCCTGGGGAGGTGTGACCAGACACTCTGACAAGAAGCGTGGTGCACATGGAGCCTGGGAGGCTTGTTCCCATCTCCCGGGATCCCAGCTCATCTTCTGACACTGGATGCATTTGCTAGCTCAGAAACCCAAGAGGAGCTGGGAACTGCCTCTCACGGGAGATGCCAGTGGTCAGAGGAGGGTTAACACGTATAGAGAGGGCCAGAGGCAGCTCTCAGGGGGTGTGTGAAACAGGTTCACCCTCCCCAAAGCTCCAACGACTTAGCCACATGGGAAAGCACCCAAGTATGAGGAAAAGGGAAAAACATCCCAAAATAGATTAGTCTTGTTTTCTGCACTTAGACGCCCAGACAGGGTGGGAGTTCTGGTTGTGTCTGAGCTAAAAATTACAGTAAATAGAGAAGTGGCTGCAAAGCCCCATGTTCTGGATAAGAAGGACATGTGCAAACACCGTCCATCAGGGCGAAGACGTGCTGGCCATCGAGGCCCATAAATAAACAAGCAGGGGGATGGAGTTAAACGAGCTCTGTGCCAAGGGGTGAACCTTCAGCTGCCTGCTGAAGTGTGTCTTCTCCCCAGTGCCTTTCGTGGGACAACAGGGAGGGAGGGGAAGTGGCTTTGTGCATAGGAGTACAGGGCTGTATGTGGGGGTTGCTCTGAGCAGAGGTGGGATCCCGGTATCCCCCTCTGCACACAGGTTTGGGACCACCAAACCCACCTAGGAGCAAAAGGGAGCTGGTTCTGCCCCGAGGCTGGAGGAAGGAGAGGTCAGGGTGTACCAGTCCAGCTGCCCAAGCTGTGGCTGGAGCGGAGTCAGCCCAGTTGGGAAGGAGGGTGGGAAGTGGAGCTGGTCCTGAGGGTTGTGCCAGCCTGTGTCTGATCTCCTGGACCCCTGGACTGCAGTGTAATGGCTGCATTGGAGGTGTCCTGCTCTGGGGAAGGGGATAGGACGTGCCGTGGGGCAGAGGTCCCACCCGTGCATCTGCTCCCCCAGGGAGGGGTGTCTCCGGGAGCCTGGATCTGCACAGGGCTCTGGGCTGGCAGTGCCAGAGGTGGCTCCAGGGGCAGAAGCAGAGGAGATGAAGATGATGAGGCAGCTGGAGGGTGGGAGCTCAGCCCTGGGGTCTCTGTCTGGGGTGAGCTGGGCAGGGCAGTGGGGCAGGACAGGGGGGCAGCATGGATGGCTGATGGCCCCATCCCTGTGGGTGTTGAAGGGCAGGTTGGATGGGGCTTGGAGCAGCCTGGGCTGGTGGGAGGTGTCCCTGCCCATGGAGGGGGGGTGGGATGGGATGAGC
>NW_009952430.1:286762-290161 GCF_000747805.2 Chaetura pelagica
CGGGGCTGCAACCCGCTCCCTGGGGGCTCAGCACCCGCCGGGAAGGGACCCTGACCCAGGCCGAGCATCCCACAGCCCTGCCGGCCTCCTCTCCCTGGGTTCCCCCTCGCTTTTCGCCCTCACAAATCGTCCATTCAGGCATTTCCGTGACGCAGGGCATGTGGTTCTCTCTCCCCATCAGCTGCCTGCGTTTCCCCCCTCTCTATTTCTTGTCTCTCCGGAGGTTTTAGTGGCCAAGCCCCCCCTGTGCCCCTCGCTGAGAATTTCCCGGCTCCCCTGTCAAGTGTTGTTATTATTTGTCGGTCAGAAACAAAGCAAAATGCCACTAATCTGAGGGATAAACCACCTGCAGGTTCACCCCCTGGGGATAATCCCACCAATTCCCTTCAGTCAAACACCACGTTTGTGGCAGATCAGCGTTGTCAAATCGATTTCTCCTCCTGGATTCCTGGGACGCCTGGCCTTGATCGCTTGCTGTCCTTGGGAAGTGCAGCTGCTGTGTCACTCAGGAGCCAGAGGTTTGCTGGTGAAATCCCACCAGCACGGCTCTGCAGAGCCAGACCCGGCAGGACTGAAGCCCTCGGAGCTGCTGATCCCACACGTTGCAGTGCTGAGCAATTTGGGACCCTCCGTGGGACCCTGCGGCCCTGTGCTCCCCATCCCAAGGTGCTCTGGGGGGATCTGCACCCTCAGCGCCTGGAAGGGGGTCTGAGAAGTCTTATGGAAGAGGAAGGTTCACTCAGAAACCTTTGCCTGCCTGTAATTCCCTGTCAAGGGATGTTAGAGGAAAGGGTTTAGGGATAATTGAATAGTTCCAGCTCCTTCTGGGAGCTCTAGGAAATGGTGTGGGCAGGCAGCTTGCTCAAGGCTGTGGTACTGGGGCTCTGGTGTCAGCCCTCCTTTGTTGCTGTCACAGGGAAGGTCTCTTCATGGTGCACTGGCCTTTTCTTAGGAGGTAGGCAGGGAAGAGCCTTTCTGTGGGGAGGCTCCAGCCTTCCCCATGCTGTGTGGTGTCAGGGATGACCAGGGTGTGCTTCCCCATGGAAAGCAAGCAGCATGGCAGGCTGGGAGCACTGGGCAGCCTGGCCAAGGCCTGTGTGGACCTTACACCTGTGTCCAGGTGCCTCCTGAGCTCACTGCTTACACTGCTTTTTGGGCACCATCTGCCCCACCACGCAGCAGGTTCAGCCAGGGTCATGCATGGGATGGTGCACGTGGCTGTGGGGTTAAAGATGTGATGTTCCTGATCATCATTTTCACTACTGAGCTACAGAGTCATGTCCTGTGCTGGCCCAGGCCTTGAAGCACCATAAGGGCAAAGACTGGGACCTGAATGTGCTCTGTAACTCTGTCTCAGTTTGGTAGAGAAGACGTGTCCTGGCTACAAGCTCTTCCAGCTGCTCCCAAGAGCAGTTCTCATCATCTCCCAGTGCCTCCTGTCACAGGGTGACATCTCCCTCTCTGGGCAGCCATGAGCAGGCTCCTGCAGTGTCACAGGTTCATGACACAGGACAGGCCTGTTCCTCAGAGTTCCTACCCCCTGGTGTCTCTGGGAGAATCCCCTTTACTGAGACCAGTGCAGGGTGGTTACTGCTTTGCCCTCAAGGTCTTCTTTTTCCCACTAGTTTTGCTTCTTATCTGGGCCAGACTGATTATCTTTACAAGCAACACATTTCACAAGAAGCCCAAGAGGGCCACTGACCCACCTGAACTCTTCATATTGTCCTGTGCTGTCTTTAATCTACATATAAACCTGCTCTTCTCAGAAAACTTCAGGCTCTTGGGGCTAAAGGATAATCCCCACAAGGCTCAGGCAAACAAAGCGAAGCAGCAGCAGCATCTTGGGAAAGTCCCAGAGAGGAACATCCTTGTCTGCTCGTAGCATCTGCTGGGATATTACTTTTAAATCTCTCCCGTGGCATGGCTGATGTTATCACTTTGGCTGAATTAGTTACCCCAACTCTGCTTTGCTGTGTGTTATTTAAGTACTAATGGGCCAGACAGGTGCATTTCCCTGCAGCCCTCAGGTAGTGCTGGTTTTTTCATCCCTCCCCACGCTGGGGCTGATGCTGCATGTGATCTTCACCAGCCTGGAAGGTGATGCATTTGGGAGAAATTGGATTGCAATTTCAAATTTATTACCAGAAGGCCAGGGGACCTGTTCCAGGAGACCCACTTGCTCCCAGGACAGTACTCTGCTTCACACATGCTATCTGTAAGACAAGATACTGTGTCCAGTTCTGGAGCCCCCAACATCAGAAGGACGTGGAGCTGTTGGAGAGAGTCCAGAGGAGGCCACGGAGATGATCCAAGGGCTGGAGCAGCTCTGCTCTGGAGCCAGGCTGGGAGAGTTGGGGTGTTCAGCCTGGAGAAGAGAAGGCTCCAGGGAGACCTTAGAGCACCTTCCAGTGCCTGAAGGGGCTCCAGGAAAGCTGGGGAGGGACTTGGGACAAGGGCAGGGAGGGAGAGGACAAGGGGGAATGGATGAAAACTGGAAGAAGAGGGATTTAGGTGAGACATTAGGAAGAAATTCTTCACTATGAGGGTGGTGAGAGCCTGGCCCAGGCTGCCCAGGGAAGCTGTGGCTGCCCCATCCCTGGCAGTGTTGAAGGGCAGGTTGGATGGGGCTTGGAGCAGCCTGGGCTGGTGGGAGGTGTCCCTGCCCATGCAGGGGGCTGGGAGTGGATGAGCTTTAAGGTCCCTTCCAACCCAAACCATCCTGTGATTCTATGATCCTAAGATAGTTTTCCAAGGAAATCTGAGTCACAAGAAGAATTCAGTTGGCAAAACGTGAGTCATTCACTTTTGAAGCACCACGGGGACTAAATTCTGGGATGTCCCGACTATCTCTGCCAACACAACTGTTGGGCTAAGACCACCCGAATGCAAAACAAGGACCAAAACTGTCCAAAATAAAAGGCATTTCCTCCTGAACCACGAATCTGACCTTGAAATTCCTCCCCAATACAGGATCTGCCCAGATGACACTGCAGCTGAAGCAGCAAAGGACGGGCCTCTGCTTTTGTTTGTCTGAACCTCCGAGCAGATTCAGAGTTCCTGTGGAACCTTCACAAGACTGTTGAGATACTGCAGGCAGTTTTGTCACTGTATAGCTCTAACCACTGGCCTGTGCACAGAAAACCAAGCCAGAATTCTTCTGATGAAAAATGCCACACACCATTCTTAATTATTTCATATCTTAATTATTTCATCAACTAAAGAAACATTGGCTGCAACTCCCATGCCAGCTGGTCAGAGCCCTAAGAAAGCTTTTGTGCTCCCAAAGGTGTAAAAAAAAAAAAAGTATTAAGTACCAAAAAAGGTATTTTCATACCTTGTAATTATTCACCTGAGCAGAAAATTGTTGACGTGGAGGGAAAACAGTGCACCAATAAGGCA
>NW_009952430.1:290192-291846 GCF_000747805.2 Chaetura pelagica
TTAGGAATCTTAAAACTTGTATTGGGAAGCAATTTAAGATCTAAATGGGTATTTCCTTCCCTTCCCTTTCCCTTCATTTTCCCTTTCCTTTCCCTTTCCTTTCCTTTTCCCTTTCCCTTCCTTTTCCCTTTCTTTCCCTTTTTCCTTTCCCTTTTCCCTTTCCCTTCCTTTCCCTTCCTTGCCCTTGCCCTTGCCCTTGCCCTTGCCCTTGCCCTTGCCCTTGCCCTTGCCCTTGCCCTTGCCCTTGCCCTTGCCCTTGCCCTTGCCCTTGCCCTTGCCCTTGCCCTTGCCCTTGCCCTTGCCCTTGCCCTTGCCCTTGCCCTTGCCCTTGCCCTTGCCCTTGCCCTTGCCCTTGCCCTTGCCCTTGCCCTTGCCCTTGCCCTTGCCCTTGCCCTTGCCCTTGCCCTTGCCCTTGCCCTTGCCCTTGCCCTTGCCCTTGCCCTTGCCCTTGCCCTTGCCCTTGCCCTTGCCCTTGCCCTTGCCCTTGCCCTTGCCCTTGCCCTTGCCCTTGCCCTTGCCCTTGCCCTTGCCCTTGCCCTTGCCCTTGCCCTTGCCCTTGCCCTTGCCCTTGCCCTTGCCCTTGCCCTTGCCCTTGCCCTTGCCCTTGCCCTTGCCCTTGCCCTTGCCCTTGCCCTTGCCCTTGCCCTTGCCCTTGCCCTTGCCCTTGCCCTTGCCCTTGCCCTTGCCCTTGCCCTTGCCCTTGCCCTTGCCCTTGCCCTTGCCCTTGCCCTTGCCCTTGCCCTTGCCCTTGCCCTTGCCCTTGCCCTTTCCCTTTCCCTTCTACCTGCAGAGTAAACTCGAGGCTGCAGGATTGTTACACACAGAATATGGGTGACCCAAGAGTTTGCCACGGAATGGAGAACCCCTTGATTCCCTGGCAACTCAGGGCAAAATACCACAGTGATTTGAGTTACAGTGTGAAGAGAGGGGAGTCAGAAGAGGGAGAGGTGGGTGGGTGAGAAATAAGTCTGAAGAAAGACTGACAGAACAGCTGTAAACAGCCATGGCAAGATCTGGAGGTTTGGACAGGTCCCCACTCCAAGTGCTTGCTTGGATCACTGGAAAAAGAAAGGGAAGAGCATTGGCACTAAGAATAAAGGGAGGCAGTGTTTGGACAGCAGAGCACTGAGAAAGATAAGGTTTGCCTTTGGAAGTGAGGGGGAAAAGGGATATTGATGATTATGGTTGTTTATATTGGGGTCCTCTGGTTGCAGTGAAATAAGAGTGGTTCTTTTTGAAGCAAACAAAAAGCCCGAGAGGACTCAGAGTGGATTTAGA
This sequence comes from Chaetura pelagica, assembly GCF_000747805.2. Taxonomy (NCBI): domain Eukaryota; kingdom Metazoa; phylum Chordata; class Aves; order Apodiformes; family Apodidae; genus Chaetura; species Chaetura pelagica. Next base: position 291,471 of record NW_009952430.1, read on the forward strand.
GAGCTCGAAAATAAACAGAGCTGTGGCCTGGACTGTCTAGTATTTGTAAACAGGCCCTGAACATGGCTCATATGGAAGGGGAGCGCGTGAGCAAGAGGGAATCACAGGGCGGGCTGGGCCCGGCGGGATCCTGGGAGGTCCAGGAGCCTCCTCAGAGCCGGGCGGCTCTCGGGTCAAACCAGGGTCCTCGGGGCTTTATCCAGCCCGGCCTTGGCTCGCGGGGAGGGCTCCACAGCCCTGCCCTGCCCCTCCCGCAGCATCGGGCCTGCTGCTCCCCTGGGACTCCCCTGCACCGCTGGACCCGCAGCCCCCACCGGCCTGGGGGGGCCTGGGGGAGGCTGCTCCGGGGCTGCAGGGCTGGGGGGTGCGGGGGATG
>NW_009952430.1:293287-295215 GCF_000747805.2 Chaetura pelagica
GGGTGAGGGGGGTGCTCAGGGACACGTGGGTGGGGAGGTGCTGCCTCCCCAGCGCACGTGGCTTCAGCTCCCCCAAAGCGGGAGTGTCAAGGCACTGCCAGCAGGGAGGGCAGTTTGTGAGTCAGGCTGATCTGACTTCAAAGGGACCTACAGAAGGTTCTGGCCCAGCCCTGGCGTCAGAGCAGGGTGAGGTGAGAGCAGATTTGCTGAGATGCTCAGCATCTTGCCTATTGAAAGTCCTGAAATCTTCCAAGAGAGGAGGGGGTGAACAATCTGTTCTGGTGGTTTGTTCTGAGTGGTGGGTATTTTCTTGAGCATGGAAACTGCTACAGAGATGAGGCAAAACTGAATTTGGATCTGTTCCATTCTGGCCTTCCTAGGGAAGTGCAGCACTCCTGGGTGCTAAGATCCTGTGTGATCCTCCAGTGGTTAGTGGGGTGATCAAACTGTTCCTGTGCTTTCTTTTAGGTATGATTCTCACATTAAAGGCCATGGGGCTTCAGAGGTGTGTTTTCCTAGGGCCACCAAAGCTGGTAAGTGGGGGAGGCTTTCAGAAGGGATGTTGAAACTTGCCTTGGGATTGAGGGAGGAGTGAATCATCATTCAGGTGTAAATGCTGGTCTGAGTTAGTGCCAGCCTGAAGGTTCTGCCAGAAGAGCTGCTTTAAAGAACAAGTCTCTTTAATTACTTACAAGACAGCATTATACTTCTGCTCCTTAAAACTGTCTTGTCTTGATATTCTGGCAAATCATGTTTTGGCAAAGGGTGTATTTTGTTTTCCTTTCCCTTCTTGTTTTCTTCTAAGAGAAACTTGGTCTCTGATCTCCTGCTTAACGTGATCCTTGCCATGACTAAGCTGAAAATTTCCAATCCTCAGCATTGTTTTAGTTCCTTGCAAGATGTGCTGACTCATGAGGTTGATGGAAGGGATAGGGAAGAATGGTTCTTTATTTTCCTCTCTCTTTCTAACTGAATAATGCCCACTGGAGGTGGGACAGCTGCCCTGTGCTTTCTGGCTGTCTCTGTGCTGCCCAGTTTTGAGCATTTGTCTTCACTGAAAGCAGCTGTGACTGCTGAAAGTGTCATTGCCCTGCTTGGGCTCCTAATGTGCTGTCTCTTTTCCAGCAAAGCTACTTGAAAGCAATTCGACTCTTTCCTGGGCCCCTAAAAAGGATGGATTTAGGTATGTTGGTCAGTGATGTTTAGCTTACATGAACCTGTGACTTCTGTAGCCAAGGCTGCACTGACCAGTGCCAGCTTCAGAAAAAAAAATGCCTCTGCTTTGGATCCACTTAAAAAAAGCTTTAACCATTTGTTCTGACACACTGTTGAACTCCATCACAGGAAGAGTGTTTCCAGCTGTGCTGCTGTCAGTCTGTGTGACTGTGTGGCTGTTAAAGCAAGTGTAAAGGCAGTTTTCTTCCAGAGTCTGCCAGGGAACTTGCTGTGGTGTCATGGGCACCTTTCTGTGGGTGATAACATCAGTTAGTGATGGGTCTTTGCAATTGGGCAGAGAAGAAGGGGGATGTTCAACAGGTTTTGTTTAAGAAAGAAAAAAAGTGTTTTCCTGATATTTCTGTCAGGTGTTCATCTCTTCTTATGAACTTGTTGATGCTGGTTTCTGGTCTGTTTTCAGCTGTGCAATTGCACACAGAGCCTGAGTATAAAGATGAGACCATGACAGTCCACCAGATCCCTCTGACAGGTGAGCAGCACTTGCTCAGTACCCAGGCTGAGGGTGGTTACAGGAGTGGCTGCTGCCTGCAAGCCTGAGTAAGAAGAGGTTCTCATTTTTCTCAGAAGGATGTATTTCAAAGAGGCAAGACCTGCTGAATCAGGGCATTGGTTTGTTCCTTAGTGCAGGGAGTGAAGCATCAGAGGATTTGGCTTCTGTGGCCAACTGAGTGAGTTACTGCTGGGAAGGAAGA
>NW_009952430.1:295236-327286 GCF_000747805.2 Chaetura pelagica
TCAGCAGTTCTGAGAGAACCTGAAGGCCTTGTGTGGTGGGTGGGATATCAGATGGGTGAGGAGAGAGTGCAAGCACAAGTCAGACTAGGGGGAAGAGCTCTGTATTCTGGTGCAGTTTAAACATGAGTGTCATGGAAGAGGGAATGCTGCTGCTCCTGTTTTTCTTACCTCTTTTTGTTCAAGTGATCTTTCTCTGGTGTTACTGGGGTTGGGACAGGAAAACCACTGGCTGCTGAAGGTACAAGGCCTCAGAGTCCTGGAGCATCAACCCAAGGTGGAAACAGCCCTAAAAGGGATCAAGGGCCTGGATCTCCAAGAACTGCACAGCAAAGCTTGGAGGAAGGCAAGGACAAAGGAAGCCCAAAGAAAAGAGGTGAAAAAGAAAATGACATTAATTTAATGAAATAAGGATATGCATTTGTCCTCTGAGCCATTTGCTCTCTGGAAGTGAGGTCTGCAGAGAAGCTCAGCTGAAGGATTTCAGAGAGCAGAATGAGTTCTGATACTTTGGAAGTTGATGCACAACTAATAAGGCCTAGAAATTGGACAGGATTCCTGCCTGGGGTGTGATGAGTCCCTGTAGTGGTTTGCCCCTGGCTGGACCAGGTGTTTCAGCCTTTGTGATTTCATTACAGTTGAATGTTGGGGTTTCTTATTTTTCAGTCTCAGGCTTTATTTTTGGTTTCTTTTAGCTGCAACTGGGCTCTCTGGCCTCAGGTGCTTGTCATATTGTGCTGCTAGGCTCCAGATGGTTTGGATGATGTTGTTCATGTTCCTGCTTTAGCAAAACTGATGCCTTTTGACTAAGAAAGTGATGGTTCTAAGTAGTTTTACTTTCTTTTCCAGGTGCTGAAGAGAAGTGTGCAAGCAGGCATCCTGATCTGGTGATGGCTTTCCTTTGTAAAGTAAGCTTGGACACCAAGATCCCTAGATCAGTGTAAACTAGAATAGAGAATATTTCAGCTGGAAGGGACCTGCAGTGATCATCTAGTCCAACTGCCAGACTTTCAGGGCTGACTGAAGTTACAGCCTGTTGTTAAGGACACTGTTCAAACACCAGTGACAGGCTTGAGGTAGGAAAACTGTTCCAGTTGTGTGATCACTACCCCTGCAAAGAAATGCTTCCTAGTATCAAAGGGACATTTCATCTGGCTGCTTAGATCTAATTGGAGATTGCATTTGCAAGCAGGACTTGAAGCTATTTTGTGATTCCCCTTTTCAAAGGTCAGAGTTACTGCAGCATGAGTAGGAATGTGGGAAACTAGAGGTGTTTTACTACAAGTGTTCTTTGTAGAGCAGCCAGTTAAGAACAGGTAAGTTCCATTCCATGCTTACAGTAGGGAAGTTTGTCCTGCTTGCTTAACTAAAGAAAGGAGCAAGAAGTATGATCTTGGAAACCAGGAAGCCTAGTAAAAGCTTTTTTGGGTTAAATTAGACTAGTGGCTGTGGAACTGAAAAGGTGAAAAAGGCATCTCTTGGCTCATGGGGGAGCACTGAAGCTGGAAGTGTGTAGAACTTGTTTCCTGGCCCTCTTTATTTGGCTGGTAATTCTGTTTTATTTCTCTCTTTTCAGATTCACCCGAAGAAGGGGAAATTCCTGGCAGTGAAAGCACAGGAGATGGGGCTGCCAGTGTGAGTGCAGGTCCCAGCCTGGGGACAGGGCCATGCCAGGCATGTTGATATTGACAAGCTCAATGTTCCTGTGGCCTTGTTTGCAGGGGAACTCCAGCCATTCTTCCCATCATTACAGCTCTCAAAAACGGGGAGACCATCACTTATGAAGGCAAAGAGGTAAGGTCTGCCTGTGCTTTCTGCTGAGGCTTTGCCATCCTCCCTCCTTCATGAGGCTCCCAGGGTCATAGTCATCTTGTGCAGAATGTTTTGCCCATCAATAGGCACTGGGACATGTTTGGGTTTTTTTAACACCCATTCTTGAGGCTGGGGTGGGTAATGGTTGTCTGCCTGTTCCTTTTCATCCCTGATAAGAGCCTAGCATGAGTTTTGCTGGTTTTGAGCTTTGAGTGGCTACTTTTGGTTAGTGATTGGTCTCTGTTCCAAGTTGTGGCTGAATGTGGGTCCTGTGGGGAGCATGTCTGGGTTTGGTGCAGGGGTGTGACCAGGGGGGTATGCTCTGAAATGAGTTAATTCCTGAGCATGGCTGTAGAGCTCCTTCTCCTCTTCCCAAAGCTGATTTAGATGTAGGAGTTAATCCCTGCATGTTTTGCATGGAGTTGGAATGTGCCTGTAGCTGTCACTCCCTCCTTACTCTGCAGCTCTGAGACCAAGAGAAGTTTAGTAGTTGCTCTGTGCAGGGTCTGAATCTCCCAAGCTCTAGGCTGAAGGCAGAGGCAGATCTTGCAGTGTCCCAGATGATTTCTAACTGCAGATCCTAACCTGGGGAGATAGGATGGACATAGCTCATGACACACAGAATTTCACAGAGCTTTTTTTCTTAAGCTTTACTTCCATCTGAATCTGTTCTGGGGGCCTAGAAGCTGCTAAAGTTCTCTTCCTTACAGTAGCTTGTGGTTTGCTCTGAGACCAGGGTTGGGTTTTGTTGTTGGGCAGCAAACGGTGAACTTGTGTGATGAGAGAGGATAGGGAAGAGGTGCTGCCCAGGCTGGGTTGGCACTGAGAGACCCACACCTGGGGCTGCTTGCTGGGGACAGAGGATAGACCTGAAGGGTGGAGCATAACCATGGCAGAGAGCTGTGCCTGCCTGGGGTGTGATCTTTTTTGTACCTGCCTGCAGCTCTTTCCTGAGGAATTGTGCACCCCTACGGACCCTGGCCCGGTGTTCATCGTGCTGGAGTGTCCTCATGAGGGCTTTGTGGATGCCATCTGTGAAAATGAGACCTTCCAAAGGTAGTGGGACTGGTGAGCTGGGCTGTTTGGGAGGGGACAGCAGTGCTGAGCTCTGCCAAAGACAACTTCCTACTCTCTTCAAGATGTATCTGCTCCTTTGACCGATACCTGAGTGGTTTGGCACTGATAGGGAGCTAGAGGTGCAAGAAAGGACTGGTGGGGCATTTTGAGCCTTCTCAGAAAGGCAGGGGGTGTGGGACCCGTGGAGATGGGAGCTGTGACAGGCCTGTCTTCCCTCAGGGGCCTCCAGGGAAGGAGACACACTGGTGTCTTGCTGTGGAGCAGCAGGGGGGCTGCTGCTTCCCTGTGTGCTGGGAGACCGGACTGCATGTCATGTCTTTGTGGGTCTCATGCAGAGTCATTTAGGCCTCTGAAGGGCTCTGCAGATGTTGCTGCCTTTGGAGGAGAGGAACTGCCCTGGGGGGGAGAGCAGAGGTGTCAGCAAATGGCAGGTTGGAGCCTCCTGGAGCCTTGTGCCTGCTGCAGTGTGGAGCCCAGAGACCTGGGCTGGGCCCATCTGTGCTCTGCCTGCTTCAGAGGGGCATCTCTGGTAGCAGCAGGACAGGAGTGGGGAGGGGGTTGCTGAGGTGATGGAGCACTGAGGCTCAGCATGTTCTGTGTTTGCATGTGCCCCAGGTACCAGGAGGGGCTCCCTGAGCACAAGGTGGCCTTGGTTATTCACATGACTCCAGAGTCAGTGCTTCGAGACAGCAGGTACCAGCAGTGGCTGGAAAGGTATGTGGTCTTCTGATGGCTTCATTCCATGTCTCTGATGGTTTCATTTCATGTCACTGCTGGGCAGCAGCATGTTCTGATGAAAATGTTTCTCCCAGGGTAGGAGTAGTTGATGGCTGGAAGGAGGGCTCTTCTGCCTCACGAGATGTGAGCTGATGGCTCAATGTTCATGTATGCCCAGCTCTGCCATGGGGCTGAAGCTGTTGCATGTTTCATTGTCCTCTCACAGATTTGGACCTGGAACTCAGCACTTGGTGCTCAATGAGAACTCCTCTGCAGTGCACAACCCACGCAGCTACAAGATTCAAACCCAGCTGAACCTCATCCACCCTGAGATCTTCCCTCTGCTCACCACCTACCGGAGCAAGGTAGGCAAGGCCCTCTTGCCAGTGTACCTCATGCCCTGAGCAAAGACTGTGTTTCATGTCACTTTCCTCTCTGTAGGAAGAGGAGGCTGTGTGTAGTGTGCCCATTGTGCGAGGAGAGTGCCTCTTGAAATACCACTTCAGACCCCAACAGGAGTGGCAAAGGTCAGTGGGAACCTTTGGCTTCCCAGGTTTGGGTGTTGCCTTCTAACAGCTTTTCAGTCTGAGCCTATGCTGAGGCAGGACAGTGTGTCAGCAGGACAGTGTGTCAGCATCCTTTGCAGATTCCTAGTGCTGGCTCTGCTGGGGTAGCTGCCACCCTATCACCTGTGTCTTCAGGGGTGTGACCCTGTCCCTGAAGGTCTCAGACAAGGTGTAGGCCACAGATGAGCACTGAGCCACTGAACACATCACCTGGCCAAGCAGTTGGGGGAGTTGTTTGTGTCCCTCACTCTTGGAGCATTGTGTGCTCCTCTGTCCTTTGCTCTGCCCTCACATGCTGTGCTCCCAGCTGTGGCAGAGCAGATGGTGCTGGGCAGAGACTTTTCAAGGAGTCCAGTGCAAGTCTTACCAGGCTTTCTGCATCTTCTAATGGCATGGGAGCTGAAAGCCCCAGGTTGTTAAACTGGTACAGGCTTCTCCACTGGTGCCTGCTGGGTGGGCAAGTAGATGAAGCTGCCATGTGATGCAAGGGGACACCAGCTGCCATGACTCAAATTTCTGGCTGTGTTGGGCAGAACAGGAGGACCTGGATGCCAAGAAGAGTTTAAGTTTCTCTTCTTAAGGTGTCTGAAGGCCTGTAGTGCTGCCCACGCTCTGATGCAGGACCAGGACACAGGTCCCTTCTGCTTCTGAGAGGTGCCAGGAGCTCTTTTGGATGATTGCTCCTCTTCCAGGATTCTCCTCGCTGCCTCGTGGTGCCCTCTAGTGTCTGGCAGCTCCCTGGGTCTCCTCAGCTTGGGGGAGCTGCTGTTCCAGGATCTTCTCCAGTTTGGTGGAATGATTATTTCAGTGGGGTAGCTCAGCCCAGCCAGGCCCTTTGGGCACACATTACACTCATGGATGTGTCTTCCCCCACCCCTCAAAACAGGACCTTTGTTGTTGGGGTGTTTTGGCACAGTAATTCAGCATTTTACTCTGAAAACTGCTGTCCTCTGTGTTTCTGCCCTGCCACATCCTGTTCTTCCAGAGATGCTGTGACTGTCTGTGATCATGATGCATTTGTGAGTGAAGCCTTGGATCTCCCTGACTTCCAGGCTCGTGTGAAGGAGTGCAAGGAGAGCCTGCCTGCTGTGCCAGGTGAGGATTACAGCTTGTCTTGGGTCAGTGTGATGGGAACTGGGAGGTCCTGGTGACCCACTGCCTCAGAGCCCAGGCAAAGCTGTGAACATGCAATTTTCCTGCTGCCTGAGAGGTGCTCTTCACTCCTCCTAGAGCTGTGTGGGCAAGCTTAGCATGCACTTAATTAGCTTGTTTCAGTTGGAGTTATGCAGCCTTGTGCTTCTGGTTTTCTAAAGCTGCTTGGGCTGGGGATTGAGCACTGCTGGGGGTAACTGGAGACTTCAGAGCCCATGTGTTACTCCTCTGAGCTGACCAGAGCTCTGCTTGTGTTGAATGCTGTCAGAGCAGCCACAGTGCTACACCTTGTGTTTGGAAGAAGTCTTGCTCTCAAACCAGCTCCCTGTGGAGTGCTTTCCTCTGCCTTTCAGTTGTCTTGCTGGAAATGCCTCCCATGGTACAGCACAGCACCACTGACTCACTGTCCCTGATCCTGGGGAGAGTCAAGGCACTGCAGAACAGCAGCCAGGTCCTTCTTGAACTGCCAGCTCTGTCATGGGCTCTGAGCAGAGTCCTTGTTTGCCCACCTTTTGGATATGCAGCTGTGGATTGTGGTGTGTTTTGTTGGTGGGGCCCATTCTGTCTGCCCATGTAAACCTTGCTCTGGGAAAGGCAGAGGCTGAGGGAGGCACATGCTGGGCATGCAGACTGGAGTTACTGGGCTGTTGAACTAAATAGTACCACATACTGTGCAGGACATGGGTAACAATTACTCAAAACACCTTGTTGTCTGTTTTCTCCAGGAAATGCAGATGCTTATCCTGAAATTGTGTTCCTGGGGACAGGATCTGCAATTCCAATGAAGATCCGAAATGTCAGTTCCACGCTGGTCAATACCAGGTAAATCCCCATGTCCTGCATCCTGCTCAGGGGGGCTCAGTGGCTCCAGGTGGTGTTTCCCAAGGGCTGTTTTGACCAGTGTGTTGATGACACAGGCAGAGGGAGTTTGTGGGACTTCAGTTTCAGGCACCTGTATCTCTGTGAGTGGGGAAGACTTGAGAACCACCTGTCAAGACAAGCATAACATGTCATGTCTTCATTTTGCTGCTTGCCCCAAGGGTGTGATCTGCACCTACACAAGACCAGGATGAGCTGTGTGGACAGAACAGCCTGGCCTGGTAGAACTGGGGTAGCATTAAGAGGTGTAGAGCACTGAGATCTCTGCCTTCCAACTCTAAAGATCCCCCTCTTCAATGGACCCTGCTCAGAGCTTATCCAGTGGCTGCTCAATGTTTCTGTCTTGTCTTGCCAGCTCCACCCGATCCCTGCTGCTGGACTGTGGAGAAGGAACGTTTGGGCAGCTCTGTCGCCACTATGGGGAGCAAGTTGACCAAGTGCTGTGTAACCTGGTGGCTGTGTTTGTGTCTCACATGCACACGGACCATCACTCGGTAGGGTGAGGGAGGAGGGGCTCTGTGCACGTGTGCTCTGCTGCTTGGGATTCAGATGCAGCTGCAGGAGGTGACTGTTGGCTGCCCTACTTGTTGGTGCTGCAGTTCCCCTCAGCATTCCCCAGGCACTACTGAGTCTGTGTTTTTCATTCCCTCTCCCTTCCTGTTTTAAGTCCCTGCAGATTTGTCAGCATCATCCAGAATAGTAATTTTTCAAGTAGTGTCCAACCTTGTGTGCTTTGCAGTAAATAGTCACAGAAGGACCAGTTGGTCTGTTCTAGGTTGGGCTTGAGCAATACAGGCTGCTTGCTGGGCTGCTGTCCTGTGTCTGGAAACCAGACTGGGATGTTGCATAGAGAGTTCCTGCTCTTCACCTGTGCTTTGGGAGCAGACACAGCAGCACTGGGCAGGGCTCAGGGGCACGTGTTGTGGGCCACCAGCTTGGGGCATAAGCAGTGACAGTGTTACAGCAGCTGCAAGTTGTTGGAAAAGAAGTAATTGTCTTTGGGGTGACAGATTTTTCAAAACCTGCAGCTTGCTGGGTTGTGGTGTTGCTTTTACCTCAGCTCTTTGTGACTACAACTTGCTGTTGGGTTTCTTCCCTTGGCAGGGGCTGTTGAACATCCTGATGGAGAGGAGGAGAGCTTTTGTAAGTAGCACTGTTGTTTCATTGTTCCTACACTTGCCTTGGACTGGGGGAGGGCAACTTCTGAGTAGTGGAAAAGCACCATCATTGCCCTGGTTATTGCTTCTCTGCTTTGGTGTGTTTGGTGTGTTGGTAGTGCTGATTCATTTTGTTTTCCACCCCCTACTTTTGCTTTTCCAGGCAGCCCGTGGTCAGGCTTTCAGCCCTCTCTTTCTGGTGGCACCTGAACAAATCATGCCCTGGCTACACGAGTACCACAATCACTGTGAAGAGATTCTTGGAGACATCAAGTGAGTTGTGTGTGGTATGTGGAGAAATGTCCTGGCTGGGTCCTTACTGAAGGCAAATTCCCCCCATCCATTCATTGAGGGGGACTCTGACTCCTTCAACTGTGTGTAAAACTAGGATGTGCAGTTTGCAAAGGGGAGGACAGGGTTTGTTACTCAGTTGTGCTGCATGCAGGCTTTCCTTTTCCTTAAGAAAGGAGAATTGGGCAAATGAAAACAGATTCCTGGAAGAGAAAGTATTTGACAGTGGGGCAGAAGTGGTGGGATGAGTTCCTGGGGCACTGGATTCTGAGAGCAAAGGGCAAAACTGATGGTGCCCAATAAATGTTTTTTTCTAGGGTGCTGAACAGAAGGAGAAATAGGCTACTTAAAAATAAGATCAGGTTTTACTTTCTCCTTAGTTACCTCTTCTCCTCTCCCTCACAGAATGATTACTTCCCAGTCTCTTGTGAAAGGCTGTGAGAACATCAAACCTAAAGCCAAATGGTTTGTCAGTTCTCTGTTGGAGAACTACGACCTGGCTGAGGTAAGATGATGAGCTGGAAGGGTGAGTTGCTGTGAAGGGCAAAAGGGAACCCGAGGTCTAACACTTATATCCTTGTTCAGTTTCAGACTTGTGAAGTCCAACACTGTAAAAATGCTTTTGCATGTTCAATGATCCACAAGTCGGGCTGGAAAGTAGTCTATTCTGGTGACACAATGCCCTGCATGGCCTTAGTGCAAATGGGTAGGTGACAAAAACACTCTGCAGGAAGAATCTCTTGGAGAAGGGTCTCGAGGTGTTAGTATCTGAGTTGGGCACTCCCCAACCCTTGGTGCTCTGCCTGCAACACAACAAGGGGCTAAGGGGGGAACTGAGACTTCATGGAGGCTGTTGGGTTATGTCACCTGCAGGTGACACATGATTATTTACACAGGGAAAGATGCTACCCTGCTGATCCATGAAGCAACACTGGAAGATGGCATGGAAAAAGAAGCAATAGAGAAGACACACAGGTGAGGTGTGTTCTGTCACTGTTAGGAAGGTGAAGATGCAGAGCTGGTGGTGAAGGACCCAAATCCTGTAGATGGTCCTGGTGTGTGTGGAGCTCTTCAGCACTAAGAAGAGTGTGTTGCTTGAGCCAGCTCTGTAACTCCAATAGCTCCTCTAAACGTTTCAAGGGAGATATGGGGAAAGCTGCTGAAGTGAACAACAGTAACTCTACAAGCAGACTAGCCCAGAGGAAAGGTGCTCTGCTTGATTGTATTTCAGGACTCAGCTCAGGAGGTAGAAAAGTTGTCATACCTCCCAGCTGACAGCACAATTCAACCTGGGCACAGCAGCCAGAGGTGCTGAGTGCTGCCCCAGCAGAAGGGGGGGGACCTGAGAGGAGCTCAGTGGAGTTATATATGAATTACAGTGCAAGAGAACTGGACTTGATGGCACCCCTGGGACAAGTGTTTGAATAAGGCCCTGTCCCCAGTTTGTGGAGCTCCTAGCAATCACAGCTGCCTCCCTGCACTCTGAGTCATTTGGAAGGCAGAGAGGTCAGAGGAAGAGGTGCCTGGGCATTCCTGCAAGGAGCAGGGACACCTTGTGCCCAGCAAGTGTCTGGTGTTGCTGCTTGGCGTGATGTGACCTTAGATGCCCAGCTGCCTTCCCTGCTGGAGGGACAGTGCCAGCCAGCGTGTGGTCAGGGTACACAGTGCCATGTTTCTCTTCCCTCTGCAGCACAACCTCCCAGGCCATCCAGACTGGGATGAAGATGAATGCAGAGTTCATCATGCTCAATCACTTCAGCCAGAGATACGCCAAGATCCCGCTCTTCAGCGAAGACTTCAGCGAGAAGGTTGGAATTGCATTCGATCACATGAGGGTAAGTTGGGAGTTCTGCTTTCAGTGTTGCTTTGGGGTGGCTGCTCATGAATTCTATTTCTCCCCTTTTCGTCAATGCACTGTCTCCTGAAGACTGATCTCCTTAGAGCTCCTTTCACTGCTGAGGTCACTGTTTTAAGATTGCTCCTGAAATGCAGACAAAGAGACTAGGTTTAGGAAGGAGACCTGGTTATTTATTGCAGGGTTGTACAGAGCTGGGTGCTTGGTGCCTTCCCACAAATCCAGCACACCAAATAGAATCCTCATGACATGTTTATACATGAAACTATTAGAGCTAGTAAGCTTCCCAGTCCATCTTCCTTTCAGTGACTGCTCAGTGATTTACGTAGAGTTCCATCACTTTTTCTGCTATCACATATGATCAGGGGAAGGGTCTTTACCTGGGCAGGGGTCTTTTTGACCTGGGGGTATGAATGTCACATAGCACTAAAAATATGATGAGCTACATTCACCACTAGCACAACTTCTACAGCTCTGACTGCCCAAGACTGCTATGTGACATTATGATGAGCTACGTTCACCACAGTGGCACAACTTCTACAGCTCTGACTGCCCAAGACTGATTAAGCCATCAGTCTTGATTCTGCTGCTTCTTTATTACCTCCTGCATTCCTTAGGTCCAATTATCCATACAGACCTCAAGTCTCCTCTCTCAAGTTGGTGATTTACATGAGACACTCTGGTTGCAGGATGTCCTTGCTCATTGCAGGCTGTGGTCCTAATTGTGTGCTTCTCTGACTGCAGTTTTAACTTGTGCATACATATCCAGAGCAGATCTCACACAAAACAACCATGTAATTCTAAATTTCTGAGTTATTTCCCAACCCTGGCAGCAAACATCACTAGTGTGTGGGGGAAATGGGTGGCACAGAGCAAGACAGGTGCTGGTGGCTCTTGAGAACAGGAGTTTACTCTTAACACTCTGGGTGTTTGCTTCATGTCACCTCTGTTTTCTGCATGTTTCTCCCAGCTGAAAACCTAATTCTGCTTCTGTTCCCACTCCCCTTCTCAGTTGGTGAGATCCAAGAGCTGCTGCTGTTGGATTGAGCGCAGCTGCAGCAGTGAGCATGGCTCACTCATCCATCAAAACTTGTGCAGTGTCCACATCATTTCTTGTCAAGAAAATGTAAATAATGTGGCCTCTGGGATCTGTGGACTGGCTGCTGCAGGGCTGAAAATGATGAGCTGCCTGCTAAGGGTGTCAACACAGCTTAAAGTGGTCAGGGAGGCCGGGGCTGCACAGGGCAAGGGGCAGAGCCCTTCGTCCTCCCCAGGAAAAGGGCAGGAGGGGAAGAAGGGAAACCAAAAGCAGTTCTCACACAAGGCTTCCCTGTATCTGATGTGTTTCAGGTACGTTTTAGTGACTTCCCGACCATCCCAAAGCTGATCCCACCCCTGAAGGCTCTGTTTGCAGATGACATAGTGGAAATGGAGGAGAGGAAGGAGAAACGGGAGATGAGGCTCCTGAAGGAAACTGCTCTGGTCTTGGACAGACTGGCTGGGGGTGAGAACAAGGACAAGCCATGCCAGAAACGGAAACAAGCCAAGAACCATCAGGAACTAATGAACAAGAAGCTTAAAACAGTGAACTGAAAGGAACAAGGTTGACAATGCTCTGCTCTGCAGGGGGTGCCCTGCTCCCTGCAGGCCTCGGGAGTGCTCGGTACTGCGGGCACTGTGGAGGAGGGGCTGGCCTCGGGGCCTCAGATGAGTCCTGCTTGGTCCTCAGCAGATCTCTGGGCTGCAGCTGCCAAGCACTGAGCAGCACCCGTCCTTGGGTGACAGTATCTGCCCATGCAGTTCCTGGGTCCTACCCAGTCCGTGGGTCATTCTTCTCTTAGCCAAAAGTTCTCCTCTCTGAACTGTTTTTAGTTTTGGTTTTATGCTACAAGTTATTGATGATAGTGCAACAGCAGCAGCTGGGACCTTTGCAAGAGATCAGGTTTGAGAAGCCCTGGAGGGGCTGTGGATTTGCCAGAACAAGGTGGGCAGGTCTCAGGGTTTATGAGGAATGTTACCAGGTATCAGAACCCACATCATGGGAGGAGGTTTCACAATAAAACGGGACCCAATTCTAAATTTTTTTAAATTAGGGCTGTGAATGCTGCTGTGTTATCATTTTATTTTGGTTTTCTCTGTTTTTTTTTTCCTTAAGATGAGTTTTCAAAAATCTTTATTTAGAATCTCAATAAACCACTCAACATGGTACAGGAGCCTGTTGTTTTGTGTAGTTTGCTAATGAGGACTTAGGGTAAACAAATACCTGGTTTGACTGTTTCTGCTTTACAGAACTGGTGTAAAGACCAAGACCTCACTGATGCCAGAGCTGCATGCCTGTTCTGCCTGTATTTTGTGCCACCAAAATCATGTCTAGGAGCTTCACTGGTCAGTTCAAGGTGGTAACAACTTGGGGTGGCTTCTGAGAGGGCCCAGAGCAGAAAACAGAGTTTCCTGGAGCAGCCCCCAGTTCTGGGTGTGGGGGCCAGGAAAGCTGGCAGAGCAGGGGGATGTGCAGAAGGTCTGTGGTGGAGGGGAGTGTTTTCCTTTGAGGGTCAGCTTTGCTGCTTCCTTGTGCCCTGCGGGTGTTCAGAAGCAGGAGCTCTGGTGCTGTGTCAATGACTGCGTTTGTTTGCAGAGTAAACACGGGACCCCCAAGTGCTACTGGCAGATGATACCAGCCTGTACAAGGTCCAAGACTTCTTTTTGAGGTGATGGAAATAAGATACAGTGTAGCAGCAAAGCGTCTCTGGTTGAATAGCTTTGTCTTTTGCTGAATAGCTGCACCTCAGTGCTGTGCTTGTCAATTACCAGCTGGGAAATTGACCCACTTGGGTACCAGGGAAGGGTCTGCCGGGCTTGGAAGTGCACAGGGTCCCAGCGTTTGGTTTCATAGGAGTAAAGATTGGCCTTTAATTCAGAAAAGAATGAAGCACTTCTCAAAAAAAGGTATTTATGAAGCACCCAGGCTGAGGCGACTGTTGGAGCAACTTGAGAGGGGCTGGTGAAAGGCACTTGAAAGGCTTGAAACTTGAAGCTGGGCGAGGCGGGGGGTGAATTCCTGCCCCTGGGGAGGACAAACGGGGCTGCGAGGAGGGTTAAACCGGGGCTGCCAACCCTCCCGGACCTGCCCCCGCCAGGCCCGGCCCCTCCAGGTCCCCCGGGCAACTTCCCTGCAAACAAACACCCGGTGCTGATGGAGGAGCAGGAGGTGCTGATGGAGGAGCCCCCCGGGCTGGGCTGGGGGCTCAGTGGTGGCAGCAGGGAGGGTGCCCGGGCTGCTGTTCATCCCTCCCTGCTGCTGGTGGGTCCTGCCTGCAGCTCTCTCCTTGATGGCACCTTCTGGCCCAGGAGGGTCTTTAAGAACGTCCCACATCCTGATCCACATCAGTGCTGGGCCCAGGGAAGGGTGGTGTCCTGGTGGGACTGATCCTTGTTAGGGAATTGCAGAGCTGGGGGTGCTGGGAGGGACGTCTTGAGGTCACTGGTGCAGCTCTTGCTGAGCTGTGGGTGCAGCTGCCTGCCCAGGGCCACATCCAGCTGCCTTCTGAGTATCTCCAAGGATGGAGACTCCACAGCCTCCCTGAGCAAGTTGTACCAGTTCTTGGTCACCTTTATAGTGAAAAAGTGCTGCTTGGTGCTCAGCAGCAACCTCCCGGGGTGCAATGCCTGGCTACCTCAGGCTGCCTTTCCAAAGGGATCTTCAAGAGGTTCAAAGGGCTCTCCCTTGGCTGTGCCAGCAGCCTGGACCAGTGTTGCCTCAGTTGATTCCTGATGGCCTGGAGAATTGTCAGCAATGAGGCTCTAATGGGAAAGCAGAGGAGCTGCTTTGATGTGAGATGCTGTGGTGATTCTGTCGGTACATTAGGATGGGGACTGATGGATGGATTCCCCAGAGCAGCCTGCCTGGCTGCTCATCTTGCCCTGGTGGGCTAACACATCATGTACGTGTTGTTCCCAGGTGTTTGATGAGCTGGGGGGCCTGGATCAGCTGCACAAACAGTGGTTCTTGCATTGCAGCTTTGTTTGTAAACAATGGCAGGTAGTGTGTGATTGGCATAAAAACATCTACCTTGGGGAGATGCTGGGGTGGGAGATCCTGGGAGATCCCATTTCCTGGCTGCCTCAGCAGTTGGGTTGTGTGTCCTGCAGGCTGTTCTCTGCCCCAGTCCCTGCAGTCAGGTGTGGTTCTTTCCACAGGGAACAGATGGTGCCTGGGTTTGGTCCCACTTTCCTCTCAACCTTCACTTCAAGAAAGGAGTGGTGATGCTGGCTCTGTGGGAAGGTGAAAAGGGCTTGAATGTCCTGAGGCTGGGGACAAGCCTTGCTCTGCCTGCTGCAGGAGCATTCCCTGCAGGGCCTTTATCAGGGCTTTTTAGGGCAGCCTTAGAAGGGTTTGTCCAGCTCAGGGACAGTTTGTGTCAAACTTCCTGTGGGTCGTTCAGGACATCAGGAACACACACTCCAAAACTGGGTCTTTATTCAGTGAGGAAGTGCTTTATAGCAGGTCACACCTGGGGTGACTTTGCTTGTCACACTTCACTCCTGTGAGGGCTGCAGGGAACACATCTCTGCAGTGTGGAGCTGGGGGCTCATCACAAGTCCTCATTTTAGCAACCAGGAGGGAAATGAACAGCTCCCCTTTGACTGGTGAGAGCATTCCCAGCATTGGCAGTTCCTGTGATTTAAGTAACAGAGAAAAATCCTGCTAATAACTGTTGCAGGAGCACTGGGCAGGTTCTGCCCGTGTTCCTTGGGGCTTTTGCTCCCCCTTCCCACAGCTCCCTGAGCACAGAGGTTGCTGATGCTGGTTTCCCTCAAGTCTGCAGAACCAGTCATGGTTAGAAAGGATCTGCAACTTCCTGAGCCACAGCACCTGGTGCTGCTGGGCTGCTTTGTTCAACGTTGCATCTCTTTGTAGCTATTTTTATAGCTGTAGCCTCCCCTGAGCCTGATAACACAAAGGGCTGTTGTTTGTCACCAGGGACAACCTGGCTTTGTCGGGCTGTTGCCACAGGCTGGTCCCAGAGCAGAGCCAGCCCAGGGCAGGTGATGGTCACTGTGTTGCTCTCACAGCTCAGAAAAGGCAAAAGCAGCTCAGGTCCAGGCCAGCCCTGCCTGGCTGTGAGACCCCAGACTGTCCAGTCAACACAAATCCCAGGAACTTTCACTGTTAAAGAAAATAATAATATTTAAAATGAGCTGCAACTTTGGAAAATAAGCTAAAAGGTGCCTGTGTTCAGGACTTGCAGTACAGTTGAGGTGGAGACCTAGGTGACCCTCACCAGCAGTAGATTCCAGGAGGTCCTAGAAGACCTTTCCTTTCAGCACACCAGTGGTTGCCATCAGGGGACAGGCTGTGGGTTCAGCCCAGCCCTGCTGGCTTTGAGAGGCTGCCTGAAGCTGCACCCCTGCCTGCTCCCCATGCCTGCTGGCCCTGACATGGGAAGAAGCACCAGGAGGTGTCACGAGGGTGAGGGGATAAGAGCCTACGGGGCTGTCTCTCTAGAAAGAACCCCAGGGCAGGGTTGCTCATCTGGCTGGTTCCCACCCTTCTCAGGTGCTTGGATTCAGGGCAGGGGGTGATGCTAGATCACCAAGTGGACCTGGAGAGAAACCTGTTCAGCTTTACCTGCCCCTGTTTCACACAAGGGAACTGCTTGAGGCAGCAATGAGTTTGGGTCTCCAGGTCCAGCCAACCAAGGACCTCACAGCCTGGTGGCCTCTCTGTCTCCTGCAGCACTTCTTTTTTCTCTCCATTGCTCTTTCCTGACTCACTCTATAGGTGCTTGTGCCCATCCTGACAAACAAGAAAAACCATCAGGGCTGGCCACGAGTGGTGTCACAAGACATTATACATCATGTCCACAGCCTCCAAAGTACTGTTTTCACTGTTGTTGGCCAAGTCAAGGGCAAGACCTTGCTGCCTCTTCCAGCTGGCTTGGAGGGAATTGAGGACATTGATCTGGAAAACAAGAAATGGTGAGTACCACCCTCTGCTCTGCACTGGGTTTTCTCTGCTGAGGCCTGTGCTGTGTATTTTGGGGCTTTCCCACCCAGTCATGGGGACTCTTCTTGCTCTCAGACTGTCGAGGTGGGTATGTTTTGCTTTGCCTGCTCTCTATGGGCTCTGTCTTTGGGGTCTGTGCAAACAGTGCAGGCAGGGAAAGCTCTGGAAGTGCAAAGGCCTGTGGGTGCACAGAGAAGCACTGAGTTGCTTGGATCATTGGGGAAAAAACCCAAACCTTGCAGGCAAAACATCTCCTGATCCCACTGAAGGGAAAGGCAGGATCCTCTCTTTTTCTGGCTTCTCTCTGCCAAAGCTTGTCTCCAAACTGCACTGTTCAGAAGTGAAATGACTCACTTATCGGTGATTCATGCTGCCTGCTTTCTTAGGACCATTTTCCCCCTTTAAAACTGGATTTATCATGTAAAGGGGGGACCATAGGGGGAAACATCCACAACTTTCTGGAAGTTTCTGAACTGTCCATGGTCCCACAGAGAGATTTGGAACCTGTTGCATCTGTCCTCCTGGAGAAGAAGGGTGGCTTCCCAGACACCTGCTGCATTGCCTTGTGGTTTACTTCAAGAATGAAATGGACAGTTTTGATCATTTCCATTCTCTCCATCCATAGTTAGACCTCCCTGGCAGCTATCATGATTTCTGAAGTTCATTTCCAGTCCTTGAGGGACAATCCCCAGGAAGGCCACCTCAGTTTCTGGCTAGTTAGGACAGCTGTGGGAGGCTGAGCCCCAAGTGCAGCTGGTCTGTGTCCTGCAAAGCCTTCAGCAGCTGAGGAGTCCCCATCCCTTGCCAGCTGGTACATCTAGCAGGGTGCTCACCTTGCAGCTGAGGGGAACTTGCACCCCAGTCCTCTCAAGAAATCAGATTGGTGTCCAGAACTGGGAATGGAAGGAGTCTGGCTGTGGCAGTGCTGGGAGCCTGGCCCAGGCCAGGATAACCAAGTCTGGGAGGTCCCAAGAGGCAGATGTCTCTGGCCATGGTGTCATGGTCATGTCTGGGCTGCACCCTGGCAAAGACAGGACCTCAGGAGGGGTGTTAGTGGGTGCAGGAGGATTCATCACCCCTGGGACAGGACGTGGTGTGGGTGGGCTTGTGTGGGAAGTTACTGCTTCCCAGGCAGCAGGGTGACCTGTCCCCAATGTGCCAGCCCACGTTGTGGGGTTTCTCTTCAAATTCAGTGAGATAATGACTGTGATACAGAGTGGGTTCAGGGAGGGCAGCATGGGGAGAGATGATCTTGCTGGACGTGTGACCCTCCAGGTCTGGCCCTGACCCCAGTGGGTCTGATACACCAGGGAATGGCTGTGTGAGGTGGTGGCAACTGCCTCTTCATTTCCACCACTGATTTTCTGAGCAGTGTGTCCTGGCCCACACTGCAGCAGGGCTTCATCCCTTTTCCAGGGTGTAATTCCTGTGTTAAAGCAACAGCAAGACCTTACAGTTTTTGATGGTTTTGAAGTGTTTATCTAGACCAATCTGGACACAACCTGTAAAATCCAGCTGCCCACGAGGTCATTTTAAGCAGATAGAAGTGAACAGAGCACACCAAGTGGAAAGCAAAGTTAACCCCATGCCCTGTTTCCTGCAGCCTGGAGCTGGTAAGTAAATCTCTGGTACATGCCACTGAGACAGCCATCATCAGCTGGAGCCACCAGATTGAGGGAGCACTGAAGAAAGAGTCCTCAGAGCCTCTCCGGCAGGGCAGCAACCCCAGCCCCAGGGTGGAACTGGAGTTCTGGAAGAACAGGTACCCTGGTGGTCACTGGGCCCTGGTTTTGGGTGGGGGGAGAGTGCTGGTGGCAGGCAGAGCTGCTTCTAGGAGTTGAGGCTGCCTCAGGTTCATGTAAAGACTTGAGCTAAGGAAAATTGTTCCCTCACGTGAAATGATGATGATCTGCAAAGTGTCAGGGGGGTCACTGGGCAGCCAGGCCAGCTGAGATTTCCTGTGGCCCCAGCCCAGGGGGGTTCCTTGAGGGAATTGTTTTGGAAGTACTTTTTTAATCACTGCTCACTAGGAACCAGACACAGGAGTAAGAGCTGCTGCCCACCTTCTGTAGAGACTTCTGGAAATGGTGCAGCTCAGCTGGCTGCTGTCTTTTGTTGCCTTCAGCTGGTGATGCCCAACAGGGTTTAGATGCTCAAGAGCCAGGGAGTGAAATTTCCTCCTGCCCTTTGAAAACCTTTGTGTCATGATGGCAGAGGCTGACATGGGGCAGAGCCCTGCCTGCTGGAGAGCTGTCACTGGTGCTTGCAGAAACACCTGAGGCCTTCTTTCAGCACTGTCCTGCCAGTGGCAGAGCTGCTGTCCTGGTGAACCCCAGTGCTGGCTTGTTGTCCTGTGGGGTTTGCCTGTGGCTCCTCAGGAGCCTCCTCCAGTTTCACTGTGGGGACTCAGTCTGTGTGGAGCTGGAGGAAATCCTGAGTCAGGCCCAGGGGAAATGGATGGTGTGGAGGAACAATTGATGCTCCCCAGTGTGAGCTTGTAACCTGCCTTGGTTGCTGTAGGTGTGATGACCTGGAGTGCATTTACAGTCAGCTGAGAGCAAGGAAGGTGAGGACCATGATGGAGGTGCTGGAGAGAATTGGGAGCTGCTACGTCCCAGCCTTCCAATCCCTGCTCATGGATGTTGAGGCAGGTGAGATGCTTGGGCAGCTGCACCAGGTCTCTGTGCTGACTCCTGGCCTTTGTTCACAGCTTGGTGTTAGAGCTTTCAAGCCTGATGTGGCTGCAGGGACACTGGGCACTTGGAGTTTGCTGTGGCTGTGGGATCTGCAGCCACACTGGGGGCCCTCTCCTCTGCTTGCTGGAGTGGAACTGGGCTGCTGCTGCTTCTGGCTCCAGGCTGGGACACTGATCTGTTGAGCCAGACTTTTCCTAAAGGTCAGGGTGCATGGATTTGGGAGTTCACTCTGCTGTAATAAAGCACTCACATGAATCCAGCAGGACTTGCCCCAACTTGAAGCAGCTCCTGTGGTGTCAGCCTGTAGGAATGGGGGCTGAGGGACAGGACAGACCTGGCAGCCAACTGAAACTCCCCAGGCTGTGGTTAGACTGCTGCTCCCCAGGCTTTGGCCACTGTAGCCCCAGGGTCACTGCTAAAGGAACACGGATGGCACTTCAGGAGTTGAAGGCCTGTGATGAGAGCAGGCAGCTGCTGGCACCTGTGTCACACAGAGCTGGGGGGTGGGATGCACAGGGCACCTTCTGTCCCACAGGGCTCACATCCCTGGCAAGGCTTGGCCACCCCACAGCTCTCCTGGCCACCTTGTCAGGGAGATTGTGGCAAGGCTGCCCTGCAGGTGGTGGTGTGTATCAGCAGATTTACCTTCTCCTCCCTGGATGTGAGCAGAGCAAATGACAAATTTCCACTTCCCAGTTTAGGGATTCAAAGACCTTTTTTCATTTGTTCATTTCAGTCATAAGAGAACTTAGAAGGCAGGATGATTTTTTTGCCTGTAGGTGAAGCAAATTTTGCCTTAAAAGATGCAGCTATCTTGAATCAAACATCATCTCTTTTCTGGTGAGCTTTGCTTGGAGGAACTCAGCCCAGTCCAGCCAAAGGAAACACTGCAAATTCCTCACTGTGGTGAGAACCATGGTGGTCCTGCTGCTCCAGCCCCTGCAGCCCAGCAACCCTCTGCCCATCTTCAACCCAGCTGCTCTCTGGCAAGACAAAACCATCCAGGCTTTGCTAGCTCTGCACATGCTGACAGCTGAGACTGTTCTTCACCCCTTCACGTGGAGACATTTAACCTCTTAAGAATCTGTGTCACCCTCTACAAGGTGCAATTTATGTGGGCTACAGAAACGTGCCTTTTATAAGAAGCCAAGAGATCATTGTCAGCCTAATTAATGTCTTAAGACTCTAATGAAAAAAACCCCCAAGCAAACAAACAACCATCACATATTTAGTTTAAATCCAATTTCACCAATACTAATCCTAAGTGGACAATACACACCTGCTTTTAAGCCCCTACCCTTCCCCTGCTTTGTCCTCATTGCTGGGAGGGTGGTGGTGATAGTGGGGGTTTGTCTTCCTTGTTTTTGGGCTTTAAGGGTTGTTTTTATGTGCATTCAAGCACTTCTGGCACTTGTTGGTCCACAGGTTTAATTGCATAATGATTGCCTGGTTTATTAATGCTTGCAGGGACAGTTTTTCAGGGTAAAACCAGACAGCTGGACAAAGCTCAGCTGAAAGTTTCAGCTGGTCAGACACTGCTCACTTTACTGCTGACAGGTTTGTTGTTGCAGCCAGGACAAGTGGGACTGTGGTTGTTTGCCCAGTGGGTAAGGGGCTGCAAAGTCCAACTCTGAGCCAAGATCAGCTCAGGCCAAGACCTGTGGTGCTTTCTTGCCCGAGGTGCTCTCCAGCCAGCATGTGTCCTGCTGCTGGGGAGGGCAGGGCTGCCCTTGCAGCCACGTTCCCCACAGCTCAGTCAGCAGCTGTGGGCTCAGGCTCTGCACAAAGCCCTGTCCCAGCTCCCTCTCCCTTGCCATCCTCTTATTTTGTTTCCTTCTCTGGTTCCAACCATGGGTGAGCAGTGTTTTGGGGTGAGCACACAGGCAGGGTGTGCTTGGTGCTTGCCAGGGCTGTTGGTTTTCCCAGGAACCCCCCCATGGGTGAGGTGAGCCCAGCACCCCTGCTGGATCTTACCCCTCCTACCGTCTCTTCACACAGCTTTGGCAGAAGCTCAGGACATCCACCTGCACCTGCTGCCCCTCCAGCCCCACTTGGAGGACATTGAGAGGGTCGAGTTCAGTGAGGTGAAGCCTTTCCTGCTCCCCCTGCTCCACGTGGTGTGTTGGATCTGGGTCACCTCCAAGCACTACAACGTGCCCACACGGGTCGTGGTGCTGCTCCAGGAAATCTGCAACCTCCTCATCCAGCAGGTGTGTGTCCATGTTTCCCAAGGCAAGTTTGTTCTCTTTTATGAAAGCCCCTTCTCTCCTCCTTTCTCCTGTCCTTCCCTGGCCAAGTCATTCTTGAGAGGTAGGTTCAAACATGCTCAGTGCAAGAAGTCACCATTTGCTGTGATGTAGAAGGGACTCAGGTGTGGTTTTGCTCTTCCAGGCCCTGGTGTACTTGTCTCCAGAAGACCTTCTGAAAGGGGAGATGGAAGAGAGCCTGGGCAAGGTGCAGATGGTGCTCAGCATCCTGACTGCATTCAAAGGGATGTTTGAGGAGAGAAGGGGAAACCTGCACACTTACTATGAACCAGGGCAAAAAGTGAGGGAGTGGAGCTTCCACAGCATAATGGTGTTTGCAAGGCTGAACAGCTTCCTGAGGAGACTGGAGATGGTGGAGGTGAGACTCTGGTCTTGAAAATTATTGCAATCCCCCAGGAGAGCACTCTAGTCATGAACCCATTTGCTGGCATCTTCCTTTGCTGTAGCCTCACCTGATGCCAGGGGATGGGGCTGCTCTCTTGGCTGTTGAAGTCTCATGTTACAGCAAGGCTGGGACCTTGTTTTACCAGGTCCTGCTCGGTGCATGTGTGAGGTACCCAGTGTGTCCTTCTGGTCAGGTTGGTAGGTTGTTCCCAAGAGTCCTGTTGGACTCCTTGCTCCTGTTGGGGCCAGGGAATTGGGATTACTGGGAGCTGTGGTTTGCATGGCTGTAAACAAAGCAATACAGTCCTCATCAGAGACACCCTGGAGCTGGGTCCTTCCTGGCTTGGAGGGGCCACATGGTCCCCTTGAGGCCAGGCATGGTGGCAGTGCTGGGTGAGGGGGCTTTTCCTGGGAGGTGGCACCATGGCCAGGCTGCAGGGGATAGGAAGGGAGGGCTCCATATCCCTATCTCAGCAGAGCAGGCCAGCTGGGCAGGGTCAGTAATACCCACTTGGAGGTTTGAGCAGGAGCTTTGGACAGTTCAGGTACCTCAGAGCTCCTTGTTAATACCTCTAAAACTGGCATTCCCAGCTGTGCTGGGTGACACATCAGGGTGGCACGTGTTGCTTTGGATCTGCCCTCAAAACACTCCTAAAAGCAATTTCACAGTTGACACAGCATTTCAGGTGGCAGCAGCAGGTCCCACTAGGGAGGAACCTGCTCTGAGCAGCTGTGGGTGCCCAGGACAGGTAGAACCTGGCACCCTCCTTCCCATTGTGGCAGTCAGCCTGAGCACCAGCAGCGTGGCTGGGGAGCTCCTTTGGCAGCCAGAGCAGCTCTGTGTTGTGACTGTTGTCATCTTCTTCTGTCAGCATCTAAACCTGTGTCTGCCTCTTGACTTTGAAGGATCTCCTGGCCACAGCCATGGACCTGATGAAGCTGGAAAAGATCGAGCTCAGTGGGATCAGAGGGAAGGCCCTGTGCCAGCAGGTGCTGGACATGCATGAGGAATTCCAGGAGGCATACCAGGTGTTTGCAGAGAGAACCTATGACTGTCTTGACCTGACCAACACGGTAGGTGGGACCAGCTTGCAGGAACACCAGCAACACGTGCCTGTTGCTAAAGCAGCAGCTTCCTCTGTTTTGGAGCCCTGGCTCACCTGCAGCCCTGCTGACCTCTTCCCAGCTTCCTCCTCCTTTTGGCAGGATCTGGTCTGTTCCTGTAGGGAACAGGGAGCCCCTGGCCTTCCCTGCAGAGATCTTGGAGGTCTTGCAGGTCTGTATCTAGCATATCTTTCTGGTTCAGGACTTTAGACCAGTGCAGCTGAGAAGCCTGGATGATTATGCCTTTTACACTAGGTTTCTTGACACGTGGTGCTTGCTGGGGTGTGGGTTGTATCAAGGTTCCCATCTCTTTGCTTTCCTGCTCTTGGTGTCTGGCTTGCCTGGTGAGGGCCAGCTAAGGTCATCTCTGGGGTTGTGTTTGCTCTGGTCTGGATGAACACCTGGCAGCCAGGTGTTCTGAACTCCAGGACTCTGCTTTGTCATCAGTAGGGCTTTAATTAAAGAAATATCCCCAGTCCTGTGGGTCATGGCTCAGTGGCCACCTGGATCACAGGTGCCCACACCAACATGTGCCATCCAGGCATCACCCATGGGCCTCCTGGCTCTTGGCTTTGACACTGAGCTGCACAGCTTGGGTGAGCTATGAAGAAAGGCTGGGAATGGCACTTCTGGAGGGGTCTGTGTCCCATGGTTGTGTCTGACTTCAGAGGACCCTTGATTTCTTTTGCTGCTTGTCCCACTTGCCCTGAGGTCAGTTTGCTGTGTCTGGTGAGCAGGACGTGGCCCTCACTTCTAGAGGAGGGAGTCGTGAAGCTGAAGTGTCCACAGGGAAGATCCCTGGGGAGCAGCTCCAGTCTCACACTGTTCCTGGGGCAGCCATTCCTGGCAGACACCCAAGGGGAAGGGAATCCCAGGCACCATGTGGATCCTGCTGGGAAGCTGCTTGCTCCCTGTCACCTCCCCTTCAGGAGGGAGAGCACAGAAGGAGCAGTGGTGGTGGCTCTGCAGGAGCTGGCTTGGTTTCAGTGACCCCCTGGCCTTTTCTGTGACTCTGAGTCATGCTTGTTCTTTTGAGTGCTTGAGTTTTGCACCCTCTGTTACTTTCTAGAGCCTCTTTTTTAGCTGAACTGTGACTTCTGCTGGAGCTCAGCAGTGCTGATAGCAAAAGCAGTTGCCCTCTGTGTTGTCCTGTCAGAAAAGAGACACGTGGACTGAGTTTTAGCAGCTTTGTCCAAGTCACGACAGAAGGACTGGTCTCCCAGTTTGTCAAGTTCAGTCTTTGATTTGGGCTCTGTTGCCTGTAGGAAAACAAAACTAGATTTTGCTTATTTCAAAAGATTTGTTACAACTGGCTCAAGCAAAGCAATGCCAGGAGAGAAGGGAAACTGCAGAAACACAGAACTGCTGGGGTTGGAAAGGATCTCTGGAGATCACCTAGTCTACCTCCTCTGCTCAAAGGAGGCTCAGCTAGAGCCAGACTGTGACCAGTCAGGTGAAATATCTCCAAGACTGAATATGTCCAAGGGTGGAAACTCCACAACCTCTCTGGACAACTTGTGTTTTGGAACTGCCTTTATTGTTGCCCTACTTGTGTCCAACTCATGACCAAAGCCATGGGCTTGCTTGGGCTTGAAGGTGGATTGAATTTGGAACTCAGCAGGTACATCTGTGGGTCTCCTGGATGGTGGTGTGGTCTTCAGGCCAAGTGGAGGTTGAGAGGGTGTGGATTGGAAGGTGCCCCTACCCATGGCAGGGGGGCTGGAACTAGATGATCTTCAAGGTCCCTTCCAACCCAAACCACTCTGTGGTTCTATGAAATAGCCCATTTGCCTCTAGGTTGAAGTTAGTGCTTGTTGGTCTGTGGAAAGCCCTGGGGACCAAAGGATCCATCCTGGAGGGCCATGATCTCAGCCATGGGACAATACAGGAACGTCCTCAGGCCCAATGGGGCTTTTGCCCTGCTGCAGTGGCTGAGGGTTCATGGTGAATAAGAAGAAGGGAGATCTCTAGATCAGGAGGTAGCAGGTACCTTCTGGGTGCAGTCTCACAGCCTGGTTTGCCTTCCCACAGGAATTTGAGCAGGATGCCTTCCATTTCCAGCAGAAGGTAGAGGACATCGACCAGCGCCTGGGCACTGTTTTCATCCAGGCTTTTGATGATGCCTCAGACTTGGAGCACACCTTCAAGGTTTGTCTGTTGGGTGCCTTCTCTTTTGGAGAAGGGAAACCTTCTGGGGTTGGCCACAGCTTGGTGAGGATCACAGCAGAAGCCAGGCTGGGCTGGAGTTACAGGCACACAGGGCTGCTGTGGGACAGTGGGAAGGGACAGTGGGACAATGAGACTTGCAGCTTTTGGGCTGGTCTTGGTTAGTGATGGTCAGGCTTGTGGGTCCCTCACAACCTGTCCAGCCATGGAACTGGCAGCAACGTGTTTGCTGAAGGCTTTGGGGGTGTTTCTGCTCTTCTCATGAAGACAAACAGAATAGACTTTTGTTCAGAGCAGTCAAAGGAACCAGGCTTTCAGATGCCAGGAGTTTTACTTCTGTCTCTGTGAGTTGGAAGAAATGATGCATTTTCTAGGATTTTCTGGTGAGAACCATTCTTAAAATCCAGATAATTATTGTTCATATCAATTTGTTAATGCTGTTAATGGTGTATTTCCATTTCATGAATGGATTTCAAATTTGGAAGCTGAGCTTTGGTAGAAACCAGGCTGTTTCCTTTACCAATTAATTTATCCTGCATAAAAAGTAAATGGTATCTTCTGAAAAATGTTTGTGTCTGTAGAAGAGACTGTAGGAAGTGTGATGGTGGCTATTTTGGAAGCACTTGAAGAGTAACAGTTGAAATCTGGTTTGCTCACAAATTTTGAGCATCTCTGTGACGAGGCAGGGAGGGACTAGTTGGAAAAGCAGGTAAAGAAATGAAATTTCCCATTTCCAAATGCAGATATCTGGGCTAGGGAGGAAGAATCCCAGTGGATGGCTCTGCAGAAGTCAGGATTGTGAATTTTTTTTTCTTCTTTCTTTCCCTGCTTCACCTCTGCAGTTGCTGGACATGTTTGGGAGCCTTTTGGAGCGACCAGTGGTTGCTGCAGATGTTGCTGACAAATACTCTCTCCTCACCAGAACCCTCAGCAGGGCCTTGGACCATGCCAGGCTGATCTACTCCAGGCACATCCGGGCAGAGCTGAAGCTTGGTGGGTGGCATGTGCTGAGTCAAACTGATGTTACAGGCAATGGAGATGAATTTGGGGGAGGGAAATAATTTGCTTTTTGTCAGGAAACCGAAACTTCCCGAATTACAAATGTTTTCAGCCTCTGTAGCTACAGAGGAAAGGGAAATGCCTGGGGATGCTCTGTTCTTAGTATCAAAGCAAATAATCTGTTGAAAGGAGAAAAAAGATCCTTTTTAAAATGTGTAGACATGATATGTGGCTGGGACTGAAGAAAGATGCTGAGCTTCCCCCCAACAAGGCTGTGACAGGAGGTTTCTCTCCACACTTGTGTAGCTGCCTTGAACACCCCATGGGACTTGCAAACCCTCTGGGATGCTCCCCAGTAGGAATTCATAGCAGTTCCCTGGTAGTGCTGTAAATGCAAAACACACAAGTGGGACTTTGGAGCCAAGGGTTTAATCAGCCTCCTCCAAGTTTATTACTTCCCATGGATGTTGGCATAGGAGGGAATGATGAAGATGATGAAGATTAGAGTGTGTCTTTTTGAAAAACAACCTGTTTTCTTACCTCAGAAAGGCTGTGCTGGAACCAGGCAAAGCCTGAAGAGGCAGCAGTGCTGGAGCCAGCACAGGTTAATGAAGGAGGACAAGTCCATCATTTGCTGTCAGTTTGGGGGATGCTGTTCTCTGGGTGTTAGATAAGGTGGTCAGAACAAGCTCCTGGGCAGAAATCCTTACATCAGTGTCTGTGGGGAGCAGGGACTGCATCCCAGGCATATCAGCTCTGTGTCTAACATATTCCAGGCTTCTCCTTTGGTCCCAGGTCCTTACTGAAGGCCCAGAGGCACTAGGAGCCCAACCCTGGTCACGGACACTTGTTATTGTAGCAGATCTTTGGATTTAAGGAAGGAAACTGGGAAATCTGAGCAGCAGCCGAGCTGCTTTTGGTGTATGTTTGTGGTTACAAGTTCCATGCTGGGTCAAACCCTGTCCCAATGTCCTTCCCTCCCCAGGAGCCCCCCCTGTGCACAGGAACATGCCACCGGTGGCCGGAGCGCGGCGCCGGGCGCGGGAGCTGCGGGCACGAATCCAGCTGCCCTTTGGGCACTTCAGGAACCTCCCCCACCCGTGAGTGTCTGTCCCAGCTTTTATGACCATCTTGGTGTCCTGTCTCTGATCCATCTGATTTTCTTTCTGTGTTGAACGTGGTTCAGTGGTTATGGCTGGAATATTGAGTCCAGGAGGTGTGAAGGGATCGCGCCGGGGCTTTCCAGCCTCCTTGAGAGCTTTTTTTTCCAAAGAAACTCATTAATTGGATTTGTTTTGAAGTGGTTAAGAGGCACAGTGGGGTAGTAGATGAGCTTTCAGACATAGTCCTGGCTTGCCATTGCAAGAGGTGTTGGAACCTTTCCTGCTGTGGTCCCACTCAGCGTGTTCCCCAGAACCTCCCTGGGAGCAGCTCTGGCATCATCCAGGCTGTGAAGGGCAGAGGTGCTGGGCTGCACTGCCCTGGGATGCACTCATGGAGCTGAGTCTCCAGGCTGGTGAAGAGGTGAAGACTTGGCTGGGCCCTGGCAGAATCACAGAATCATAGAATGACAGAATCCCAGAATCTCAGGGGTTGGAAGGGACCTGGAAAGCTCCCCCAGCCCAGCCCCCCTGCCAGAGCAGGGGCACCCAGAGCACATCACACAGGAACGTGGCCAGGGGGGTTGGAATGTCTCCAGAGAAGGAGACTCCACAGCCTCTCTGGGCAGCCTGGCCCAGGGCTCTGGCACTCTCACAGCAAACAATTTCTTCCTGAGATTCAGCTTTCTCAGCATTGAGTGATGGAGCAATCTCCCAAGATGAAGGGAAGGAGCTGATGCTGGAACACTTATCACCTGAGGGCTTGTCCCTCTGGGTGTCTGGTGGGAGTGTGGCTCAGGGCACCCCAGGAGGCAGCATTTATCAGCCCTGTAAGCAAAGCAGTGCTGGCCTGAGGGCAGCTGAAGGTGCTCCAGGGACTGCACCTTGGAGCTCAGAGGAATAGCTGTACTAGTACTGGATGGGTTTCTGAGTAAATGGATCCACTTCTTTATGTCCTTGACCAAAACAAGCCATTTCCATCACTGTGCAATATTTGTAGCCTCCTTTCACACTGTGTTGCCATTAGGGAAGTGTCTTTAAGTGCACAGTTATTCTGCAGCAGTGAAGACATCAGTGCAAGGAAACAGGTCCTTGGACTGTTCCCAAGTTATCATGTCTGGTTTAAATCTGAATGGCAAATCCTGTAAACTATGAAGAAGGGCCCAGATCTGCATTTTGCATTGATTTTCTTTCCTCTGTTTAGAGCAGTTAATAACTTGCCCTGCAGCAGGGCTGACCTGCTGCTGTTTCCTACATGCAGCTTGATGGGAAAAAGGATTTAAAAGGAAAAACAAAGATGGTTTTGCTGGGGTTTGCTTGGGGGACTTATTGACTTTCAGAAGGTTTGATCAGTGCTTGCCCTGTGGTGACTGCTCAGGTGCTCCCTCTGCTAGGTTTTGTTTAGGTTAATAAAGGTTTTGTCAAAATGTCCTCCAAAATCGACCATCATTTTCAGGAGAATTTGGATATTGTTGATGAAACAGGGAGGATAAGATGGTTTTATAATAATTACTCTGTCCAGTTGCCTCCCTGGGTTTAGCAACTGCTGTGCAACCCAGGCAGCCTGGCCAGGGCTCTGCCTCCTGCACTCTGGGATGTCTTTGCCCTGCTCTACCCCTGCAGTGTGAGGGGCACAAATTTAGCACAGCAAAGATCTGCACCTGGAGTGAGTCCAGAGGAGGCCACAAAAGTGACCTGAGGGCTGGAGCAGCTCTGCCCTGGAGCCAGGCTGGGAGAGTTGGGGTGTTCAGCCTGGAGAAGAGAAGGCTCCAGGGAGACCTTAGAGCAGCTTCCAGTGCCTGAAAGGGCTCCAGGAAAGATGGGGAGGGACTTGGGACAAGGGCAGGGAGGGATGGGATGAGGGGGAAGTGTTTCACACAGGAAGAGGGGAGATTTAGATTGGATCTTAGGAAGAAATTATTTCCTGTGAGGGTGGTAAGACCCTGGCCCAGGTTGCCCAGGGAAGCTGTGGCTGCCCCATCCCTGGCAGTGTTGAAGGGCAGGTTGGATGGGGCTTGGAGCAGCCTGGGCTGCTGGGAGGTGTC
Organism: Chaetura pelagica; assembly: GCF_000747805.2. NCBI lineage: Eukaryota > Metazoa > Chordata > Aves > Apodiformes > Apodidae > Chaetura > Chaetura pelagica. The sequence goes on from NW_009952430.1 coordinate 323,508, forward strand.
CCTGCCCATGCAGGGGAGTTGGAACCTTTAAGGTCTCTCCCAAGCCAAACTGTTCCATCATTCAGTGATCTAGTGCTGCTTCCTTCTGGGCCTCTGTGATCTCAGGAAGTGCTGGCTGGTAAGTGGAGGTTGCCATGCTCTGCAGATGCAGAGTGTGAAGCTTCATCCAGCAGCACAGAGCCCTTCTCCCCTCAGGACATGGTTCTCATTTTGCAGGGTGCTGTACAAACACCTGAGCAGCTGCATGCTGGGGCTTGGGTAGCCTTGGTGCAGCAAAATGATTCCCAGTGGTGGGGGGATAAGATCCAAGGGTCCCCAGTCAGTCAGAGGCTGCCTGCAGGCTGGTGGGTGAGCCTGGGAAGGGGTAGAGACCCACAGCCTCACAGAGCTAACCTTAACACTCTGCTTCTCTGTTGTGCTACCAGCTGCCTGGACTCTGCTGAAGGAAGAAGGGTGATAAAGAAGTATGAAGAAATGATCCAGCTGCTGGACAGGTAAGTGGTGGCTCAGGCAAATGTTGAAGTATAAAAAAACCATCCTCCTCCTCTAATCCATCTTCCAGCACAGGGCCTGGGCAGGTTCCTTTCCAAGTAAGGGGGAGTTTTCAGCTGAGAGAGGAGCAGGAATCCTGTTGCTAGGTACCACAACCTGTCTGTGGTGTCTTGAAATGGGAAGTTTGTATGGGAGCAGTGGGAGCCCTGCAGCCTGACAGGAATGTTGAAACAAGGTTCTGCTGGGTGTAGAAGCTGCTGTGGTGAGAGAGCTGGGCTGACTCTAAGTCTCAATCCACTTGTCCCATTCACAGAGTATATTTAGAGTGGTTGTAATGTGTATGTTCCACAGCTCAGAGTGGGATTCGCTGCCCCTGACTTAGTGTCTTAACATCTGATGTTAAATCTGAGCTGTTCATTCTGGGTTTTCCCTTGGGAAGAGCCACCTCCCTAGGAAGGAGATGTCTCTGCAGGGCCTGCTCTCTGTCAGCAAGGAAGGGAGCTGAGGTACCTGGCTGCTGGGCACTGCAGGGCAGCTGGAGGGAGCCCTGCTCCTGATTGCCATAACAGAGGCTGAGTAATTCTGGGCCAGACCAACTGAGGATCCCGAGGGACTTCAACAGAGATGCTGTTTTCTGGCTGGCATTTCCCAAGGTACTCAGGTGACAACATAATTCAGCAGAGATTTTGTTGCTTGGGTGGCTGGGACTGTCCATGACATGTGAGGTACCAGGACCCCGCTCTTCAGTTCTGTTTCCATCCACAGTGGTTTCACCGAGCTCTCCAGTTGAAGTTCCCTCAGGCTGATGGTCTCTCTGAGACCCTGAGAGATGTGAGGGCAGCTGCACTGAGGTGGGATTAGACATCCATCCTGCTCAGTCAGTTTGGAAATGCCCAGCAGCTGCTTATCTATTACTTTGGGCTAAATACTTTTGAAATTCTGTCTCCAAATCTGAAAACCTGCTAAAAATGGTATTTGAGAGATCTTTGCCTTCCTGATGATGCTGTCACTGGCTTTCAGGTGTTTGTCCTTGAGGCCAAGTTGTTTATGGAAATGGTGTGGGTGGGTTTTTAATATTTCTTCGTGTTCTTCAGTCCTCAGAAGTGGTCTTGGTTTTGATTTGGTTATATGCCTTGGTCTGCTGGCCTGGTAGCTACATGGTGGATGTTCTGGGTGGTTTTTTTTCTGGCAGGTACCAGGAAGAGAAACATGCAGCCTGGTCCCAGGCAGTCTCTGAGAAGTCCCTGTACAGTCTGACTCAACCGCTCATCCGGCGAGATCCAGAAACCAAACTGATCACAGTCAATTTTGATCCCCAGGTAAAATCTGCTGCTAGTTTCTTCCCTGCCTTCCTGCAGGTGTGTCTCCAAGCTGTGCCCCACCATGTGTGGGAGGTCTGGTGGGATTAGTACTCAATTCTGCTGAGGTCTATGGATGCCTTTCCATGATGGGTAACAGGAATTGACCATCCTTTTGGTGGGCTCTGCCTCCTTGGTAAAATCCCAGCTTGCAGCTTCAGCAGAGCAAATTCCAGCTAAAGCCAGTGGCAGAAAGTCCTTGAGTAGCCAGATGTTTAACTGGTGTCAGCAGCTCCAGCCCAGATTTGATACTGGTGTGGGGAGAGTTGGGGCATCATCTACAAAGGTTGGTTTGTGTTATGTGTACCTGAAATCTGAAAGGGTATAAAAACCCCAGGAAAGGTTTATTGTTGCAGGGACTAATTTTGACTTGGTTTTATAATTTAATAATTCCCCTTATTGTGGTCGCATTGCAGCTCAAAAATACACTGACCCTGAGGGCTGGGAGAAGTCTCCAGCAGAAGTCTTTGGTAGGAAGTGGCCACAGGAGGATTTGAGTCACTGGGTTTGAGGCCATGGTTGGTTTTGCTGGTGGCAGTTTTTTGGGGGCTTTTTCCAGTGCCAGTCAGCCCATCAAACCCACAGAACTGGAGCCATCTTATAGTTCACTTAACTGCTAAGCTCCACTTGGTACTGCTGAAAAACTCAATTGGTGAGGATGGCTGAGAGGACCAGAGATCATCATGGCTTTCAGAGGCTGTGTAGAGTTTGCTGGCTGGGTAGTTACCAGAGCTGTCTGTCTTTGGCTGGGATGAAAACCAGAGGCAAAGATCAATGAGAGACAGATGGTTTTGGACTAGGAGGTGTTCATGCCCTTCCCAGGATGTGCTGCTTCATGAATAAACCAGCAGGAAGCCCCTAAGCCACTCAGAATGGATGGAGAGGGCCTGCCAGGTGAGTGGGGAGGATTGTCCCCTGTTCAGCTCTCTGCCTTGTTTCTCCAGCTGGTTTCAGTGCTGAGGGAGGTGAGCTACCTGTCCAGCAGCCAGATGGGAACTATCCCACCCGTGGCAGCAGAAGTCTATTCCTGCAAGGAATCTTACAGGCAGATGGTGGCCAAGTTGGAGCTCATGGTGAACAGATACAACAAGGTCCTGAAGACAGTCCTGGAGGTCGAATACCCTCTAATACAGGAGCAGCTGAGGGATATTGACTTGAAGCTGAAAGAGGCAGAGGAAACACTGACCTGGAAGATGGATGGTGAGCTAGCTCTGCATTTGGGGACAAGAGGACATACACTTGGGTGACATCAGATTTCCCCTTCTGCCCATCTCCATCACCTTGTTCCCAGCTGCAGTTCCCAGGAGGATTGGTGACCCTCCAGCAAGGTCAACACTAAGGAAATGAAAGGCAGCCCCCAGCTTACCTGCTCCTTCCCACTTTCCCTAGATCTGCTGGGGCTGTGGACAGGATCCTGCTCCCTTCAGGCTTGGCCTGGGCTTTTGGGGAGGGCAGGCAGCCCTGCAGGCACTGCTGGCAAGGAGGTGACAAGGCTGGGGCTGAAGCATCTGCTGCCTGGCTGTGCTGGGCCCCCTGTGCCAGCCCTGGTGGCCCTTTGTGTGGCTCCATGCAGGTGTCCCACCCAGTTGTGCAGGGAGTGGGAACCCCTGGCTCAGCCATCTGACCCTGGGATGGACTTGCCCCAGTGTGAGCCAGGGCCACCTCCTTCTCTTTTCCAGAAGGAAAAAATACTGCAGCTGCAGGTGGGTTCTGTGCACTGTGACTGGGATGATTTAACCAGTGTTCTTGCTCGATCAGTTTTAACTGCAAAGCAGAGCAGAGAGAGACAATTTGTTTTCTCTTGGTGAAAACAAACTGCTCACGAGTGGAATATATATTTCTGTCATCAGGCTTGAGCTTGTGAACAGGAACAAGTGCCCTCCCTTGGGAACATGCAAAGCAGAAATCCTCATGCTGAAAAACTCTTTC
>NW_009952430.1:327874-331051 GCF_000747805.2 Chaetura pelagica
CTTTCCCTATAGCATAATAAAGGTGAAGAGATTTTCCTGCAGATTAACCCTTAGTTCCCTGCATCCAAATGCAGCCCCTGCTGGTGCCTGGAGCTGGCACAGCCCATGTGCTGGGGCTGTGGGTACGAGGTCCCTGCTCCAGTGATGGTGGCAGGGACAGTCAGCCCCTCCCTGTCCTGCTCCAGTGACAAAGAGAAAGATCAAACCTGGCTAGAGGGAAGTGAGAACTGTCAGACACACCCATGGGGTAGGAAGGAACTCAAAAGTGGCTCTCCTGGTTGAGGTGGGAAGTCTCTTGTGTTAATGACTTCATGAGGAATAACATGGACCACACGACAAATCAGAGACTGGTCTTCAGGGTGTATGAGACATTGGCCCAACATCTCTGAAAATACGTAGTAAATCATCTAATTTTTTTTTTTACCAGGTGTCTGGGATCAAATCTCTGTGATGATGGAAGGTGTCCATGACCTTGAGGAGAGGATGCAGAAAGCCAAAAATAACGTTGAGGAGATTCAAGCCCTTGTGCATTCGTGGGTGTCGCCCATATTTGAGAGGAAAGATGGGAAAAAGGAATCACTGCTGAGCCTAGAGGACTGTCAGGACCGTCTGGAAAGGCGTTACAGCCTCATCAGAGAGTCAGGGCTGAGGATTCATTTGCTGCTGAAGGTGAGGAGGGACCTTCCTTGGGGTTTTGTTGGCCTTTCCTAGGCTGGCTGTGTCTCTGCGTCCTGATGAAAATGTCCAGAGCTGTTTCACCTTCAGATGAACTCTCTTAACTCATTTGAAAATGTAACCCAGTATTAATTAACAATAGGTTTGATGGGTGAGCTGGTGAGTCTGTGTGCTGTGGGGCTGCTGGCTGGGCACTGCTGGGGACCCAGCATGGGGTAGGGACTGGAGCAGCCCCAGCCCAGTGAAGGAGTCTGGCTTTCATAGTCCTGAAGAGCCACTAGAGGGGAATCGTGCATCAGTCTCTGGGGTCCTGGTCAGAGGAAAAATCCTCCTCTGATATATTTACCAGAAAATAGGCAGCTGGCTGTGGCTGACCTTTCTGTTTCAGCCTTGTTGTCCCCGTGTGGGAGCAGGAGATGATGCTGACAGTCTGAGGAGAGGCTGAGTGTCAGGAGAAAAGTGCTGTCCCAAACCTCAGTGCTTCCCGGTGACTGTGCCAGAGCTGAGTCCTCTTTGCAGGCCAGGAGAAAGCCCATAGCCCTGCTCCTCACCTGTCCAGAGTGAGGTGCTGTGTTGGGTCTTCATGCATTTGGCTGAGCCTTCAAGTCCCCTGAGTGCTCCCTGCCCAAGGTGTGGAAAAGCAACCCAGAGCCCTGTGACCTCGGAGGAGAGAGAGGGAGAACATCTTGCAGGGCTGCTAAGCCTCTTCTGCACCCCTTTTTTTCCCTTGCAGTCATTTTGAGTTGTTTCAGATGACAAAGCAGCCCTTGACAGAGCAAATTGTGGCTGTGCCATCAGCTGCAACATCCATCTGCCTGGTTCCTGTTCCTCCAGGAGGCTGGTAACCATGTGCTCACTGACATCCCTCCTTAGCTTGTGCAGCTCTTTTGTAGGACAAGCTCAACCCTGCTGTATTTGAAGGTGTCTTCTTTTTCTTCCAGGAAAACCAGAGCCTCTTACTTGCAGACCCAGTATCTGACATCTGGAAGGCCTATGTGGATTATGTGGATGAGATAGTCCTGGATGGATTCTTCACTGCCGTTGAGTGTTCACTTAGATACCTCCTAGAAAATACAGGTGACTGCTGGTTCCTCTCTCCTGGTGGTGATGGCTGCTTCACTCTCACTGAAGGGAGGCTTCTGGTTTGTGCTCTTCCTTAGGTTTAAGGGTTCCTCTCTTCTTCCTGGCTTTCTGCTGGGCCTCTTGCACTGTCTCCAGCAAGTTGTGGGAGAGCCTCCAGGCAGGCTGGGTGGCTCCATCCCTCAGTCACTGGAGCACAGCATTGCTCAGGCCAAAGGGATGGAGAGGACTGTGCACCATTTGCAGAGATTAACAGATAAAATCGAGGTGTCATCCCAAGTCTGTGCTTGGGTATCTGCCTTCTGACACTCTGGCATGCACAGAACATCAGGGTGACACCATCTGACATTTGTGGAGAGTCTCAAGAGCTAATGAACAGCAGGGAAGCAAAACCTCAGTCCCTGAGCATTAGTCCAATGGAAAGATGAGATGGATTCAGGAGCCTCTAAATCAGACCTCCTGCCTAAGGCACCATGGAGGTTCACACACTGTCTTGTGTGCAGCTAAAGCAGGTCTCCAGGAGGACTTCTCTCCTGGATGTGGAGGCACACTGAGCTGGAGAATCAAGTCCAGTTCTTCACCATTGTGTTGTAAACACACATGTATTTTCACCTTTGTTTTTGGTTTCAGTTTTAACTTGCTGGGTTTTTTTTCATGCTTTTCTCCACTAAATTAAAGAGCCTCTTGGATCCTGTTGTTTTTCTCCTCTGCAAGTACTTAAGTGCTGTAATGGTTCAGCTCTCAGGCTCCCTTTTGATTAACTAAAGAGCCTGGTCTCTTTAAGGTTTCCCTCCAGAGCATTTTTTCCGGTCCTTAAGTCACTTGTGTCTCATCTCTTCTCCAGTATCTCCAGTGAGTAACTGAACATTCTGCCAGCAGCTCCTCTGTGCTGTGTGACATCATGTCAGTGGATGCAGGGAGTGGGTGTCTGTGATCACACCTGCCTCATGTCTCTGTGGGCCATCTGTCTGTCTTGTGGTGGGATCGTAGTGGTGGCTCAAGATCACTTTTTTTCCCCTTGGAAAAGATCCTGCCATCTCTGTTCTTCCCTGCCAGATCCCCAGGCAGGCTTGGCCCCCCTGTTTGAGGTGCAGCTGGATTTGGTGATCCCAGATTTGGTATTTCGCCCGTCCTTGGACCCCGACACAAACGATGGCTTCTATGACATGGTGGAAGGTCTTGTGAATGACATCTACCACATCTCATCCTTGGTGCCCAGGCTGGCTGAGCACAGCGGCTTCCCCCACTACCAGGTGTGTGTGTGTGTGTGTGGAGCTCCCTCGTGCTGAGGGCAGTGAGGGAAGTCCAGGCTGGAGGGAAACTCTTACAGGGAGAGGCTGAGGGAGCTGGGGGTGTTTAGCCTGGAAAAGAGGGGACTCAGGGGGCACCTTCTCACTCTCTACAACCACCTGAAGGGAGGTT
>NW_009952430.1:331375-334697 GCF_000747805.2 Chaetura pelagica
TGGCCCGCCGGGGAGGCCAGGGAGGAGCGGGACGCGCTGCGGCGGGCGCTGCTGGCGCGGGTGCAGGAGGGGCTGGGCACCTGTCGCCAGCACCGCGCCGCCCTGCAGCGCCGCGCGCACCTGTGCGGGGGGCACGGCGGGGAGCTCGGCCCCCTCTGTGGGCACCTCCTCACCCCCCCGGACATGGAGGCCCACGCCGAGGAGGGGGTCCCCGGGACGCCCCCCAGCCTGCAGCGGTTCCGAGAGCAGATCGACTCCTACGAGAAGCTCTACGAGGAGCTGAACGGCCTCGAGCCCCTCAGCGTCTGCCAGGGCTGGGTGAGGGTCGATGCGCGGCCCTTCAAGGCCTCCTTGCTGAACGTGATTAAAAGGTGGAGCTGGATGTTCAAGCAGCACCTCGTGGACCACGTCACGCGCAGGTAAGAGCTGTTCCAGCCTCCCTGTGCTGACCAAAAGGTGTTTCTCCTGCCTTGGCTGGGCTTTAGAATTTCATGCTGGTGCCCAAAGAGAAAATAAGGGGGCCCTGCTGCGAGCCAGGGTGGTGTGTCCCCTCCATCCCCCATCCCTGGCCTCTTGGAGCTGGCACAGCTGAGGCTGCCAAGCGGAGACATTTAGACCTAGTGCTACTGACATCCCAGGAGCTGATTCTCCTGGGACCTGCTGTGTGGTGTTAGACAGGACATCTAACAGGACACCTGAGTCATTGGCTCAACCTGACCCAGCTCCTCTAACCCATGCTGGGGCTCTGGGCTTCCTTTGGGAAGTTTTATAGTAGCCCTCAGGAAAGCTACATGAATGCCCTGAGATACTTGGTCTGTTTCTATATGTGTTGCTCTTTGGAGTGTGCTCTGTGTGGAGAAAAGAAACATAACTACTTAGGGTTGCCTGGCAGCAGCAGTCCTGGGGAGGTGGTTTCTTGCTTGCACAAAGGAGGAGTTTTGGGTGCACGTTTTGGGTTAATGTGAGTTCCCTGCTCTGTGCAGGGCCATGTGTCAGGTGAGTTATTTGACTAGTCCCAGCTGAAGGATGTCAGAGGACTTGGGTGCCTGCAGAGGAATATCTGCAGGTGTGTGTGTGGTGGGGGAGGCTTCTGTGATGATGTGGTCTCGTGTCCTTCCCAGCACCACGGTTCTGTTAGATAATTTCTGTGCAAAGAGGTTTTTTGTGTGCCTTAGAACAGGCACTTAGGAGTTGCTGTTAAGAGTCCCTGTCTCAGCAGTTTAGTCTTTATTAGGTGAAGTATTTAAGGATACATTTTGACCCAGCAGTATCCACGGAATTGAAGTAAGCACTTAGAAAATGTTTGCAGGAGAATAGCTGTGCTGGAAGAGGCCAGAGATCCAGGAGCCCATGATGCCCCTGCCCTCAGTGCTCAGGAGCTGGTGAGATTAACAACAGGGAAAGTGGGCACAGACACTTCCCCAGATACTCTCCTTGTCTCTTATGATTTATAGCTCAGGGACTTTGAGATACAAGGGTCATGCCTTTGCATTTAAAGACTTGGATGGTTTGGTGTGGTTTTTTTTCCTTCCCACAAATGTTCAGTTGCTTTTCTGAACTACTGTGAATTTTCATAATCTGTAGCCTCCTGCAGCAGGGAGATACCCTGTGGAGTGAGGCAGCATGAGAAGAAGATTCCCTGTTTGTTGTAGCTTTGCAACCTCCCAGGTTCATTTGGGGGTCTTGAATTCTTGTATTGGAAGAGATGAGATAAAAACCCTCTCTCTCTCCAGACCACTCCTGAGCTCACCAGTCTCTGTTATACCCTTTCTCACAAACATTTCTCCAACCTGAGAAGTCCCAACCTATTGATCTGTTCCTTGCAGGAAGCTCAACCACATCTGTGGATCCCTTTGAGCATGGGTTGTGGTTCTGATGCCCTCACCCTGCTATGGGCAGGGTTAACCAGGCCTTTCCCCTCTCCAGGCCAGTCCAGCTGCTTGGCCTGAGGCTGGGCACTCTTTCTGTAGGAACTGCTGTCATGTTGTGCTTCCTGCTTTGTGTTGCATAGCTTGGCTGACCTGGACGAGTTCATCAAAACTGCCGAAAAAGGTTTGAGCAAAAAGCTTGAAAAAGGTGATTATGATGGCTTGGTGGAGATGATGGGTCACCTGCTGGCTGTTAAAGAGAGGCAGAGTGTCACTGATGCCATGTTCGAGCCCCTGAAGCAAACCATTGAGCTGCTGAGGACGTATGAGCAGCAGCTGCCAGAGGAGGTCCACAAGCATTTGGAGGTGGGTGGAAACTCGTGGTGGACACACCAATGTGCTGAGCAGGAGATTCATGGATTGATAGAATGGTTTGGGTTGGAAGAGACCTTAAAGATCATCCAGTTCCAACCCCCCTGCCATGGGCAGGGACACCTCCTAGCAGCCCAGGTTGCTCCAAGCCCCATCCGACCTGCCCTTCAACACTGCCAGGGATGGGGCAGCCACAGCTTCCCTGGGCAACCTGTTCCAGTGCCTCATCACCTTCACTGCAAAGAATTTTTTCCTGAGATCTAATCTAAATTTCCCTTCTTCCAGCTTAAACCATTAACCCTTGTCCTCACTCTACATACCCTGGTGAAAAGTCCCTCCCCAGCTTTCCTGGAGCCCCTTCAGGCACTGGAAGCTGCTCTAAGGTCTCCCTGGAGCCTTCTCTTCTCCAGGCTGAACACCCCAACTCTCCCAGCCTGGCTCCAGAGCAGAGCTGCTCCAGCCCTTGAACCACCTCCGTGGCCTCCTCTGGACTTGCTCCAAGAGTTCTATGTCCTTTTTATGTTGGGGGCTCTAGATTTGGACCCAGCACTCCAGGTGGGGTCTCACCAGAGCCAAGTAGAGGGGCAGAATCACCTCCCTTGACACTTCTTGTGCTGCAGCCCAGGACACAGTTAACTGTGATGTCAAAGAGAGTGCAAAGCTGAGGAGCATGGCAGGAATATACAAGATCCCCCTCGTTGTCATTAGAGGGCCTCAGTGGGTAGTATTTTGCTATTGTGTGACGTGCCTTGATAGCTCCACATTTTGGAGTTACACTGAGATTTTTCTTTTAAAGCAGAGATTAAGCCTTTTGTTATGTATGAAAACCACAGAATTGCCTGCTCCAGCTCCCAGCGATTACTCTAGAAAAAAAAATTAATGCATTTTCAAATACATCTGTTAATTAGGTTGAATTATAATTATTTTTAAATAAGCCAGTTCTTGGCAACTGTGGAGATGGGAAGGATAATATTGGCAGAGGAGTTGCCTTCTCATAGGACTTCAGTTCTCCACTGTCTCTGTAACACCAAATTTGCTTGAATCAGAGCAGGTTATGAAAGTGTTTTGGCACCTTTCCACAT
>NW_009952430.1:334737-392125 GCF_000747805.2 Chaetura pelagica
AAAAGGGGACCATAGGATGGAGGTGAGAAAAGCCTGTGAGGTGCCCAGCCAGCCTTGGGGGACAGGAGACAAGCACTGGAAGCAGTCAGGGTGCTACAGTAGAGAAGCTACATGCTGGTGGATGCCCTATAATCATGGGGTGCTGTGGGCAGAGGGGTCTGTGCTGGACACAAGGTTTAAAGCAGGACCTTTTGGGGAGATGTTTCTTCCTTATGTACTTGTGCAGCAGTCTTCGAGGGGAGCTGAGTTGGGGGGTTAGCAGGTCCCTGGTTTTCTGCTTGAGCAGCTGTGATCTGTGGGTGGTTGGGTCACCAAATCTGGAACAGTTAAGGGTCCTAAAAATCTGGGTTCCCACAGAGCCCATGAAAACCAGGAGAGCTGCATTACATGGATGTTCTGGCTGCTGGAACAGCTTGAGACCAGCATAAAGCATGGTACTGGAGGGGTCCTGGTGCTGCTAATTCCTCTCCCTGAGAGCTGCTTGTTTGGTGCCTGTTTGTCCAAGTACATTCAAACAACTGATTTATTTTTCTGATAGAAGAAACGAGGGATGCAGGGCAGCCATTCAGATGCAGGAGATAACAAAACAGTTTTGTTTTTCCTGGCAAGTGACAGCAATGTGCAGTTGAATTATTCATTCACTCCTGGATATGGTGGGAAAACCAGAAATAAGTTCCTCTAGGTACTGCTCCCTTGGTGGCTGTGGAGATGGTTGGGTTGAAGCTGGTAGGTTGGGTGAGAGAGGCAAGGGAGCAGCTCCATGTGTGCCCTGTTGTGGTTGTGTGGCACATGGATAGTGATTTCTGTTGGGATTGGAATATCAAGCTGAGGAGGCCCCTGAGGGGGGACTGGCCCTGCTCTGGCTATCTCTGCTGTCTCAGAGCTGACTCCAGGTTACTTATTTTCATTCCACTGTCTTGGTGGGTCTTCATTAGTCTCCTCAACTATGTGAACTGGAATGAAAAGAACCCCAAAGTCTTTTCTGTAGGCTTATGTCCTGGGGAAGTGTGATCTCTGAGAGCAAAGCACTGGGAGCTGAGGACAGCAGAGCCCTTGGCTGTTGTCAGTGTTTGGGCTGAGAATGTGGCCTGAGAAGCCTAGTAAGAAAACATAAAATCCCTTTCTGAATAAAATCCCAGGCACAGAGGGTGGGTTGTCAGCAGTGCTGTGCACTTGCAGCTTGGATGCAGACCCGAGAAAGAAGCAAGGCTTATTTAGCACCAATGTATGCACAAGCTGGAGGGATTTGCCCGAGAGAGAGAGCTCTTTAGACATCCCTCTGCTATGACATCTTCTGCTCTGTGAGCTGGCAGAAAACTTCCCAGGCTGTTTCTTAATTAGCTCTGGGAAGTCAGATGATCTGACGAGCTGGCACCCACAGCCCATCCTCCTGCCTTCCCTGCCCCCAGCAGGCTCCAGCTCCCACTGAGCTTGGTGCTGGGATCACTGTTCTCACTCAGCCACTGAAGCATCCTGGGAGCCCAGGATCTGGTCTGGGACCCTTCTTTTGAATGTATGGAACATATTTTGACAATCAGGGCAGTCACTTGTAAGGTCTCAGTATTCATTAGTTTTAAAATTATGAATAAGTGATAAGTTTTATCCCAAGTTGTGTGTTTTAGCCTTTACATCTCAACAAAACTTGCCTAGAGTTTTACACACGGGATCTGCTGCTTTTCCCGTTCTGTGATTATCTGTAAAATGGATCTTGTATCAGCTATCAAAAACTGCCTACCAGCATTTAACTTGTGTTTGCAGGAGCTGCCAGAGAAGTGGAACAACCTGAAGAAGCTGGCAATAGCTGTGAAGCAGCATGTGGCTCCTCTGCAGGCGAACGAGATGAGCGCCCTGCGCAGGAGCTGCGCGGCCTTCGAGGTGGAGCAGCACAGGTTCAGGGAGAGGTTCCGGAGAGAGGCACCCTTCAGGTACAGGCCACTCAGAGAAGATCTGAGGGGGAAAAAAACCCCAATGTGTTATGGGGTCATCTCTTGAGGACACCTGCTTGAGCCCTTGTGTACATTTCCCACCTTCTCGCAGTGTTGGGTCCATCAGGCCTGGGGTGTTTTGCCCCCAGAAACACTGTCCGGTGTTAACAAGAGATAGAGTTTGGAGGCCAAGCCCATGAGATCACTTTCAGGTGGTGTCAGTAGTGCCATGTGGCTGTGCCATCAATGGTTATTGTGGGTGTTTCATATCTGCTCTGTCTTGTAGGGGCACTGTTCATTTTGTGTTTTCTTTAGAAGCTGTTACTGTGTCACTTACAAAGAATAAACGTTTCTTTCTAGGTTTGACACTGAAAACCCTTATCAGCTGCTGGATGCAAAGCACATGGAGATTAAACAAATGGAGTCAGCCATGGCCTCCATTTATGAATCAGCTGGTCTGTTTGAAGTCATGGTGCCAGATTATAAACAACTGAAGCAGTGCAGGAAGGAGCTGTGTCTTCTCAAAGAGCTCTGGGATATGATCTCCCTTGTGAACACAAGCCTTGATGACTGGCAGACCACCAAGTGGGTGGATATTAATGTGGAAAACATGGATCTGGAGTGTAAAAAGTTTGCAAGAGAGATTCGGAATTTGGATAAGGAAATGAGGGCCTGGGATGCCTTCATTGGGCTGGACAGCAAGGTGAAGAACATGCTGACAGCCCTGAAAGCTGTGGCAGAACTTCAAAACCCTGCCTTTAGAGAAAGGCACTGGAATCAACTGATGCAGATGATGGGGGTGAGGCTTGTCATGCACTCAGACATTACACTGGCTGACCTCCTGAAGCTCAATCTGCATAACTTTGAGGATGAAGTTCGTGGTATTGTGGACAAAGCAGTAAGAGAAATGAGTATGGAGAAGGTCCTGAAGGAACTGAAAATCACTTGGAGCACCATGGAGTTTCAGTATGAGCTTCATCCCCGGACAAACACCCCATTGCTGAAGTCAGATGAGGAACTCATTGAAACTTTAGAAGACAACCAGGTGCAGCTGCAGAATTTAATGACATCCAAATACATTTCTTTCTTCTTGGAGGAAGTGTCTGCATGGCAGAAGAAGCTGTCCACTGCAGACTCTGTCATTTCTCTCTGGTTTGAGGTGCAGAGAACATGGTGTCACTTGGAGAGCATATTCATAGGCTCAGAGGATATACGGGCACAGCTCCCTGAGGTATGGACAAGTCCTAAGTCCCACTTCTCCTGTTTGGAAAGTGTTGAAGGGGAGCCCCTATTCTATGAAATAGTTATCTGTAATGCCAGGTTCCCCCAAGCAGGGATTTTCTCCTGCTGCCTCACTTTTTGGAGGCTCCCTCAGTGCTGTTGTAGTTTCCCTGGTGCTGCCCCGGGATGTTTTTGTACTGTAGCTTGTGCTTGAACAGGCTGAGAAGCTGATTTTCTCCCCTCTGCTGTTGTGCAGCAAATACTGGAGACTGAGCAGAAAGCTGCTGGCTCCAGCAGTGCTGAAGGCATGTTCCCTCTTTCCTCAGATGGTAGAGCACTGGGATAATTAATCAGATATTGCAAATTGTCAAACCAGGGCTGGGTCAGGCAGCTTTGGCAGCTTCCCCTTCCCTGCCTTCAGAGCTGGTGTTGCCCTCTCCTGCTTCTGAAAATGGAACAGAGCTGTCCTTGGTGACTTCCTCAGGGGGGTCATCAAGTCAAGCTTCCAGCCTTATTCCAGAGTCCCTTGATAATTAAGAAAATCTTCCAAGCTGGTTGCTGGCCCATCTGCACCACTCCCAGCCCTGCCTTTCTCACACTGAGCTGCAGTTGACTGTGTCACCACTGTCCACATGCAGCACCAGCTCTGAGGTGGAGCAGGGGCTGCTGTGTCAGTGACAGCACCATGGAGGGGCTCACCTGGGAGGGGCTGTGCACAACCCCGTGTCACCTGGATGTCCCTGCCCTGTCTCTGTGCCTTCACTCTGGTCTGCTTGCACTGTTCCTCCTGCTGCTCTGGCCAGCACTGGGTACACCTTGCTGCCTGGGCCATGGCTACAGGTGCTCATGACCTGCTCAGCCCTGCAGGCTGACCCCTGTGCCAGTTAGTGTCCAACAGCTCCCCAGTGGCATGTCTCAAACCGCATCAGGATTTCAGTCTGCATCCTGGTGGGCAGCTCCCTGCATCTCCCCACCTGGCTGGCAGGTGGCACAAATCAGCAGCTTCTTCTCTTCCTTAGAAGAAAGGGAAGCTCAAAGCCTTTAGAGGTTGAACCTCTTTGGGATGCATCCAGGGCTGGGGAATGATGGGCTGGCAGGACATGGGTGCAGGTCTGAATCTGGTTACGTGGCTCAACCCTCCAGCCCAAGCCTTGCTGCTGGGTTGGAACACAGGTCAAGGTGGGAGTGTTACCAGGACAGCTTGGAGCACTTGTGTTCTGTGTCCTGGCTTGCTCAGGAGGCCTAACTTTGGAAGAAGGGAGGAGCAGAGACACTTTGAACATAGCTGGATTTATTCTTCACTGTTTAGCTCCAGAAATGCAGGGTCCCTGTGAGGTGCAGAGCATAATTGTCAGAGTGTTCCTCTGCTGCTGACGTGGGGTTTCCATGGCAAGGAAAGGTTCTCCTCTGCCAGTGTCACCCATTTTAGAGATAAGACTCCTACTCTGTAGCAGGAGGGATGGGAGTGAGCTCACATGAAGTCAGTAGCCTTTCCCACATATGGGATCATCTCCTACTGCTGTGGCCAGGAAATCTTGGTATTTCATCTGGGCGTAGGACAGGAAGAGTTAAGAGGAGGTATCCAAAATGGAATTCAGTGCCATGAAAATGGTTGGACCTCACCACTGTCCTCTACATGGATTGCTTTATCCACAGCTCCTTTGAGATACAGAGACAATAAAGAAAGTGCCTGACTGGAGGCTTATTTCAGGTATGTAGGTGAAAGAACCCTTCTGAAATGGTGAAGAGGTCCCTTTCTGCACTAGACAGGAAGCTTTCTGCAGGAGTCTTTCTCCTCAACCCAAAGACAGCACCAAGAAGCTGGATCTTTTAGCACAAGATGAGTGTTTTGCTGTGACTGTGTTCCTTATGTTGCTTTTTAGGACTCCAAACGCTTTGAAGGGATTGATGTGGATTTTAAAGAGCTGGCCTATGAAGCTCAGACAACCCCAAATGTTGTTGAGGCCACCAATAAACCAGGTCTGTCCCAACAACTGGAGGACCTTCAGAATAGGTAGGTAGAGCTTCAGTCCTGGGATTCTGTCAGAGACTGGGATCAGTTCTAATAAGTTTGTTTGACCCATGCTCCAACACTTTCTTCCTAGACTAGGAATTCTTTGCATTCACAAGCCACAATGTGTCTGATCTTTCTGAAGTCTTTTCATTTGTGATCCATCACCCTGAAGCCCCCAGAGTGGAGTCTGGCTCCGTGTACGTGCAAACTCCTATCCTGAATGTTGATTTGCACACACACAAAGCTTGGTATTCAGCTGGTTCCAGTAGCACACGACCTCCCTGCCACCCCAAATACAATGTCTGAAGTATCTGTTTAGCAGTCCAAGCAGGGATATCTGCAGCAGAGCTGAGCCCATGTTCCTAATTTCTGAAATGGTCTCTGCATATATACCCTTCACATATGGTATAATGAGACTTCCTGAGAAAGACCTTGGTGTCATGAGATGGTTACATTCCTCACTTCACATATGAGCTAGTCTACCTGGAACACACTTAAAAGTGAATATTATAGTTGCTGTGTCAGTAATACCTATCCATTTAAAATAGAGATTTGATTTTATTGGTTGGTCAGATAAGGCCAGTGCTCCTCACAGAGGACTAGCTGCATGTTATTGATGAACTTTGTGAGCTCAGCAGCAGCTTAGCATGTAAACACTGAAAGATTCATTTTAGATTGGAGCAAACAAGTTTCCTTCTGGGCTTTGCAAACACAAATAGCCGAGGAGGTTGGAATCAGACTTTAAAATGTGGCTGATTAGAATAAAAGCAGTTATGGAAAATTTCATCTCAGTGTGAAATCACCTGTGGCAGTTCAGAGCTTGTCAGGCTTCAACCCCTTTCTACCCTCTTCTTCCATCTGTGTTTTTGCTTTTTTTATGAGGCTTCTCTGATTCTTGGGCTGTTGGACTCTTGGGAGTAGAGTGAGATCTGAATCACTTTGTGCTTTGTTGCTCTGTTTGGAAAATGCTGTAGAGAACCAGCCTAAAGGCTCAGCTCATGTCTCGCAGTTCCCCATGGTAGGGGAGAATATGCTTGATAACCCAAACTGTAGCATGAAACAGGGCAGGGTATTTATCCACCTGTCCTGAGCCCTGTTCATCTGCTTTGTCTCTCCAGGTTGTCTCTGTGTGAGAAGGCTTTGGCTGAATATTTGGACATGAAGAGGTTGGTCTTCCCCAGGTTTTACTTCATTTCTTCAGCAGATTTATTGGATATTCTTTCCAATGGCACCAACCCACAGCTGGTAAGCCTTGTTCTGCATCACCTTTGCATTGTCCAGCTGTCAGTAGTGGCACAGTGGAAGGTGCTGTCTTGGGACTCCCCTGTGGCTTTTCCTTTCTTGAGTGCTTTTTCTCCAACCCTCTTTTGGTTTAATGAGAATTCTTTCACAGCTGACTTTCATCTGTCATGTGCACTGTGTGCTGCCTGATCTAACCCTGGTGATGCTTGCAAATGGTCCTGAAGGTGTTGCACTGGGGTTTTGATGCCATAAAACCAGAGGGCTTGTTTCTGCTGGGATACAGTGAGATTGGGGGAAACCATCTTGCTTGAGGATCTCAGCCAAAACTTGTTGCAGGCCTTGGATCCCCAACCTGACATGCCACCAAACAGCATCTGCTGTTGCAGGAGGCACAGACTGGCCATTCAAATGTGGAAGAATTGACAAATGATGGCTGGGGGGGGTCCCTTTTTTTTTTTAGGCAGAAGAGGCTAGTCAGCCACTTCTTCCTTCCCCCATCCAAAGGCCTTTGGGATGTCCTCATTATAGGGGGAGAGAAGAACACAACCTGAAAGAGGTAAGACAGATGGGGGTCTGACAGTGGCTATAGCCAAGGTGAGCAAGTAGATCTCTTGTGTTGCCATCCATCATGTGCAGGCCAGGTATCTGACCTCCTGCACTGGGCTTCTGCCCCATCTGACTGAGGGGGCTTCTCTCCAGGGTGGGTTTGGGGCTGCCTGCAGGGAGATCACTCCAAATATACCATCCCTCCTGTTGGCTTTGGTGGACTGGTGGATCATGCTGTGAAGGAACTTGTAGTAACCTTCCTGTTTTAGGAAATGGTTGTGCTGTGCTCTCCCCATGTCCCCAGAGGAGCAGACACCTCCAGTCCCCTGGTGTGCAGAGCTCAGAGGGCTGCAGATGTGTTTGCATTGGGTGCTGGGGTGGATGGGCAGTGCTACAGGAGTCACTGTCAGGAAACCTTGGCCACTTTCCCTGGCAGAGCTGTGCTCTGGCTGGTGTTGTTTGGGATACACCATTTATCCTGTGTAAATTGCAGTGAAAAACCAATCCAGCAAATGGAGCATGTTGGGTAAGGAATGAATTCCTTATTCCATCCTTTCAGAAGCAAGGAATCTCCCCTCACTGAAGCTGTTCATCATTCTCAGCACTCCTGTGAGCAGGGGGCAGGTTTGCATGTGCATTTGGAAGTGCTGCTGTTTGCCTCTAACCTTAAACACTGCTTGGATCTGCTGCTGGGTGGTTTGAGCCTGCAGAGAATCATAACACACAGTTGATTGATACTTAAAAGGAGAGGAAAAAAACCCACAGGAAGCAAAGAAAAGATACTGTGTTGAAATGCTCCATGGGGTAAGAAGAAATTCCTGGTGTTGGCTGTTATTCAAAATTATTTACAGTAAAATCAAAGTAAATGTCAAGTGGGATCATGAATGGATGTGCTCTCCATGGTTGTTTTATAGTCTGGTAATTCCTACAAGAGGATTAAATCCACAATGATCTTCTCCTCTTGAGCTGGGTGTTGCAGGTTCAGGTGTATCCAGGGTTGTACCAGGTGCTGGGCCATGGCTGGAGCCCTGCAGACTGGCCAGGGCCTGGAAATGGACACTGGGGTTTTGGGAGCAGAAGCTTCTAGATGTGAGAAAAGGTTTCTGTGGTTTATGCAAGATTTGAAAGGAGATATGCTTATCTGGGGGGATGCTGAGTGCCCTTTGCTTCTCAGAGGTGCTTAGCACCTTCCAGGCTTTGGCCTTACTTAAATGTTATGTAAGAAGACTACTGAGCTGTGCCCCCCTGCAGGACAGCCTGGGAGAAGGAGTGGTGGAATCCTGTGTGAGCCACTGAGTGGAAATTAAACACACACGTCCACCTGTCTGAAAGCATCAGAGCACCAGGTGTCACGGGCTGTTCTCATTTCTCATCCCACCCATGGGGGTCTCTCCATCTCTGGCTGTCCTTGAGAGAGGCAGCAGAGTAACCTTTGCTGTTGGAGCATCAGTCCTGGGAGAATCCTGCCTCTGTTGGCAGTGGTGTGTGACACACAGAGTGATATAGTTGTGTGTTGAGTAGTGATCTAGAAGTGCTGGTGACCTGCTCAGCACCTAGCAGGCAGGTGCTGATGTTGAGAGCCTGCAGCAGTGCCTGCCAGCATCTCCCTGTTGGCTTTTCAAACTCAGCTGGCTGGGAACAGGACAGGAGTGAGTTATTCATTTCCTTCTGGAGGAGTGCTTTGGGTCAGGATAGGGCCTTTGTAGAGGGTTGTTGAGCTGTTTATTGGAGTTTTGGGCAGAAATAAAGGTCTTCTCCATGGAGGAGAATCCAGGAGTTTTCTTTGGCACAAAATTGATTTTTAGTAGTGAAAAGCAGAAAATCTCAGAGTGATGAAAACTCCACAGTGTGCTGAGAACAGGCTGAGGTAAAGCCATGACTGAAGATTTCTCATCACTACATCTAGGGAAATCAGGGCTAGGAGGTCATGCACCATTTGAATGGTTTCTGTGTTTTTCTGTGTGGGAGATTTCCCAGTGGGAGATTGGGATTTATTAAGGCATGTCTGTTTTTTAAACGATGTAGAAATAGGTGGAAGCACTGGAAGAGAGAGCAAGAGGCTCATGTTGGCAGTATCCTGGCCATGTATGAGAAGATGTGATGCTACAGAGATGTCCAAGATGATGCTTTAGGAACATGACAGTGCCTGTGACATGTGTGGTGATCTCCAGTCTTCTCACCCTGTCTCAGTCACTTTAGTTATACAATTCCTTTTGCAGGTGCAACGTCATCTTTCCAAACTCTTTGACAACTTGGCCAAGATGAAATTCCAGCTGGACTCAGAGCAAAAGGCAACCAAAATTGGCCTGGGAATGTACAGTAGAGAAGAGGAATATGTCAGCTTCAGTGAGCCCTGTGACTGCAGTGGGCAGGTGAGAGGGAAGACCTTGTCTATCAAAGCTGTCCAGTGGAGTCTGTTCTCCTGTCCCTTGTGTGGGCAACTGTTGCTCAGGCATCGTAGAGCTTCTCTGTTCTTCCTTTGTGTGTGAGAAAGGCTGCAAGAGGTGGCCTGCAATTTCATTCCTCCTCACCCCACAGCCCTTGGTCCCACTCTGGAAAGTTCCTCACTAAGGTGGGGCATAGGTGGTGTCACAGTGAGAGAGAGAGCTGTGGCCTGGTTCTGACTAGGTTTTTAATTTGGATTTTTCTAAGATATTTTGGGAGTTAGTCTTACAGCTTGTTACAAATGTGCTTGGTAAGGGAGGGGATGCAGCTTGAGAATAAATGAAGCTATTCCATAGTACTGCTGCATGGGGATCTTTTAAGTTCCAGATCTTCCTTTTTTCATAGGATGAGTTAAAGAATCAAATTTAAGAGTCACATACTGCTCAGCTTATCTATCCTTGCAGTTGCACCTCTCTTCATGGACTATTATAGGAGGCTGAAGGATGTAATACCAGCTCCAGTGATGGAACTTGCTGCTTTTAAACAACCCTCTCGAGGAGGGCTTTGGCTGTGAAAAACAAAATTCAGCAAAAGTTCCCAAGTTCAGCAGCAGCTTTCTCCAGTTGCTGGCAGATTGTGCTCAAGTCCCTTGAGTGATTCTGTCATGGCCTGGAGGTGGAACAGTTCATTTTGATTTCTCCTATAACTGGAGTTCAAGAAAAATTTGTCTTGTATTCTTGTCTGGAAATTTGTCTTGTGTTCTTGTCCTGCTGATCCTGCAGGACCAGATCTGGCCAAAGCCATCTGGTCTAAACAAGGCTCTGAGGCCTGTGGAACTCAAAAGTTGAGATGTTTGTCCCATTCCCTTTCTTCACCAATTACCAAAAGCACTTCAGAAGAGTAAACGTGTTACTGTGATGTAATTCCTTCTCCAGGTTGAGGTCTGGCTGAACCATGTACTAGACAGAATGAGGGCTACAGTGAGAGATGAGATGACAGAAGCTGTCATGGCTTATGAGGAGAAGCCAAGGGAACAGTGGCTCTTTGACTACCCTGCCCAGGTATCTGCTGCTGCTCCTCCTCTCCATCATCTCCACTGGGGCTGGCACATGGGAAAGGCAGAGCTTGGCTTCTCCTTCCCTTTTCTCATTACTGGCCTCTAGCTGTGGTTGGGGATGTTCTTGGCCTCAATTGTGCTCTTCAGGAGGGAGGATGAGTTTTCCTTTATCCTGGTAATCTCCTTATGGATTTCCCAGGCTGAGCCCCATGCTCTGACTGGGGCTCCAGGGATTATACACTCTTGGTGGGGTCGCAGGGCCCAGGGTTGGGGAGTCCCTGGGACACAGAGATTTTAGACACCTGGAGGAGCCAGAGGTGCTGCAGAAACACAGTGGTGAGGCCTAATAAGAGAAAAGAGCCCCTCAGATGCACCTCTGACAGCCCTCTGGTCTCCAGCTCTTCCTCCTCTGCTGTGTCAGGCACATGAAAGGTGCTGATTTACTACTAAGCAGCTGCTGAATGTGTCTGCCACTGATAGGATGTTTTATACAAATGTCACGGGGCAGGTCCCTGTTGTCCTGTCTGCTGTGAGTGCTGCATGAAAAGATACTTAATTTCATGTCACGGATTCTTTATCCTTGATCTCCTTGTGGATCAGCCACTCTTGAACATAAAGAAGCTCTGATGTTTTCCCTGCAACTGAGCCAGCCCTTTTCCCTAGGTGGCTCTTTCCTGCACCCAGATCTGGTGGACAACTGAGGTTGGGATTGCCTTTGCCAGGATGGAGGAAGGCTATGAGAATGCCATGAAGGAATACCACAAGAAGCAAGTGACCCAGCTGAACACCCTCGTTACCATGCTGATTGGGCAGCTCTCCAAGGGTGACAGGCAGAAGATCACGACCATATGCACCATCGATGTGCACGCTCGGGATGTGGTGGCAAAGATGATAGCACAGAAGGTTGGTGGTTGCAGCTCAGCGTGGTCTTGTGTTGAGCATTGGAGGGGGGGTTGCAGGAGTGACAGAGCAACCAGAGGCCACTCAGATCACTGCCTGTCTCAGGGGGAGATACACAACTAAATTTGCTTCCACAATGTTTGCAGCAAGGAGGCAGAAACCCACTGCAGTGCTGGTCTGTACTGTGGCCGTGCGATGCCAAGGGGCTTGTTGTACTTGTCACATTGACACCAGGAGTGGGAGTGTGGCCCTGGGTCTTGTTGCCAAGGCACGTGTGGGTGGAGGATGATGTGTTGGGAGGCTGTCTGGATGCAGTCTCAGTTATGTCTTTAGAAAGTAAGAATAAAGCATTTGGGCTTTTCTTTTTGTAGCCTCATTCATCAGGTGTGGGGCCACAGGGACACCTTGGGAGCTCCCTTGTCTTGCACACCTCTCCCCTGTCCTTGGCACTGTGTCAAGTGGGTGGGGAGGTGCCCTGAGTGTGCTGCCTTGTAGTGTTACCCTCATCTGTGTCCTCCAGGAGCCAGCCAGGCTCCTTGCAAGGTTTCTGGCTTCAAGGCTCAGCTGGGCTTGGTGCTGCCTTGGCCCAGGTTGTGGTAAAAAGGTCCACCTGCTGGTTGTGCAGAGAGCACTGGCTAGGCCTGTCCTGGTCCCCCTGTCCCCACCCTTTTGCTCTGGTGGTCTCTTTGGCCTCTTCCTTGTCCAGACAGCCTCTGCTCCTCCTCTCTGATTGCATTACAAAAACCTCATCACTCCTTGCTGCTTCTCAAGTCTCCTCTTCAGGAGTCTGTGTTTGTGCTGCTTTGTATCTTGGATATTCACTTTTTGTTGCCCACCAAGACAGTCACTGGTTTGGTTCCTGCCCTCACTGATGGGAAGCAAGGAGGTGACATTTCCCACTGTGATACAGGGAGATGACCTTCCTCACCACACCTGCCTTCACAGGGAGGGCCAGTCCATCCGCAGTGAAACCCTGGTGTTGCAGTCACCATTTGGGCACCTGAGCTGTGTGTGAAGGTGCTTGTGGGTGCCTTGCAGGTTGACAACGCCCAGGCCTTCGTTTGGCTGTCCCAGCTCCGGCACAGGTGGTCGGATGAGGAACGACACTGCTTTGCCAACATCTGTGATGCCCAGTTCCTGTACTCCTACGAGTACCTTGGCAACACCCCTCGGCTTGTGATCACCCCACTGACTGACAGGTGAGTCCCTGGGAAATGCCACCATAGCTGAGCTTTGCCCTGTGGTTAGAGGAGGAGCTGCCAACCAAAGATGGATTTAGTTTGGACATCCCTCTTGTTCTTTCTCTGTGTCCCAGCTCCAACTCTCACCTGGTTTGTGATTTGATGGGGTACCCTCTGGTACCAGTGTCTCAGGTCCTGTGGTGGGTGGGATTCAGCTCACTTGTGAGTGTCTGCCTGTGCACAAGATGTCCACTCCCTGTGCAGCTGGTGAGCCTAGAAAGCTTTCATCCTGTCTTGAAGAAGACATCTGCCACTTGGCTCCATGTTTCAACTAGGGTGACTTGAGATGCTCTGCTTTGTTCCACCTGGCTTCCAGCTGCCAACTCAGAAGTTTCCTGTAGAACCCTGTGGTACCTTTCCACCCTGTGTCACATTTCAGTAGTTAGGAGCATCTCAGGTGGCTCTTCTCACCCATGTCGGTCAGCTGAGCTAAACCCCTGTGCATTATTGGATTTTGTTGGCCATAAGGACTACAGCTCTGAGGCTTATACTGGGAGTACAGACACCCACACGTGGACATCTCCCTGGTATCCATCATCAGCATGATGGAAAAACTTTGGGGCTTGCTGCAGTGTTGGGTGGGACCATTCATAGGGTATTGGAGCAGATTTCTGCCAGTGACAGGAAACAAGATCCTTTGGGCAGAAGAGCACTGGGATGCAGGAGGAAGGTCTTTCAGGAAATGAACCTTTTCTCATACAACCTGGGACATGCCTAGTATCAGTGAGTGCTCTGAGGATTCAAAGAAAGCACAGACCAGATGTGAAGAAGTTGGACAGACCCTGGTGGAAGATGAATCTCTTGGAGCAAACACAGCTGGGCAGAGGTGGTCATTAATGCCTAAGAGGACTTTGGGCTCAGAAATGCACCCTGCTCATGTACAGCTTTTCAGAAGAAAGGCTTTGCTGAGTGTGTCCCCCTAGTGCTGTTCTCTCAAGCCCAGTGGTGACCTGTTGGACCAAATCTCAGTCTCTTTCCTTTTTTCCCCTCATCCTTCCCTGTGAAAGGTGTTACATCACCCTGACCCAGTCACTGCACCTGACCATGAGTGGAGCACCTGCAGGCCCTGCAGGCACTGGCAAGACAGAGACTACGAAAGATCTGGGGCGAGCCCTGGGCATCATGGTGTATGTGTTTAACTGCTCTGAGCAGATGGACTACAAGGTACCACTCTCACCTTGGCTGCAGGGCTGGCACGTGGGGCTGGGCTGCTCGGGGCCCAATGGAACCTGTAGGAGGAGATTAATCTAGCTGAGGTCCCTTTGATCCATCACCTCTCCCCAAATCCCTGCTCTGTTCCTTTCTGCTGAACACCTTGTTCTCCTCCTTCCTTATCTCCTCCAAGGCTTGCACAAGGTTCTTCAGGAGGCAGAGACTCAAACTGTGCTCTCTGCCTCATCACACCTTTCCCTTCCCTTCTGGATTTGGATTCCATGCAAAAAGCTTCAACAGTTTAGGCCTGTTCAGTTGAGACTGAGATCTGTGCTGAGATTTGGACCCTGGTTGTTGCTTTCTGGCACCCTCTCAGGCCCTGCCATGGGAAGGGACCTGCCCTGGTTTTCTCAGGACCCTCTCCCAGAACACACCAAGACGTTCTGAACCTTCAGCTGCCTCAGGACACTGTGTTGTTGGGCTGAGTCTCTGCTCCCCACCAGTCTGGCACAGAGCAGTGGTTCTGGGAGCCTTGGATCATATTTTATTCAGCTCATGGGCCCTCAGTGGTGCAGCACAGGAGACCTTTAAGTGAAACCAGGGCACAGAGAGCCAGAAAGTGCCATTAGCAAATCAAGGGGCAAACTATGCAGAGCTATAAATATTACAATTGAGTTGGGCCTGCTGGTTCCAGGCACTTTTCTAAATACCCACAATAGACCATAAATTGCTATAAATAAACAGGCTGGGGGAAAAAAATCCAGTTGTGGGTTTGTTTTTGTTTGTTGTTGTGGTGTGTTTTTTTTTGCTGGAGTTGAATCTATTTGTGATTTCCCTCTTGTGATTATTTTATTTTTTTCCAGTCATGTGGGAATATTTACAAGGGCCTTGCCCAGACAGGAGCCTGGGGCTGTTTTGATGAGTTCAACAGGATTTCTGTTGAGGTCCTTTCTGTGGTTGCTGTACAGGTAAGTGGAGAAACACCTGTAAATACACCCAAACAAGGCAGAGCCAGGCTGCAGCCTTTGGAGCAAGTGGAATAGGAGAAGTGCACGTTGCCAGTTCAGTTCTGTGTGCAGGCAGCTGGAGGATTATACCCCAAGATGAATCACATGAATTAGCACTGGCAAAATGTAGCAGTTCTGTGCTGCAAACGTTTTTGTCACTTCTTTTCTTTCCCCAGAGGCAATTCTTTGTAGCACCTTTCCCCAGATCAGTGCACACCATGGCTAGGAAGGTGATTGTGTCATTAATGTGCTGTGAGATAATTGCAATACATCATTTGAAGGAGCTCATCTGCCTTGCTTTATGGCCATCTAGGGAATCGTTTTCATGGAGGAGAAGGGTGGTGTTGGAGCAGATCCATGGCCTGCTGGACTTTCAGGGGTTACTTCTTGCCTCCAGTCAGAGGTTGTATGTCTTATCCAGCAAACAGGAATACACTCCAGATTATGAGGGTGGGACAACATTGGCCCAGGTTGCTCAGAGAAGCTGTGGAGGTCCCATCACTGGAAGTGTTCAAGGCCAGTTTGGATAAACCTGGACTCGTGGGAGATCTCCCTGCCCATTGCAGGGGCTGGGACTAGATGATCCTTAAGGTTCCTTCCAACACAAACCAGTCTGGGATTCCGTGGTTAATTTTCTTAACACTTACCTGTCACCAAGACTGTGCAGTCTTCTCTCCTTCCTTCTCTTGTCATATGGCTGTAGATTTAATTCCAGTGTCTGTAATAAGAAATGGCTCTGGGAAACAGCTTGGGAGAGTATTCCCAGTCAAGTGGCAGAATTCCTATCAGGAATGTGTGAAGCTCATGGGTGCAATGTGGGGCTCCAAAAGCTGGTGTCAGTTGGGTGATTCTCAGTAACAGGAACCTGTGGCAGATCTGCAGCCCTGGCTGATGTGCTAGGCTGGGATTCCAGCGAGGAGAGAGCTCTCTGAGCTGTGCCAGGCTGTGCATGGGCACTTTCCCTGCAGAATGATTTCTCATCTCCTCTGTGGCTCAACCACTCAATGCATTTTATTGGTGAGTCTCATGTGAAGCACAGCAGCAGTTCTTGGAGAAGGGTTGGAAAGGAGATAGCCCTCCCCATCATGCTAGAGAGTCCCATTCTCCTGTGCTTTATAGATAACCAGGCACTTTGCCTTCTCCTTCCCTTGATGAGGAAATCTGGAATTATTTCATAGAGGGGAAGGGGCTGCAGGAGAGGAGACATTCTGTGCCCTCATCGTGTGTGCCCCATGGGGGGTGAGCGGGGCACGCCAGGCAGTGCTGTGGGTGAATCCCCACAGAAATCTGGGGCAGCCCAGGTATAACCATGGGGCAGCAGGATGAGAGCAGGCCCTGCTACCTCCTCTGGCCATTGCCTCAGAGGAGAGCTGTCTCTGGATGTTTGTCCAGTTCCTAAATCTTGTTGGTGTCCTCTGAAAATTCCAGGTAAATCCAGTTACCAGGGGAGCTGGAGTGGAGGGTGGGTGCTCAACTGCACTGGCCTGACTGAGACGGCTCTGACATGGGCAAAACTGAAAGTTTTGACCCTTGGTGCTGAAAACCAAACTGCCAAATTGTCTTAGATTCTTCTAGACCCAAGTATCAGCTCAGTGCAAGTTTTAGGATCCTAATGTCTGACTGAGGTGCTGAATTCTGCCCAGCCCCCCTTTTGGGCTCAGTATTGCAGAAATAAAGATCTAGATCTCAGAAGTTTCTTCACTTTTGTAAATGTTTTGGTCAAAGATGTTGTTCTGAACCCCTCCATGAACTGCTCCCTCTTCTCTCTCTTTCACTCATAATTATTACTTTACATGATGTCCCAGAGAAGCCCCAGGCATGTACAAGAGTTTGTATCATTCCCTCTCAATTCCATCAGGTTCAAGTTGAAAGTTGTCATTGAAAAAGTCTTTGAGGATCTGAAAGTAAAAAGGGAAGCTGAACAAAAGAAGCCCAGATATGACTCAACTTCTAATGGTTCCCTGGCTCCTGGCTGGGGCACAGCATCCAGAGAAAGCAGCAGGGCTGTTATTTCATCCCTCAGTCTCCTGGCTGCTATTAGGAGGGTAACCATGGTGATGTTTAATTGGCTGCCTTAGTCATGCAGCTGATGTCAATGTGGGTCCTCACAGAGAAAATTCGATTAATCGCTTAACTCGAAGGTGGCAAAAAGCAGTGAGGTTAGAGGGAGTGCAGAGAGATTTCTCCCTTGCTGAGGTGCTGTCTGCAGGAAGGTGATCTATCTTTAATAAACTTGCTCTCTAGAGGGGGAGGAATGAGAAGAACAGAGCTGCAATCAGGCAAATGTAAAAAAATAATAGGAAATTAGGAAGTGAAGGTGTCAGGGGAAGTTTTAAAGCTTCTGCCTCCTGGTTTTGGTTTTAAATTAAGCATCTGATATCTTTGGAGATGAAGCATCTCAAAGTCTTTAAAAGCAACTTCAAGTGATCAGTTTGCAATTGAGCTGAGACCATAATTCTGCTCTTTTCCTGAAAGGAAAGGAGCAGAAAAGGCACAGGAGGGTTTTGGGATGTCATGGAGAACAACGGTGTGTGAGGAGAGGTGAGGATGGATGAAGGGAATAAGGGGCTTATATTATGGTAGAGTCTGGGGAGTCCCTCTGGGTGTTGGCTGTGTTAGGGTTCCTGGACAGCCCTGCATTGTCTCATGCATTTGGCTTCCTGCTGGGTTGGGAAGTTCAAAGAGGTGATTTAGGTGTTTTTGCTGAGAAGTGTCCCACAGTTGATGTCAAAGGCCAAGGTGAGATGCAGGCAGTGTTGGGGGCATTTTGTGCTTCTGAGTTGTTCTTCCTGACCCACCCATGTTTGTCATTGTCATTTGGAGCAAAGGTGCAAGTTCTTGAAACTCCTCTGCACTTTAACTGCCAGTCTCTGCAGCTTTCTTTTGTGCTTTGTCAGAGATGGATTATGATGGGACACTGATATTGCTCTATAGATTTACTCCAAACAGTGTATAAAGCTTTATGTGGGTAATAAAAAAAAACAACCCCACAAAACAAACCAGCAATGAGCCCCATTTGTCATGGGGCCAAGTATAAAGAGGGCAGCACTGTTGCCTGAGATGTTTTCCATAGCTGGTCACCAGTACTATCATGCTGTCTTGGTTTCCAGGTGAAGAGTGTGCAGGATGCAATACGGGAGAAGAAGAAATCCTTCAATTTTCTCGGAGAAGACATTAACTTGATACCCTCAGTAGGCATTTTCATCACCATGAACCCTGGTTATGCAGGGCGAACTGAGCTACCTGAGAATTTAAAAGCTCTCTTCAGGTGAGGCCAGGTCAGGGTTTGGGACCTGGCAGAAATTCTCTTTTTGGATCATCCAGGGTTGACCTAATTTCCTTGGGGAATTCATTCACACTGGGGATTCACAGATAGTTTCTGCCTTGCATGACAAGGCTGAGGCTGGGACTGCACGGGCAGGGCAAAGGAGCCTTGTCCTTTGTGATGGGAAAGGCAGAGTGTGACCTGGCTCATGGGACAAGACTTGGAAGATAAAGCTGCAAATCCACTGTCCCTAAGACCTATAGTCAAGAAATACTTGTTCTGCAGTCTTTTCTCACCTGTCTTTCTAGGCCGTGTGCGATGGTTGTGCCAGACTTTGAGTTGATCTGTGAAATCATGCTGGTGGCTGAGGGCTTCCTGGAGGCCCGGGCTTTAGCCAGGAAGTTCATTACTCTGTACCAACTCTGCAAAGAGCTCCTGTCCAAGCAGGTGAGCCCACTTCTATGGCTGGGTGGTACAAGGAAGCCTGCTGATCTCCAGAATCAGCAGAAACATAGCACTGCCCCTCAGCTTCATGGCTACAGCTTCCCAGCTCTTATTGAATGGCTGCATCTGTGTAAGCTGCTGGGAGAAGAGGAGGTTTGTGATCATCAGAACAATAAGTTTTTCAGTCATCTTTACTAGAGGATTTGCAGAAACAAAACCACTTGACCAGCTGCATTACCGGAAGAGATCTTTCACTGGGGCTCAAATGACACCATGTTTAGGGTAGTGTTCAGTCACCCTTTGCTTTCCAGTCCCCTAGTACCTATTGATTCTCCTGCCTGCAAGGGCTTTATGATGTGTGTCCCTCTCTGAGATCAGCTTACCTGTTCCAGGTCTTCTCAGGTGTTGACCAAGTAGGATCACTTTCAGTGCAGAGCAAATTGCATTTTAACTTGTCATCATTTGTACAGATCAAATTTGTACCCAGAGAAGAGCTGAATCAGGACTCTAGATGGAAAACCTGATTCTAACTGTGCCAGTGTGAGGCTGAGTGGGAGGTGCCTTGTCACAGAAGCTTTGTGCTGTGTCTTGGAGAACTTTGTGGAAGCCTCCAGTGCTCTGGAGGGTTTATCTGAGTAGAAATATAATGAGTTGTTGGTTGGCTTGAGAGTTCCTCTGATGCCTTCTTGTGGTCCTTTTTCAGCAATGTCTTTACTGGGCTATGCTTGGTGGTCTGTCTCTGAGACTGAACATACTTGTAATCTTCAGATGGGCAGGATGAAGAGGCTGGGGTGTTTTGGCCTCATAACAGACCAACAAGCCTTTCACCTTGGTAGCTCCTGCAGATCCTGGGGCCTGGCTGGCCTTGCTTTAGCTGCTTTATGATTTATGTGAAACAAACTCCTTAAGTCTCTGGAATGCAGGTCCTACTGCTGTCTCGCTGCCAGCTGTGAGCCCAGGTGGTGGTGTGAGCAGCTGAACTCTTTGGCTCTTCAATACTGTCCCTGATGGGAACCTGACCTACTGAAGTGGAAATCAGGGAACTCAGGCTGGTGGAGGCCTCTGGTCACAACGCAAAGAGCAGATTTGGATCTATTTCCATTTCCCACCTGTTGAGATGCTGGTTCTTTGCCCCACCTGCTGATGGACTGTCTAAGCATAAGCTCATCCCTCCTTTTTTCCTTCCTCTGGGGTAGGATCACTATGACTGGGGCCTGCGTGCTATCAAGTCAGTGCTGGTTGTTGCTGGTTCCCTCAAGCGCGATGACCCCGAGAGGCCTGAAGACCAGGTTCTGATGCGCTCCCTCCGCGACTTCAACATCCCCAAGATTGTGACTGATGATGTGCCAGTGTTCATGGGGCTGATTGGGGATCTCTTCCCTGCACTGGATGTGCCTCGGAAGCGTGACCTGAATTTTGAGTCATTTGTGAGGCAGGCTGTGCTGGACCTCCAGCTGCAGGCTGAGGACAACTTTGTGCTCAAAGTAAGACCTTCTGCTGTACCTCCATTGCCATCAAATCATTTGGGTTCTCAACCATCTTTGCTTCTACAAAGAGGGCTCTGCACAGTATTCCCACTGCAGGCAGATGTTGAAGGGAGGCAGCCAGCTGTGCTGGGGCTGATGCAGTTGCACCTGCTGCTAAAGCCAGCACTGGCTCAGTCTGAATTTGCAAACGGGTTAAATCCTGCAGGGTCATGAGGTTGTGGCCCCTGGAGAGCAGAGCCTCATCAGCTGATGGCTGTCAGATGTGAATAGTGCTGGAGGTTTGTCTGAGGGCTCACCCATCATGATTACAGTGGCTAAACCAAACTCAATGCCAAATCCACTTGTGTCTCTGGGTTCCGTCTTTCTAAAGAAGAGGCCCAAGGGGAGCTATTCTGTAGATCTGAACTTCAGTTTGGCATCTTTGTCTAAATTCTGGGTGTGTTTTTCTCAGGTGGTGCAGCTGGAGGAGCTGCTGGCTGTCCGGCACTCTGTCTTTGTGGTGGGGAATGCAGGCACAGGCAAGTCTCAGGTGATGAGATCCCTAAACAAGACTTACCAGATCATGAAGCGACGTCCTGTCTGGACAGACCTCAACCCCAAGGCAGTCACCAACGATGAGCTCTTTGGCATCATTAACCCAGCAACAAGGGAATGGAAAGATGGTAAGTGTCTTCTCATGCCTGAAGCAGTAGATAAGGAGGATGTTGTTCATGAATGTGCTGAGCAGCAGCAGGATGACTGGTTCTTTGTATGCAGGTCTGAAAGCCCAGGCCCTTCTCTGCTGCTCACAGCCACGTGACAGTTTGTTGTTGAAAGGGATGTTTTAGCTTTTTGATCTTCAACTTGGCAGTACACCATAACCTACTTTATCCTCTTGCCCTAAGAATCATTATCACATCCATTAATACTAACACTTACCAATTCCTAAGTGGAGCAGACAGTTTTTCAAGGTTGGCCAGACTGGTGATGGTGTGCACTGGGATCCCCCAAAATGTGCCTTCCCCAGTGCTTGATTAGCAGGAGTTTCAAAGTTTATACACATTAGTAGGTGGCAAAAGGGCCCCATAGAGGAATCCTGAAAGTGTTCTTGGTAGAACCAAACTCTTCCTTTAAATCCCAAAAACACTCTGTGGTGTGGATGCCAAGATGAAGAGAGAGGAACTTTTCCTCCACTGCTGCCATGGTGTGTATGAGGGAAGTACTGGTTCTCTGAGACTGTAGCTATTTCTGATACTAATGATTTTGGAGCCATTTCCAAGGCTTGTGTCCAACATGTGAGAAGCTGAGTCAAGGCAAAGCCATTGAAGTGTTGGTTGGTTTTTTTTTGACCCAGTCTCAGAACCAGATGCCTGTTTCAGGTGAGCTGTTCTGCACTGGTTGTGCACCAGCTTTGTCTTCAGTCATATCATGCCTCTAGTACTCCTGATCTGGATCACAAAGAAATAGCTTGTCCTGGAGGGGAAAAAAAAAGTGTGCTTGTTACAATTCACCAAAAGAGGGGCTTTTTTTTCATGTTTGCCTAATGTTTTTTTCATGAAGACCAGTGGCTCCCTAGGTATTTTCCTGTGAAGAGGAGAGTAATAGTTTTGTGGAGTTTTCATTTGCTCTGCAGCACTGCTGCTTGATCCCCAGCCTGCTTGGTCTTCTTAACCTTCATGATTTACTCCCCTGGAGTCACTGTATCCTCTCTCTCCTTGACTTTACTGACACTTTGTTCTGTCATTCAGTGTCATTCATTCTGTGCTTGTTCTCCCCTCAGTCTCACTAAAGCCATGACCCAGTGTTTAATGCATCTTGATTTCCCGGATATATTTTGAGCCACAAAAAAAAAGACATTTCTAAGAATTTCCAAGGCATATTCTCATGGTTTCTCTGCCTTGTGTAATTCAGGCCTTTTTTTGCCTCTGAGTATTTGCTCTCTACTTTTTCTATTCCTTATGATCCTCAGTGGGAATGAAGATCTGAAGTCACCTACAGGGGTGGTAGCTGGTAATATTCTTTTCTTCCAAGCAGAGGAGTCCCATATCATGACATCATAATATTTATGTGTAGAATTTTGAATGCTTAAGAGGAAAGCATTCATTAGGGTAATTTTTAGAAAGTTGCTGGAGAAAAATGTTAGAGCAAGTGTCAACTTCATCAGTCTTATTTCTGTCACCCTCCCAGGCCTGTTCTCATCAATCATGCGTGAACTGGCCAACATCACCCATGATGGTCCCAAGTGGATGGTACTAGATGGAGATATTGACCCAATGTGGATTGAGTCTCTTAATACTGTGATGGATGATAATAAGGTAATGAATGCTCTGAGTGCATTACATGATTCAGCCTAGGAGCAAGGCAGCTGCTGAAGTAACACCTCCTGGAAGAATGCAGTTGTTTCTGTGGATACACCAAATGATATTGCATAAAGAAAATGGTGCTCGAGGGAAACAGCTCAGAGCATGTTTTCAGTGGAATTTCCTTTTCCTGGAGAGTTGGGCTCATGAATAACTGATCATAACTCCTTTAAAAATAGAGTAGGGTCATAACCCTGCACCTTTTTCCCCACCCTAAGGGACTGCTGTTCATTCTGGGTCATGGAGGAGAGAGGGATCGTTCTGGTACCTGCTAGAAATCAGCTGCTCTGCCTTGAGGAATGTCCAGGCTTTTAGTGCCAAGTGCTGAATGCTTTTCATTCCTGTTCCTGGGGGAGATGGTAGCCTGTCTGTCTGTCTGCCCCGTGCAGGTGCTGACCCTGGCAAGCAATGAGAGAATCCCCCTGAACCCAACGATGAGACTTGTCTTTGAGATCAGCCACTTGCGCACAGCCACCCCAGCCACCGTGTCCAGAGCAGGTGAGTCCTGTCCTCAGCTTCACCCTGGCATTTTGCATGGACCAAGTAGGATCTACTGCCATTAACCAGCCTTGTTGGCCAGCTTGGTTCTTTTTGAAAGTACCCAACCTGGGATCTGCCTTTGGTGGGCAGGGTAGGTCCCTGAAACACAGACAAACTGAGCATCCTGACCCCAAATCTATATGTGGAGCTGTCACCACCTTGGAGATGTACCCAGAGCTCTCTGAGTGTTGGGTGATCACGGGTTCAGCATTGCTGAGGGAGTGCTCCTGAAGTGCAGAGTCCTGTGATGAAGAGAGGGATGGCCCCTTATCCCAGAAAGCTCCTGATCTTCTGGAGAAGCATGTGAAGTATGGGAGAAGGGAATGAAAGTTTTCCTAGTTTTTACACATGGGGAAATGGGACTCAGAGTGAGAACATGACTCAGGTAAGACCAGGTTCTGAATCTGGGGCATGCTCATGAGAAGTGTCCTGGTTTCCTGAGTTAAACCTCTTCACTGTTAATGCTTCTACCCCACAATGAGGTAGGAGGAGGGGGCACATAATGGGGCACCCAGGCATATTTGGCAGGTTTTTGGTTGTGTGAAAGTAGTTGAGAAATTCTGGTGGAGGAAAGGTGTAGTCTCTGCTGTGTCCTTACTACATGTTCTCTCTTCCTCTGAACCTAAAGGGATCCTGTACATCAACCCATCGGATCTGGGCTGGAATCCCCCAGTGAGCAGCTGGATTGACAGGAGGGAGATCCAGTCTGAAAGAGCCAACCTGACCATCCTGTTTGACAAGTACCTGCCAGTTTGCCTGGACACACTCAGAACAAGGTACCATCTGAAGAGTGATTGTATCTCTGCTAGTGGGTGCAGGGGGACATCACTGCTTCCCAGATCAGCTGGGCCATGCTGGGCTTGTGCTGCATGTCTCCCTCCTGGCCCCTGAAAGTTCTGAACATCATTGGCTTAAGCTCAGAGAAGTGAGGTAGGAGAGCTGACACTCCTGCCCATGTTGGTCAGATCTGGTTTTCATCTGGTTTGGATTTGATTGTTCCTGCATTTTTGTATCAGCTCTCCAACTCCTGGAAAGTAAATCCAGGAGATCCTAAAGAGAAAGGTTTTCAATCTCCTGATGGGTCAGGCTAAACCTGAGTCCACTCCATGAGTTATTTTTCAGTACAGCAGATGTCAGACCATTGCTGTAGTAAAGTTTTCAGTGTACAATGTGGGAAGTGGAGAGAGCAGATCCTCTTTTTTCCTCTTATCACTTATTTTCCTGCCTTCAGTGATGAGAAGAAAGTTGGTGTCTGTGGGAGAGGGTAGGATTGCTCTACCAGCAATTCCATCTTGAATTTCTTTCCTGATGCATTTGAAGAAAATGAAGTGAGTATGTATGGGCATCCAGCCTGGGCATGTATCATGGTTGGACACCAATCTAATGAACATGAGGAACTTAAGTATTTGGAAGTGTCCTTGTGTTTCTTGGCTTGAGTTAACTTCAAAGCAGTGCCCAAAGAAGTTGTGTCAGCCTTCCTTATCATCATGGGAGACAACTGTCTTACTCCTGCTGTGGCCAAAGTAGTCTGCCAACAAACTTGAGTGAGGGAGCTTCTCCCATCCTCTGCTTGCTTCCTATAGTTGCAACTTCATTTAAAATAAAACCAAGTACAAAAAAAATAAATAAGTTGAGCATGGGAGTTGTTGGCCAGACTGGGAATATGTCAGAAGTGGCTGCATTAGTGAAAGTCATGGTGTGTAGAAGCAGGATTTAGGCATCCTCCTAGGGAGCTGCTCCCTGGGGGACCAAGGTGATGGCAGGTGTTGGCAGCAAAGCCTGTTGGACATTTCCCACTTTACTGGCTGAACATTGTGTCAAGACCATGAAATCCATGGGATTAGCTGCAGGCAACCCTGAGCTGAGTATTTTGGTAGCTTACTTAATTCAGAAATTGTAGAACCAACCTTTCAAATAGCTGTAATTACTTTATGGAGGACTTCAATGCTGCTACAGTATTAGTTTGGAATTCTGTAGGTGTAGCTTAAATGAATGTAAAATGGCAAGATGAAAGGGTTTATTTTATTACTCCTCTATTTGACCATTTTTTAACTCATCGTGTTGGCAGGAAATCAGTGCCTTGAGCAAGCCTTCCATTTTACTTCTTTTCAAGAGGATCAAAGTTTTAAAATGCTTGAAACTTCTGATTACTGTTATTACTTGTATATGTGCTGGTGCCAGCAGGTCTGGGGGAGAGAAGGGGTGTTCTCTGTGCTGCTGGGCTTGGGAATAAGACACACACTGCTGACAAGGGAAACGCTAATATTCTGAAAAAGCATTTCTAGGCTTGTCTTCCTGGGTTGTGAGTGACTCTACTGCTGGACTCAAGTTATGTTCCTGTGCTTTCAATTTCCATCCCTTAGATTTAAGAAGATTATTCCCATTCCTGAGCAGAGTATGGTTCAGATGTTGTGCTACCTCCTCGAATGCCTCCTGACAGAGGAGAACACACCTCCCGACTGTCCCAAGGAGCTTTATGAACTTTACTTTGTCTTTGCTGCTGTCTGGGCCTTTGGTGGATCAATGTTTCAAGACCAGGTAAGGAGAGAGATGCCAC
The DNA here is from genome assembly GCF_000747805.2 of Chaetura pelagica. Taxonomy (NCBI): domain Eukaryota; kingdom Metazoa; phylum Chordata; class Aves; order Apodiformes; family Apodidae; genus Chaetura; species Chaetura pelagica. The sequence continues at coordinate 360,060 of NW_009952430.1, forward strand.
TTCAGCATTATTTTACACAGGGGATATTTCTTGTTCTGTTTGTTTTTTTTTTGGAATGCTTTCTAACACATGGTGCTGTATCAGAAGTGCTGTTTTCATGGGGCTCTCAAGTAGGTGATGATGAGCTAGAAACCTGAACACAGCAATTCCTTTGGTGAAAGGCCTCATTATCCAGGTGAAACACCACAGAAGAATGGCTGAGGAGTCAAGTGATAAAGGTGGAGGGATGTTTGCTTATGCAGACATGATTCACTGGGGAGAAATAGAGGCCTGTGTATGTGTATGATGTGATTGAAGTGAAACTGACTTATCAAGTGAGGGTATCAGTGGAGCAGTGGCTCAGCCATCTAACTGCACAGGCAGATGTGCTGTGGAACACACCAGCTGATGCTTTGTCACCCCTGGCTTCTCTTAAACATTGCTGGATATCAAGAATTGGCTGTCCTCAAATTCTTACAGAAGTAGATAAGAAAGATCAGCAGGGCAGGATGGGCTTTGGGAATTACACGCTTCCACTTGATTAGAAGTAGTCAGTGGCTCTGCTTTTTGAACTGCTCTGCTTTTTGAACTCCTTTGCTGGGAGGTTGCTGACATGGTTAAGGTTGATAGTTGTAGGCACTCAGCCTGAACTCCTCTCTGGGAGTCCCCTTTGGGTGGTCTCTGGCATGAGCTGCTGGGCTCAGTCAGGTCACTGGTGGATGGATGTTCACAGCCAAGCCCACAATCTAGAGACCAAGATTTTCTAAGGCCAGGAGGATTTATGAGGTTGTTGATCAACACTGTTGTTTCTGACATTCAAAGTGTGCTCATATCTGAGAGGCAGAGGGAGACAGGGCACTGCTCTTCCTGCTGCTTCCCACAGTACCTCTGTCCTATGGGTTCATTGCAGCTGTCTCTGGATCCATCAGGTGGGTCTGATCTCTTGAATGCTGATATTACATGATAAGACTGAATTTTGTCAAGGTCAGCATTTCATACTGCTCATTTTCAGCCCCCTTTTGGGTCCTGGCTCTCAAAACCTGGGAGAAGCACAGACATTTCCAGCTGGGCTGAAGCAGAGCTGCTTTGGTGGGAGCTGTAGATATGAACAGGGATCTTGAGTAGGATCTTCTCCAGACTTGCCTGGGGAAAGTAGGTTGTGTTACTCTCTCTGACACTCCTGTTCTCTGTCTCTCCCTGAAGTCCTGTGCACAGGAGAGGGGAAATGGGCATTTCCTTTCACCCCAGTGCCCTGCTCTGCCCCATTTTCTGTTTGTGTGGCTCAGCTTGGCACAGCAGGGCTGTCATTTGATTCCTGAGTAAGTGGAAAAGCTGTTGCTGTTTTACAGCTTCCAACTGTTAATGGTGATAATGGACAAGAAGGCAGCAGCCTGCATGTCAGAGCCCTGCTGCCAGAGCTGCCACCCTTGGCTCCCTTCCATGGTTTTGTGCCCATGCTTGCAGGACAGCTTTCCAGCCTCTGCTGGCATTGCTGTTTCCAGACTGACGTCTGCATAAGCTGGAGATTTTTAATGTGACTGTTTCAGGGGCAGGAAAAAGAAACCTGAGATACTTGTAGAGGGGTCTAAGAGCACGTGTGGCACCTGGAAGCCTAGATTTTGAGTACTGTTTTTGCAGCAAATGGCACAAGGACCCCTGTGAGTAGGCAAAGCCTGGGGGTGGAGGTACATTGGGCACCTGCTGAAACTGTGTGCTCTGGTTCTGCCCAGCCCCTCTTGGGTGGTTGCATCTCCTGGTCAGAGGATACCTTATCCTCAGGTCTAAAGCATGTCCTGATGTGTGGGTCTGCCCAGTGACAGGGCACTCTCTTCAAGGGCTCAGAGATCCATATCTGGTCTCTGGTGGGCTTGTGTCAAACTCTGTGTTGTGTGGAGTATGTGGGAAGTTTCTCCATGGACCTGACACCACAGATCCTTCCCAGCTTGGCTGGAGACACTGCTGTTCTCAGAGACTGCTCATATGCCTGCTGGGATCTCTTAATGTTGGGGTTTTTTTATGTGCCTCAGTGCCAGACCAACATCTGCTGGTCTTTTCACAGGAACAGGCTGCCCAGAGAGGCTGTGGAGTCTCCTTCTCTGGAGACATTCCAACCCCCCTGGCCACGTTCCTGTGTGATGTGCTCTGGGTGCCCCTGCTCTGGCAGGGGGGTTGGGCTGGGGGAGCTTTCCAGGTCCCTTCCAACCCCTAGGATTCTGTGTGTGATCGTTGTGATTTGCTTTGTGCTGATGCTTCAGGAAGTGAAAAACCACACAGCTCAAGCTCAGCTCAGCCCTCACTTGATGCCATCATGCCGTGTGGCCACTGAATGACCAGCTTTCTTGATCCTTGGGGAGGACTTAACCCTCCATTTCCTACATCCTAGCTTGGAAATACTCAGCCTCTTGATATTGTCAGCGTAGAATGACTTAAAAAAACCCCAACAAAGTTGCAACAGTAAAAGCTACTGGGAGTTTGCAGCTTCTCCAGCAGGTTGACTTGGAGGGTGGTCTCATGGCAGGTGGGTGCTGTGTGGCAGTCAGACCCTGGCAGTCCCTTTGCTGCCTGCCTGGGGTAGGTGGGCTGGTTGCAGCAGGCACTTGGAGGGCTGTGCTGGGGGTGTCAGGAGGAGCAGGTTGGACTCTGAGGCTGGGCTGTGCAGAGCTGCTCTGTAAATGTCAGAGTGGAGAGCGTGAGGATACATGGTCCGAGCGAGGGAGGCTGATGAAAAATGATCCAATATAAAATCTGTTTACTGCTCTCCCTTGAAGGTGCCCTTCAGGCTGACCTTTTGCTGCCAAAATGTCAGGAGAAAGAGTCTGGAAGGTTTCCCAACAGTCTGTGAGTGTTGGTGGGTAGTGGGGCTCCTGTATAAACACAGATGATAGATTTGCCATTTCCAGGCTCTGAAATTAGTGGAAATCCATATGGGGTTTTCATTAAGGAAACAGTCTGAGTTCAACACTGTCCTGGCAATGGAGCCAGGGCTGGAGCAGCTCCACAGAACTGCTGGGTTGGGGGGTGGGCAGCCCATTGCCATGTGGCTGCTGGCACCCTGGTGAGAAAGCTTTTAGCAGGGCTGCAGCTCCCTCTGCACTGCAGGCTGCTCTGCTGCTGATGTTGAGTTACAGCAACAGGAGAATGGAGTCTCAGTTCTCCTGACTCTCTGAACAGCAGGAGACTGCAAAATCCTGGGTACTAGTAATGTGGGTTTTCAGTCCTCTGGTCTTTGGATGGATGGTGGCTCAGGATGCTGTGTTCATTTTGGGTTTGCTGGTGGAATCTCAGCAGTCTATGGGCAATGTGGTGGTGGTCCCACCTGGGCTTCCAGCTTGGAAAAACACATTGAATGGCTATGGGGAGGAGAGACCTTCAGGTGTCCCAGGAAGAAACTCTGCTGTTAAAACTAGTTAACTTAAAACACTCAGTATTTCATGGACACCTTTTAGCCCTCCTTCCACCAACCACTTCTTCCCAGATCAGAAGACTGTAGGCCTGTTCTGCATGGGAAAGTGTTGAAGCAGAGTGACTGGCCCAGTGTCATACAGGAGACCTGGGGCTGGGGAGGGGATTAAGCACATCTTGCAAGTCCTGATCAGCATCTAAGGCAGAACTCTTACCCCAGCTCTTGAAAAACTCAGATGCTCCAAAATGTCCATGCATAGGAAGATGTAATGAGGAAAGAGAAGAAAGCAGGTGCTTCCAGGGTGCTGTGGCAGTGCAGAAGCACATCAGAGCCAAAGGAGCACTGTCATAGACTCATAGAATCATTTTGGTTGGAAAGGATCTTTAAGATTGTCAAGTCCAACTGTTAACCCATCACTGCCAAGTCCTCACTAAACCATGTCCCTCAGCTCCACATCTACATGGCTTTGAAACCCCTCCAGGGATGGGGACTCCACCCCTGCCCTGCAGATTAACAACTTCTTCCATGAACAAATTGTTCCCAATATCCAATCTAATCCTCCCCTGGCACAACTTGAGGCCATTCCCTCTTGTCCCATCACTTATTCCTGGGGAGCAGAGTTTGACCCCCCTGGCGTCAACCTCCTCTCAGCAGCTGCAGAGCCAGCAGGTCTCCCCTCACCTCCCTGTCTCCAGGCTGGACATCCCCACTTCACTCAGCTGCTCCTGCTCACACTTGTGCCCCAGCCCCTTCCCCAGCTCCCTTGACCTTCTCTGGACACTCTCCAGCCCCTCCATGTCCTTCTTGTTATAAGGGCCCCAGAACTGACCCCAGGATTCAAAGTGCAGCCTCACCAGTGCCCAGCACTGATCCCTGCCCTGCTCCTAAGTCCCTCCCTGGTGCTTTGGCACAGTGATGTTTGCAATCCTGCTTCTCCAAACATTGTGGCTTGAAAAAAAGGCCAGGAGACAACAAAGTATTAACAGAGCGGTGTGATTTATGAGGCAAAGCTTTAGTATGCATGCTTTGACTAACCATGACCACAGATGCAGATGGATGTTGTGTCCTTGTCTGTTGGAAGTAGGCACCAAGAATCAATCAAGCAGCCTGTTTAGTCATAGGCACGTCTTTCTCTTTTTCATATTGATCCATCTATCTAATCTCAGACGTACTAATAGTGATCAACGCAGAGAATTAATTATTTAGGTGAATAAAGAGGAGTGATGAGAAGAAATGAAGAAAAATGAAAAATTAAGGCTTAATAGTAGGAAGAAAGATAAGATCGTTTTGCCGTGGAATATATTTTAAGGACCAATCCCCCTCTGGTGAACTGGGAATATTCTCCATCCCTGCTGGATTTCTCCAGATGAGCATATTTTCTCCACTTTGTGTCTTGCAGCTTGTGGACTACAGAGTGGAGTTCAGCAAGTGGTGGGTGGCAGAATTCAAGACTGTCAAGTTTCCCTCTCAGGGCACAGTCTTTGACTTTTACATTGATCCAGAAACAAAGAAGTTTGAGCCTTGGTCTAAACTTATTCCCCAGTTTGAATTTGATCCAGAAGTGCCATTACAGGTATGTGCGTGAACCTTGCTTTTTTGTCTGGGAGGAATGAAGTGCATTTTAGTGACTGAACGTGGGCATTTCAATGATGTGTCACTAAAGGTCAAGCACTTCATAATGGTGATGACATTCTTCATGAGGTACAACTGAATTACCCATTTTTCTTTAGTGTCCTTTGGTTGTTAAGACGTGTCCCCCATCTACCTTCCAAATGTGAGTGATGTACACGAGGGGCAGGCTCAGAGCCCCCCCCGTGACTTGGGAGCTGGGGTGCCCAGGGTGCAGAACAGGAGGTGCTTGATGGGGGGGTACATTTGGCCAAGAAGTGGGATGTGGAACAGTGAAGTGACAAAGCCCCTGAGACACCGTGTCATCATCCTGTGCCTGGCTGAGCAGAGAGATGTCTTTGTGACTTGGACAAAGACTGAGTTTCTGCAGGCAGCCAATTGCATTTGCCAGCTACACTTTTCTTTCCTTTTAAAGTGCCACAGTGAGCAGATGACATGTAAAAATTGTTACTGGCTTAGCAAAATGTGTGTGTGTGTGTGGAGATGCAGATGCTGCTCCCAGGAGCTGTCAAGGCTTCATCTGCACAGACACGATTCTCATGGCTGGCAGCAGCGTCTCCTTCCCTCCCTTGTGCGAGCTAGAAACTGGAGTCACCTCACTCATTCCTGGCTCTCCCAATTTTACTTCTCCCAGAACAATGCTGTGGGGTTGTGGCAAAGATGGGGACTCTGACCTGCTCGTTATGCCCCTCTCAGGCCTGCCTGGTGCCCACCCCTGAGACGGCCCGGGTGCGGTACTTCCTGGACAGGCTCCTGCAGCACCAGCGCCCGGTGATGCTGGTGGGCACGGCTGGCACGGGGAAGTCTGTGCTGGTGAGCAACAAGCTCTCCTCACTGGACATGGATGCATACATGGTGAAGAAGGTCCCTTTTAACTACTACACCACCTCTGCTATGCTGCAAGGTAAGGCAGTGGCTGAGGGACTGCTGGCTGGGGGTTGCTGGATACCCAGGGTGTCCGATGGGGTTTGGAGCGGGACGTGCTCTGGGTAATTGGTGAGCACTGGTGCCTCTGCAGGCTCTTAAGTCCCCTTGTGAAACTCCCAGGTCAGCAGACTCCTGGTTTTCTGGAAGATGTTTTCCAGCATGAGGATTTGAATGCTGAACACCGTGACTCTGGTTCAGGGCTGTGCCAAAGCACATGCTTTAACCTGCTGCCATTCTGCTTGTCATGCAGCCCAGACTGGACTTCAGATGTGTCTTTAATACTTTTGAATTTAAGCCTGTGCTGAACAGGATGGGTTTCTGGACTAGAATCCAAACTGTCTTCAGGGGCAATGACAGGAATTGCATCCCAATTAGCAGTGAGGATGGTGCTAATGGGTGTGTGCAGGCTGTGAAGCCAGGGCTGCCCCTTCCTGGGACTGTCCTCCATGTCCTGCCATGCTCCCACAGAGCAGGTCCCACACCCCCACCACCCCAGGGGGTCCAGGCCTTGCTGACCTTGGGGACCTCAGAGCCCTGGGGATTTTCTGGCTCTGGGGAAGCCTGTAAGAATGTTGCTGGTGAGAATTTTGGCACGTCAGTGGAAAATGAACCTTGGGACTAAGATAAGGTCAATTTTGCCCAGTAGTCTTTTCAGAGGTGAAGAAAAAGTAAGGAGTCCTTGAAAAGCTGCTAATTTTGGACTCATGTTTTCGCTTTGTGTTGATGAGAACAGGAGGTGCTTGATGGGGGGGTACATTTGGCCAAGAAGTGGGATGTGGAACAGTGAAGTGACAAAGCCCCTGAGACACCGTGTCATCATCCTGTGCCTGGCTGAGCAGAGAGATGTCTTTGTGACTTGGACAAAGACTGAGTTTCTGCAGGCAGCCAATTGCATTTGCCAGCTACACTTTTCTTTCCTTTTAAAGTGCCACAGTGAGCAGATGACATGTAAAAATTGTTACTGGCTTAGCAAAATGTGTGTGTGTGTGCTCCCAGGAGCTGTCAAGGCTTCATCTGCACAGACACGATTCTCATGGCTGGCAGCAGCGTCTCCTTCCCTCCCTGGTGCGAGCTAGAAACTGGAGTCACCTCACTCATTCCTGGCTCTCCCAATTTTACTTCTCCCAGAACAATGCTGTGGGGTTGTGGCAAAGATGGGGACTCTGACCTGCTCGTTATGCCCCTCTCAGGCCTGCCTGGTGCCCACCCCTGAGACGGCCCGGGTGCGGTACTTCCTGGACAGGCTCCTGCAGCACCAGCGCCCGGTGATGCTGGTGGGCACGGCTGGCACGGGGAAGTCTGTGCTGGTGAGCAACAAGCTCTCCTCACTGGACATGGATGCATACATGGTGAAGAAGGTCCCTTTTAACTACTACACCACCTCTGCTATGCTGCAAGGTAAGGCAGTGGCTGACCCACGGGACTGCTGGCTGGGGGTTGCTGGATACCCAGGGTGTCCGATGGGGTTTGGAGCGGGACGTGCTCTGGGTAATTGGTGAGCACTGGTGCCTCTGCAGGCTCTTAAGTCCCCTTGTGAAACTCCCAGGTCAGCAGACTCCTGGTTTTCTGGAAGATGTTTTCCAGCATGAGGATTTGAATGCTGAACACCGTGACTCTGGTTCAGGGCTGTGCCAAAGCACATGCTTTAACCTGCTGCCATTCTGCTTGTCATGCAGCCCAGACTGGACTTCAGATGTGTCTTTAATACTTTTGAATTTAAGCCTGTGCTGAACAGGATGGGTTTCTGGACTAGAATCCAAACTGTCTTCAGGGGCAATGACAGGAATTGCATCCCAATTAGCAGTGAGGATGGTGCTAATGGGTGTGTGCAGGCTGTGAAGCCAGGGCTGCCCCTTCCTGGGACTGTCCTCCATGTCCTGCCATGCTCCCACAGAGCAGGTCCCACACCCCCACCACCCCAGGGGGTTCAGGCCTTGCTGACCTTGGGGACCTCAGAGCCCTGGGGAATTTCTGGCCTGTAAGAATGTTGCTGGTGAGAATTTTGGCACGTCAGTGGAAAATGAACCTTGGGACTAAGATAAGGTCAATTTTGCCCAGTAGTCTTTTCAGAGGTGAAGAAAAAGTAAGGAGTCCTTGAAAAGCTGCTAATTTTGGACTCATGTTTTCGCTTTGTGTTGATGTGAAGAGAAAGAAGAACTTTTTACATGTATTTATTAACCAGGAACGAAACAACCTGGCTTGCTTTGAGTTGAATAATAGCTATGGGTGAGCAGAAAGCAAAATGCTTCCTTTGTGTAGCTTGTTTATTTGACCCAAATGGCCTGAAATCCTTTTGCTCACCCAGCCCCATACAGCACCACCATCTGTGAGGCATTGGTGAGACCAAGGGTCTAACCCTCACCATCTGGGCTGTTCCTGGCCAAGCAGGGTTGGGCAGAGTTGTTCTGGCAGCCCAGGTTGGTGCTGAGGGCACTGAACAACTGGGGCTTGGTCAGTGCTCTGCCAGGCTCCCAACACCACAAACATTTTGAGAGAGATATCAGGGCTTCGGATTGTCCTCTGGGATGGATCTGCTTGCAGAGAGGTGACAGCACAGGCTCAACCCGTGCTGTGTAACCTGGGGCTGAGTTGTGGAGCCAACACTGGAGCTTTCTGGGGCAGGTTCTCAGAGTTCCTGGGCCTGGTGCCCACCCTCCCAGATCTCCTGCCTGCCAGCCCAGCCCCACATGCTGCCCACACCTCTGCCCACAGTGTGGATGCCAATTATTTGGGTTACATGTCCTTCAAGCAGACAAATGGGTGAAATCTCACCTTTTTGGTGAGGTGGGGTGGTTAGAGCCTCCCTCTCCCCCTCCCAGGTGCCCCTTTTCCTTTCCTCATTGTGTGGGGTCTCTATGAAACACCCTTGAACTAGGAAATATTATGCCTGTCTGTCCATCCAGCTGCCTGGTGGGGGATGTTGGCTCCTTGATCTCCATCTGGATGGGATGGTTGGTGAGATGGGCACAGGCAGCCCTGGCCAGGGGACCCTGTTTGCTCTGCCCTGAGCTACAGGCTGAGATGGCAACTTGCCTCCTCTGCAGAGAGGAGCAAATCATGTGGCAGGGGGATGAAGATGTGGCTGTGAGGTTTGACTTGGGAAGCATGATGTTTGCTGCTTGCCATGGTTCCCTGCTGCTCATTTTTTACAGTTAATTTTTCCCTTTTTTTTTTTGCAGTTTCTCAGTTGGCATTTTTTTTCCCCTCAGCAGGCACCTCCTTGAATTTGCAAAACACGAATACAAAGCAGGTTTTGAGTTATCTTTTTTTACTTAGAACCCTGAAAGCCAGCAATTTCTTAGATAAGGTGCAGAGACTTAGAAGGTGCAGAGCATGTGCTCTTCAGGGGAAGCAGATGCTCAAAGCATCCTTCCAGACTCTGTGGCTTACAGAAAGGGGGGGTTAAAAGGAGCCAGACCTTCTGTCTGGCCAAGCTTGGGGGTTTTCTTTGGTGTGTTGTGACTCACTGCAACTTTCTGTGGCATTTGTTGCTCTCAACTCATTACCCTGGACTCTGCACTGCTGCTCTCTCCTCCCTGCCCTCTTGGACCTTTGCTCCTCCATCAGAGGTGGCCCTGACTCCTGTCATTCAGCACCTTTCCACTCCACATCTACCTTGAGAAAACTGCAAGAAATCATTGTTTTAATTGTTTTTTGGGGGGTTGTTTTCCACCCCCCTTCTCTGATCAACAGCCAGCAGGCAAGGGGAGTTGCACTCATTGAGTCTCTTTGCAGTGACTGTTTCTTTCAGGTGCTAATTGGAGTAATTCAGGATCTCAGAGGCAGAGACTTGGACCCTTCATTATCATTGTGAGAAATGGCTTTGAATTAAAATGCAACTTTCACCAACATGTCACTTGATCCCCAGTAATTGCCTTTCAATGTGATGAATCTCCTGCAGACTTGTTTAACCTCAAAAAGGGCTGATTTTATATGTTAATTAAGGACTAATTAAATTTAAATTAAATGCTTATTTGAAACACTTAATTTAACTTGCTACCAGAAATTTCAAATATTGTGGTTGTACTGAAGGGGGAGAGAGACTCTACTGAAGAAAGATCCATCATTTTTTTGTCCACACAATTCATTCCTTGGTGGAGCAACTTGTCTCTGCCAGGAAATCAGCTGCATTTTGAGGAGTGGGAAAGACAAGCTGTCTGCAAGGCACTGAAGCAGTGATAAAAAAAAAGGTGTTTTAAAAGATTTGTGGTCTGAAAAAAAGCAGAATATAACTCTTCCTTAGTAACTTTGGCACGTGTGGCTTAAGGGTACATTTTGACAAGGAGGTTTTTATTAAAATGCCCAGTCCTGTTTCACAATCAACCCCTCCAGTGCTACAGGCTTGGGGAGGAGTGGCTGGAGAGCAGCCCAGCAGAGAGGGAACTGGGAGCACTGGGTGACAACTGGTTAGACATGAGCCAGCAGTGTGCACAGGTGGCCTGGAAAGCATCCTGGCTTGTATCAGGGATGCTGTGGCCAGCAGGAGAAGGGATGTGATTGTCCCCCTGTGCTCAGCACTGGGGAGGTCTCACCTGCAGTCCTGGGGGCAGTTCTCACTGCAAGAAGGACCTGGAGGTGCTGGGGCAGGTCCAGAGGAGACAATGAGAAGGGACCAGAGGGAAGTTTGATGAGGAGAGGCTGAGGGAGCTGGGGTTGATCAGCCTGGAGAAGAGGAGACTCAGGGGGGACCTTCTCACTCTCTACAACCACCTGAAGGGAGGTTTAGTCAGGGGGGTCTGGGCTCTTCTCCCAGGCAACCAGTGGCAGGATGAGACGGGCTGGCCTGAAGCTGCTCCAGGGGAGGTTTAGGTTGGATATTAAGAAGCACTTCCTCATGGAAAGGGTGATGAGACATTGGGATGGACTGCCCAGGGCAGTTGTGGAGGCACCACCCCTGGATGTGTTTAAGGAAAGACTGGATGTGGCAAGTTGTGTGGACCAGAATCCCCTCAGCAAGCCAGATTTTTTTTAAAAAGTCACACAGAAGGGATTCAAAAGTCTTTATGTCATGCTACAAGCTTTTGTTGGGTCAGAAGCAAACCTGGTTTTTAGGAGACTTAGCTTGGCCACGTTCTGTTCGATAGGAGGAATGAAGAGCTGTCTGGTTTGGGTTGAGTCAGACCAGAGAGCTGCCCAAGGGTCCCTGCCAGCCCCAGGCAGGGGTCCCTGCTGCTTGACAGCCACAGCCTGGTGACAGCCACAGCCTGGTGACAGCCACCCCAGCTGCACACAGCACAGCTTTGAGCTGCCTTGGGAGACGGTTTTTATTTTACAGCAACACCTGGTGGCTCAGCTTTGCACCTCTGCCTCCATGCAGGTGTGCTTGAGAAGCCTCTGGATAAAAAAGCTGGCAGAAATTATGGCCCTCCAGGGACCAAGAAGCTTATCTACTTCATCGATGACCTGAACATGCCCCAGGTGGATGCTTATGGCACCGTGCAGCCCCACACCCTCCTCAGGCAGCACCTGGACTATGGCCACTGGTAGGAGGCTGCTTGGGCTTGGGCAGCTGAGACCTTGTTGTTCAGCTCCAGTGTTGGGGAGGGGGTTTGGGGGAGGTCAAAGCACAGTTCCCATCCTGTGTCTGCCATCCCAGCTGCCTGGGTTGGGCTGGGCCATGGTTGGCTCTGGGGGAACCAGGGTATCCTCAGCACACAAAGCCCCTTTTTCAGAGCCTGGCTGGGAGGAGCTTTGCTCTGCTCCTGCTTGATCTGTGACTGTGGTCCCAGCACAAAACCTGGGAGGGGAGTGTGACTCAGCCCCAGACCCTGCAATACAGAGGAATTCCATGGATTTGGCTTTAGCCACATGGGATGAACCATCCCTGCTGTGAACACCTGATTTCAGTCAGGCAGCAGCAAACAAGGATTTTCCAAGCAGAGGTGATCTGAAGGGTGAAGTGTCAGTGTTCTGGAAGGACACTGGTGCACTTAGCAGCACAGCCAGCAGCACCGTGTGGGGCAGCAGCCCGGGCAGCCCTCCCTGTGGGGAATGCAGGGCAGGGCTCACAGCCATTTCCAGGCTCCTCAGCTGCCAGCCTGGCTGAGCTTGACCAAAAGCTTCCAAGTGTAGAGACAATAGAGGGGAAGCAGAAACGTTGGGCTGTGGATGTCAGGAAGTTGGGCAGATGGGCTCTGTGGGTTGCATGGGGGCACTAGAGGCTCAGGGGGACACAGTGTGCCATGTGTCCCCTCCTGGGCATGTCCAGGCTTTCTGCCCATGCTCTGAGCAGTGCCCACCAGGCTGTTGCACCCTTGGTGTCCCCTCTGATAGCCAGTGGGGCTGCAGCTCATTCCAGGGATGGTGAGGGGTGGGATGGGCAAAGCTTGCTGCAACCCATGGGAGGTTGGAGAGAGGTGGGAGTCAGTCTCCTCTCCCATGTAACTGGTGATAGGACAAGAGGAAATGGCCTCAAGTTGCACCAGTGGAAGTTTAGTTTGGATATTAGGAGCAATTTCTTCCCCAAAAAGGCTGTCAGGCCCTGGCCCAGGCTGCCCAGGATGGAGTCCCCATCCCTAGAGGGATGTCAAAGCTGTGTAGATGTGGTGCTGAGGGACATGGTTTAGTGGTGGCCTTGGCAGGGCTGGGTAACAGTTGGACTTGAGGGTCTTAAAAGTCTTTTCCAACCAAAATGGTTCTGTGATTCTGTAACCCTTGGGCTGCCCTGGTCCTGGTAGTTAAGCCTGCCAGGGCTGCTCCTGGGACTGCAGCCCAGCCCCACCAGCAGACTCCCATCCTTCATGTGGGCAGCAGCAGGCAGCCCTCTTGCCCCTGTCCCAGGCTGCCCAAACCATGGGCACTCTGACAACTTCCTACCACTTCCATGCAAGTGCCAGGTCCAAGCTGTGGGCTGTGCTCAGCACTTGGCACTACCTGATAGAAATTTGAGCTCCGGGTTGTCGGAGCTGAAAAATCTCCACCAAGAGCAGGACTTCTCCTTGCCAGCCTGTGCACAGGCAAGATGCAGAACTTAACCCCACTGAAGATGTGTCCCTGGGAATGTGACAGCTGATGCTCTCAGGCTGTGCTCACCCTGAGGCTGCTCCTGCTTTGCCCCAAGGTACGACAGGACCAAGCTGGTGCTGAAGGAGATCATGAATGTGCAGTACGTGTCCTGCATGAATCCCACAGCAGGGAGTTTCACCATCAACCCACGTCTGCAGGTAAAGCTCTGTGCAATGCCAGGCACACCCCTGGTTTTATTTTTGGGTGGCTTATTGAAGTGAAGAGACCAGAGAAAAATCACTGTTAGGTCCTGCTGGTATTTTATCAATAGAAATGACACGAATCTGTCAGTGACTCTCACTCTGATGGTGAAGCAGCAGCCTTGCTCCCTTATTCCCTTGTTTGTTTTTCCTCCTCTTTTGTTGCTCAGTCAGAGGCAGAAGTCACAAGTTGCCAGCCAGCTTAACACCTATTTTCAGGAAAGGCTTCATACAGAGCTCTATTTAGCTTGTATTTGCCTTTGGAACATTGTTCAGCAAACCCTTTTAGTTTCTAAAGTTCCCTGGTGGAGCTGGCAGTGTGTGCTCGTGGAAGGGAGGTTGGGGGAAACCCAAACCAACAGAGAAACCCCCAACCCAAACCAGTACAAGTGCTGATGGTGACAGAAGTAGATTTTGAAAGAGATGTTCAATCCTCAGGGCTTCAGTTTTGGGAGCTGTGAGGCCCAACCTGGGTCATAGAGCTGGTTATGATCAGCCCTGAGGTTACCTACCCTTTTCTTCAAGCCACGAGGAAGGAGCAGCAGAGCCTGGTTGGAGGCTGTTTCCTGGGTCTGCAGATCAAAACCACTGAGCAGATCCTGTGGCAGCTGAGGGGGACAGGTGGCAGCCAGAGGGATGATGCCCTTCCCAGCTGCATGGCAGGTGTTTCCCTTGCCATAGGAGGAGAAGGTTGGCACGTGAGCAGTAGTGGAGAAGTACCCTAAGAAATGGGTGCCCATGTAAGAGCAGCTGTAACTCGGTGGGGCAAGTGCTGAAGGGACAGATCCTGCAGGCAGGGACCTGCTGGCCCTTGGTGGAGCCTGGATAGTGGGCAGCAAAATAGGTTCCCTCATGGAGAAACCTCATGGCAAGAGTCAGCCCAGGCCTCTTCAGCAAGAAACTCCATTGTGTCAAAAAGAAGCATCCCATGGCTGGAAAAGAGCATCTCCTCTGTCTTTGCAAGTTCCAAATAAGTAAAGGGGTCTTCTGGGAGACGTCACCTTCCAGGGTCTCTTCCTAACAGAGACAGTAACTGGGCTTTCTCAGGGGTCTTCAGAGCCCTTCAGCTCTTCAGTGGACTGAACTTCCCAGCTGTCCTCTGCTGGGAACTTGGAGGAGGGAAATAGTCTTGTTCAGGTAGACTGCAACTCACAGAACCAGAGCAACCCAGGTTGTTAGGTACCTTGAAAGATCAAAGGTTCCTCTGGTCTGGCCTCTCATGGGAAAGGCAGCTCAGATGAGATTATCTAGCACTGTGCCCAGTTGCATGAAGTCCCCAAGGGCATTTTGCTTGAGAGGTGGTTGCCCATCTCTAATCTTTCCATGTCTTCTTGTCTCTTCTTCAGCGTCACTTCTGTGTCTTTGCTCTCTCCATCCCTGGTCAGGAGGCCTTGGCCAGGATCTATGGCACCGTTTTAATGCAGCACCTGACGAGTGGGGATTTTGCAGGGGCTGTGCAGAAATCAGCTCAGCAGCTGATCTCCCTGGCACTGGGACTGCATCGGAAAGTAGCTGCTACTTTCCTGCCAACAGCTGTCAAGTTCCACTATGTTTTCAACCTGAGAGACTTGGCCAATATCTTCCAGGTAAGTGCAGTTGCTGTCCTGTGGCACTTGGAGCATGAGGCCATGGGAGGATGTGTGTTCCCCTGGCCCAGCAAGTCTTGGTGAGCCAAACACAGTCTCCCACCCAGCTGGGACACAGCATGTGTGTCCTATGAGTAAAGGGACACCTCAGGTTATTCCTTAATTCCTGATTTGATTTTGGATGGATTCCAGAGCCATCACCCCTGGCTTTGAAGAACATCAGAAGCTTATTTACTTTCCAGCCTCCTGTGGTCATTGGGGGGAGGGATGATTAGCTCCAGAAGGAGAGGTAGGTTTAGGTTAAGTTGAAATGTCCCCTGACTGTAGAAGGGACTAACTGAAAGGAGCTTTGGGCTCCTGACTTCAGCACTTGATTTGGTGAGTGTGAGGAAGATGGGGCTGGCTTTGTGAGCCTGTTCCACACGTGTAGATGTGGGGTTATGGGCTCTGACACGGAGTGAAATGGCTTTGTTGCTCTGAAGCAGGTGGTGGTTGCTTAGTGGCTACTGGCCCTGGGGACAGGAGAGCAGTAACTGGTTCCACTGCTCTGCCTGGAGCCAGCACAGCTTGTTGGCCTATACTGGCCTGTCCTCTTAGCATCTCCATGGTCAGGTACTCAGCAGGGATGTGAAGGATGGCATGGAAAGAGCTGATAAATAAATCAAACCCAACTTTGAAGCAAATACCACTGGAGCCAGCTCTGTACCAAGGGGAAGTTGTTCAGGTTTAGAAATGTTTTCTTCCAACAGCAGAGAATTATTTCTTTCCCACCCCCCCACCAGAAATCTCATGCTTTCTTAGCAGTAGGTGCTACTGTTCAAAGAACCTTTCAGAGTTTAAGGCTGATGAATAAACTCTGAGAAAGTTCTCAGCAGCCAAATCCCGAGGTGTGACACACCATGACCTGTGGGAAAAGGCCAGTTTGTAATTTGTCCTTATTAATGTCTGTTTTACAAAGTAGGTACTGAAAGTTCAGTGCTTTGTGATCTGGCCCACCAGACAAGGGTTGAAGTAATGACAGGCAATGGGAAATCCAGGAACAGACCTTGAAAAAGTTAATAACTCCATTGTGTCAAGAAGGAATCAGACCTGTCACTTGTGAGCAGCTAAACATCAGCAGGCTTTGACGTGAGATGTGGGTCATGTGAAATCCTGGCTTCTAGTTAATCTGTGCTTTGAAAGGCAGAGAGAGAGAGAAAGGAAGCATTTCAAGGGGAAGCTTTGATTTAAACTGTGCTCTGCTTGAAAGGTGCAAAGGTTGTGGGATATTAGAGCATGTCCTGCCAGATCTACATGCTGGGCCAGAAGGTGGGAGCGGTGACAGGAGCTCAGGTGGCTTTATCATATGGCTGTAGGAACGAGGGGTCTGGCTCCTTGGTATCATGTTTATTTAACTAGTGGTTCAATTTTTCCTTACCTCTTGCTGTGCATTCTTGATTATTTCCTTACCTTAAATATTCTTGGAGTTTGGAGATCTCCTGATTTCCTGTTTAGCTCTGCTGGAACACAGTTTGTCGTCCTGAAATTGAGTGTGAAAGAACCTCTGGACTCTGGGAATCCATTTCTATGTGTTGCATTTGTTACATCTTCATAAATCCATAATTTAGCCCAAACTCTCTTGCCCAGGCAGAACTAACTTCCAAGTTAGGTCAGGCTGATCAGAGAAGTTTTGCATGTTTCCAAGGCTGGAGTTTCAATAGCCTTTCTGGTCACTGTGAAATCCATTTGCTGGTGAAGTTTATATTTCTTTATTCAATTAGAATTTCACTTGCTGTAATCTGTGTTTGTTTCCTCTTGTCCTTTGGATATGAACCTACAAAAAAAAGTTATCTTGATCTTGTCTAGACCTGTAAAACTCCCCTCTAGAACTCTAGGTGGTTGTGGGCAGCACCAAGATTCCCCTCCACCTTTTCCCTGGGATCAACAAACCTGTTTCTCTCAGCCTCTCCCTGCATGTCCTGTGCTCCACTGTTTTATGGTCTTGGTGGTCTCCATTGGACTCACTCCATTATGTCAATGTCTTTCTTTTACTGGGGGACCCAAAAGTGGACTGAACCTCATACAGCTTTTCTCCAGTCTGTCAAGGTCTCTCCCTTTGATGCAATAACCTCTGTGTGGTCAGAGTCATCTGCAGACCTGCTGAGAGTGCAGTGTCTGGGTGATGGAGGAAGGTACTGAGCAATACTGCCCAGGTTCCAACCCCTGAGGAACACCAGGGTCATTGGCCTCCACTTAGAACCTTGAACCTGGTGGTCCAGCCAGTTCTCCACCCACCTTGCAGTCCATCCACCTGGTCCATGTTCTTTTATAACACTTGGTGTGGTGGCATCTGGGAAAAAGGGAGAAGAAAAACAAAAAAAAAGGGAGGGGAAACAAAACCCCCCCAAAAGCCTGAGAAAGCAAGGCCATCTGGATTTCCTCAGCCTTTGGGAAGGTGGAGAATTGTTGGATATAAAGCTTGGGTGCATAAAACCTTTATCAACTGCCTTTTCATCCCAGACAAACAATCAAATCCTGAGTGCACAAGAGCTGGGGTGCATGGAAGGCATTTGGGGGGTTGCTGGTTTACCAGCTACCCTGGAAATGTACAAGCAGCCAAAGGCAACTGTGAAAGGCACAAACTGTCTGGAAATTGCAGCTGTGGAGGAAACAAGCCCAGAACTGCTGCCCCTGCAGAGGGACCCTGGGCTCTGCCCAGGTCACCAAGGGCCCTGTTTGCAGTCGCCCGTTGGCTCTGGCGTTTGAGGACCCTGGTTGATGTTAACACTGTACCTAAATATTTCAGTAGGGCCTTACAAGCCCAGCTTGATTCCCTTTTTCAAAACTGCCTGACAGCTCTTCTGACAAGGAGTCCTGTGCTAATTGTCTCATTAATAAGCACTCCAAGAACCCGTATCTTAATTGCTGCGGCTAATGAAGAATGAATGAGTTGGCACCTGGTACAAACGTGAGTGTGGCACAGAAGACAACCCGAGAGAGTCAGCAGTGATTCCTTTCAGCAGACAGACATGGGAACTTCCCTGTCTGTCCTTCTGCACCCAGTACCCGTTGCCACTTGGCCTGAGCTGATCAGCCTGATGTCTGTGTTGCTGAAGGTGACTCTAGAATGTGTTTGCTCCAAATGACAGCAAAAAGCCAGAGGGATTTATCTGGACAAATAAAGGTGCTGGTGAAACCAAAGTGAAACAGAGCACCCTGTGCACCCAGGAGATGAAGGCCCGACACACAACATTGGTGGGCTGACCTTGTCAAGCACTGCTTATGTTTGTCCTGGGTAATTGGAATGGTCATCTCTGGGGACCTGAGCATCTATGCTGGGATTCCTTTTTGCCTGGCTAGTCACGTCCTCTCCCTCAGCCAAGTGGGTATTTCTGTGTGTGCTTCTAGTTCAGCTCATTCTCATGGGAAGAGCTAAGAGGAGCTGTGTTTCTGAAGTACCTGGTTCACTGGAGGTGAAAAGGAGTCCAAGGTGACTGTCCTGTTGTCAGACTTTGGCACTTTGCAGGTCTGAGGTTTGGCTCTCTATGTGCAGTGTCTTTCCACGTAAAGGTCAAGGATGTGTTTCTTCCAGGGGTGCCCCTAAGAGTGTGTTAGGGTGCAAAGAGAGAGGAAAATTGAACTCTCTTCAGGGGACCATCTGACCATTTGACTGGGTATTTTCTCTCAAGAGCTACTTGTTACCAAAAATCACTTGGCTGTGTGATGTAGGACTTTTTGGGACTGTGGGCAGTACCAGAGCTGGATCTCACTAGAGAAATCTGAAAGATCCTTTTATTTGTCAGTGGTTTCAGAATAAATCTAGAGCACCTGAACTTAGAGATGAAGAAAATGGCATTTCCTGGAAGCTGGTATTTCATGGAAGGCTTCTGAGGTTTCAGGGAGAACCAGTGGTTTGAAGGGGGGGATACAACTCAAGAGATCTGGCTGGAATATGTGGCTGTGCTAGATGGTTTTTGGAGACCACTCCTGGCCAGGGGATAGTGGTAATGCAGTGTTTGAGGTAATGCTGTGGGCTAGGACTCAGTAATGGAGACCTGGTGGGAATTGTCCTGCCCTGGGCCAGGGCTGTTACCTGCCCATATGGGCTGACATGGCTGGTTGCTCCTCCTCACTGTTTGCAGGGCTCTGATCAGCAGCAGAAACATCTGCTGAGCTCAGCACAGCTGTGGTGGCTGCAGAGCACATGAGGTCCTGCTGGAAGGGCACATGCTCCCTGGCAGGCTGATAGATCATGGGTCCTCTTCAGTTTCCTTGTCATGGAGCCTGGCTGAGGTCAGGTCCTGCCTGGGCAGAGCTGGGCAGCCCATCCTTACCCACATGATGATGCCTGATGACAACACAGCAGGTGAGTCCTGCTGGTGTGAGCAGCTCAGTCCCTGTGCCCATGCCCAACGCCTGTTGTCCCTGGGGGGGTTGTTAAGCTGCTGAGCAGCCTGTCATTCCCAATTATCTGTAATAAATCCCGATCTGAGGAGTCTGGGCCAGAGGGTGATGGTTCCTGCTGCCCCCACAAGCACAGCTGCTCCTCTCAGCCAAGGCTGAGTTGGTCCCACTGCCTTGGTGGGGCAGGGAGGGCTCCCTGACCTGCTGGTGGCTTCTCTGGAGAGGAGGAGGAGCTGAAGGATTTGGCTGAAATACACCCTGAGGACTCAGCAGCCAGAGGGATAAAACTGGTGTTGATGTGGCAAAGGGTGTATCCACTTTCCTTTCACGTTGGCATCACAGATGCAGTGACCCGTGCCCATGTGCCCTTCGTGCTTCCAGCTGCAGACACTTCAGCATCTCCTGGAAGCTCAGCCTCAAACATGGAGCATCCCCATTGCTCTCTGGGGATGCAGCTGGTTCATGGAAGAGTCTGGTAGCTCTGTTGGGAGGAGTGAGGAAGTTCAGGACTGCAAAGGGAAAAAAGGGGAGATGTTCAGGTGTGAAGTTCATAAACTCTTTGCAGCTTTGTGAACTGTGGATTTGCTTCCCTCCAAGGTGGCTTTCCATGTGCTTGCAGCAAGAACACAACAACTTTTGTGGCTTGGGATGTCTTCGGAGTGACTGAGTGGTTTTAATTTAATTTCTTTTCACTTAGGACCCGTTGGGTTTCACCTTCCTCACTTGGAGTTGTCAGCTCATCTCACTAGTTCTTTTGTTCTGAAATAAAGAAAACAACAATTGGCAGCTCTGATAACAAATGTGAAACCCAAACAATTGGAGCCACAGGCCAGTGAGCTGAGAGGCCCTGCTTTACATTGCTCTGAATACATTTGCTATTTTATGTGTAAATAATTAGATGTTAGGAATAAAAGCTTTCTATTTAATTCATGCCATTGAAAACCCTGTGTGCTGTAAATACACTAAGTTATAGATGACACCTCTTTGAAATATAATTATTTTATGCATTTTAATGCAGTTCACAGTAAACACACTGTGATCAGCAGACACCAACTAACATTTCCTGCAGGCAGACTGCAGCTAATTAAAATTAATGGATTAAAAACAGTTAAAATCATCACTGAGAACATTTCCAAACTGTTTTGTTCTCCTTGCCAAAGCACCCACGCCTGGTGTCGGGGTGTGAAAAGCCACATGTGTGGGCTGGTGCCTGAATCTGCATCATGCTCTTGGTTGCTGAGGTGAGGACCATCAGCCCAGGCAGGCTGTGCTGGAGATGCTGCTTGGGCACCAAAATGAGTGTAACAATAGAAACTGCTTTGAGAGTCTGGGGGTAGCAAAGGGGACATTCTCCAGGGGCTTATTGAGAAGTTCAATTACAGAATAACTCTGTAGTTAGAAGGATTCCCCCAGGGCTCAGTTTTGGGACCAGTCTTGTTCAGTATCTCTCTATCAATGATCTAGATGAGGGGATTGAGTGCTTCCTTGGCAAGTTTGCAGATGACACCCAAGTTGGGTGGGAGTGTTGATCTGCTTGAGGGTAAGGAAAGCTCTGCAGAGGGATCTCGACAGGTTGAATTGATGGGCTGAGGTCCATTGCATGAGGTTCTACAAGGCCAAGTGCCTGCATTTTGCTCACAACAACCCCAGACAGTGCTCCAAATTTGGGGCAGAGTGGCTAGAAAGATGTCCAGAGTAAAAGGACCTGGAGGTGTTTGTTGCCAGCCAGCTGAATAAGAGCCAGTGTGTAAGGCCACCAGCATCCTGGCTTGTATGAGGAATAGTGTGGCCAGCAGGAGGAGGGAGGTGATTGTGTCCCTGTACTTGGCACTGATGAGGCCACACCTTGAGCACTGTGTTCAGTTCTGGGCCCCTCACTAGAAGAAAGACACTGAGATGCTGGAGAGTGTCCAGAGGAGAGCTACCAAGCTTTTTTTTTATTATTATATTTTTTTGGAGGGGAGCAGGGGGAGTTGGTGGTTGGACGTGGTGATCTTAGAGGTCTTTTCCAACCATGATGATTTTGTGATTCAGCCTTTTTCTGGTGTGACAACCTGGGTGCTGGGGGTGAGGTGAGTCTCTTTGGGTCAAGATGGGGTTTACTGACTGTCTCTACTCTCCAGGGTCTTCTGTTCTCTACCCCTGAATGTCTGAAGCAACCCCAGGACCTAGTGAAAATCTACCTGCATGAATCAAACCGGGTGTACCGGGATAAGATGGTTGAAGAAAAGGATTTTGGTACCTTTGATAAAATCCAGCTGGAGATGGTGAAGAAATTCTATGATGTAGGTGTTGAAGCTGATGACTCTGATAACAACATACATGCTTATAGGAATAAGTGCTTGGGAAGCACAGTTTGACCCAAGATCTACCCATCTCTCACTGGCATGTAGGACAATGATCTTGCCCAGGGACAAAATCTCTGTCCTCTGCATCCTGGGCTGCCAGTGTTGTGACACGAGTAAGTGGTGCACTCCATAAGGGCACTGGGGAGAGATTTGGGCTCTGGGAATTCATTAAATTCCTTTATTTAAGTGCTTAGAATCTCATGTGGCAAAAGCAGGAAAAGGGGTCAGATTGCAGTTCTTGATGAGAGCAGAGTGCAAGGCAGGCACAAACCCCCAGTGCTTTTCTGTCTTTAAAAAGAGGTTTCAACTGAAAGCTCTGGACCTGCTTTCCTCCAGGCCCAGCAGTGCTGCCCTAGGAATCCCACCAGGACCACTGAAGTGGAGAGCAGTGCAGGCAGCACTTAACCCTCCAGGTCTTGGCATTGTCCACGCAACAGCTTGATGCTGTGGGAATTGCTGTGGGGCTTTTCTGCTGGCCACTCTCCCTGCCTGTAATGAGTTGAGTTTCTGGGAGTTACAGAAAGTTGTCAGAGTGAAAATAGCCAGGATTGGAGCTTTTTACTTTCCTCCTCTTACCCTCCTGTCCTTCTTCCCCCTTTTCCAACATGCAGGTGAAACTATATGGGCATAAAAATGGGGACAGGGTTACAAGGTAAAAGGGGAGAGATTCAGATTAGACATTAGGAAGAAATTATTGCTGTAAGGGTGGTGAGACACTGGCCCAGGTTGCCCAGGGAAGTGGCAGATGCCTCATCCCTGGGAGTGTTGAAGGGCAGGTTGGCTGGGGCTTGGAGCAGCCTGGGCTGCTGGGAGGTGTCCCTGCCCATGCAGGGGGTTGGATCTGGATGATCTTTAAGGTCCCTTCCAACCCAAACCAGCCTGGGATTTGATGATTCTATGAAAGAGGCATGTGCTGGAACACCAGCTTCACTGGGAAAGGTGGGAGGGAGCTGCAGTGGGTTTCTCCTTTTTTTGTTATATACATATATATAAATATGTGTGTGTGTGTATATATATTTATATTGATTGTTTTCTTTGACAGGACATTGAGGAAACTCTTGAGCAGACCAAGCAGATGAACATTTATTGCCATTTTGCTAAGGGCCTTGGGGAACCCAGCTACAGGCCAGTCCCAACCTGGGAGGAGTTGAACCAGGTCCTTATGGAAGCCCTGGACAACTACAATGAAGTCAATGCTGCCATGAGCCTGGTGCTGTTTGAGGATGCTATGTGCCATGTGTAAGGGGGTTTGCTGGCTCTGTGCTCTCATTTATCTGTGCAGATTGGTTTCCTGGAGGATGTAGGTATCTGTAGTTTTAGCTGATGGAGCTGGAGGTGTGCAGAAGCTTCATCTGCCCATGTGGCTTGGCCAGCACAAATACTGCACTGCTTCTGTAGCTGGAGTTTGGAGGGCACTTCTGAAGCCAGGAGGGTGCCTGGGGCTGTCAGACTGCAGATGCTGGTGGTTACGTTAGAGCCTGGCTGCTGTTAAGATGTCTCTGGCCCTTGATGCTCTGCATGTGGCACAAACATTTATTGTAGGTGACAATGTTCAAGTGCTTTATTGTCTTCACTTGACAGCAGCTGCAGGAGAAGTTGCACTGGGATTTCCCTCAAGGCTTTCACAAGGGGCTCAGAGCCACATTTCCACAGGTTCTTAGTGGGATTTTCAAATGTATATCAAGTGAGATGAGGTGCCTTCAGGCTACTCATTTAAATGGACTGAGGCATTTAAACTGCTTTGATCCTTGGGGAATCCTGCTTGCGTTTAGATGCCTGGGGGTCCAGGTGGGTTCCCTTTGGAAACTGGATGTGTGGGACTTCATAAAAACAGCAGGTCTCCAGTTGAGAATTATGGAGCTATTTCCATGTCTGTGCTATAGGCTGAGAGGTGTCCCCCCACCTTGCAAATACCAGTGACACACTTGGGAATCCCAGCAGAGGCAGACTCATTTCTGGGTGCTGAAATGCAGATCTGGCCTTAGATCACTTCAGCAGATGGACCTGCCCTGTAAATCACAGTTGTAGCTGATTTTGTCTGAAAAGATCATGTCAAGAGGTGCAGCTTTGTGACTTTAAGCTAGAAGGAAGCTGCTGCCCTGCTGCACAGCACTGGGAGTCATTTCAGTTCTCACTGGACCTGGCAACAGAAGGCAGTTACTGCTAGGCAGATTTAAGATTAAATAAATATACATATATATTTTATATACATATATATATTTAATATATATTAATATATATATTCTTTATAAATATATATATAAAAAATAAATGAATATATATTTGTTCTCAGCTTCTGTTTGTTGATGTAGTGTACTTTTCCCCTTGTCCTCCCTGCAAAGATGTCCAGGCCTTCACCTTAAAACATTTCTACCCAGCAGGGCTTGACAAACAGAATAAAAAATGGGGCACAGTCTGAATTGCCACCCAACTGGTTTTTTCACCAGCTGTGCCCTTTGCACGGGGCTCAGCAGAGATGGGGATTGATTGCTGACATGTCTCTTAGATTGGCATTTTTTATTCCCTTCAGAACACAATTTCTCTGTGAATAAAATAAGTATTGAAAAGCACCAGGCAGAGCAAAAGAAAAAGACCCTCATTAATGAGACATTTTGAACACTTCTGTTTAGTTGCCGCATCAACCGTATCCTGGAGTCCCCCCAAGGAAATGCTCTCCTGGTTGGTGTAGGAGGCAGTGGGAAGCAGAGCTTAACCAGGTTGGCAGCCTTCATTAGCTCCCTGGAGGTCTTCCAGATCACTTTGAGGAAGGGCTATGGCATCCCTGACCTGAAGGTAGGTGGCTCCTGAGGGTGGACGGGAAGGGAATAAAAAGCAGAACTGAGGGTGGTGAGACCCTGGCCCAGGTTGCCCAGAGAAGCTGTGGCTGCCTCATCCTTGGAA
The DNA here is from genome assembly GCF_000747805.2 of Chaetura pelagica. NCBI lineage: Eukaryota > Metazoa > Chordata > Aves > Apodiformes > Apodidae > Chaetura > Chaetura pelagica. The sequence goes on from NW_009952430.1 coordinate 384,421, forward strand.
GTGTTGAAGGGGCAGGTTGGATGGGGCTTGGGGCAACCTGCTCTGGTGGGAGGTCCACTCACTTTTCAACCTCCAGGCAGACCTGGCAAACCAGTACCTGAAAGCTGGTGTGAAGAACGTGGGCACCGTGTTCCTCATGACCGACGCGCAGGTGGCAGACGAGCAGTTCCTGGTGCTGGTGAATGACTTCTTAGCATCAGGTACATCTCTCATGGCTTTGGTTTCTCCTCTCCTTCTTTTCAATGTAGTTTTGCTCGTGGTAGCTTCTGTCATCCTGCAGTGTAGAGAGAGGCAGTCTATGAACTAAGCTGGATGATATGTGAGTTAAAAGCAGTGTGAAGGTCTCCCTGGTGAGGGTGCCCTCCATCATCTAGTAGGTTGTTTTATTCCCCTGATGTCTTTTAGCCAGCTTCTAAATACTTTATGGTGTACTGTGTGAAGTTGTTAAATTACAAGTCTGTTGAGATATTGCAGCTGAGGACAGAGCCAAAGGCACATATGGACAGAGACAGAGTTTGACCTATGGATCCCATGTATCCACACTCTAGTTGTCTCATAAAATAAAGTTGTTCCTGGCTAGAATATTTGACAGGAGTGTCTGTGAGTTGGGGGATGATGCACAGGCACCAGATAATCATGTCTGTGTGTCAACTAGCTGCTTCTGCCAGTCCAGTCCTTTTCCTTTTGGTTTTCCTGGATGCCTTTCAGTCTTTGAGCTGTTGCTTGCCAAAGCCATGCAGAATGGTCAGTCTTCAGCCAGTGCCCTGTTGTCCTGCAGAACATGGGACAGGGTGGCTGAGCACCCACCCTGCTGGGTGCTCACAGGAGTGTGCAGCTGTGTCACCAGGACCACAGCAGGTAACTCAGAGCTGGCATATCCCAGACTCCCTGGTAAATCTCTGCTACTTCTGTGTGTCACTTGTCTTAATTATGAGTCGGGAGTGGGAAGATACCAGGTGGCTCAGGTGACCTCCATGGATGGTGAGGGTTGGAGAGCTGACAGCACAGTGGACTCCAGAGCTGACATATGTGGCCCCAAATTGGCCAGATGGTTTCAGCAGCAAACATGCCCTGCCTGTGATCAGTGTGTGACCAGGGGTGGTTGTGGAGGCCAGGGAGTAGCTCCCACCATCTCTTTTGTGGGGTGTAAATGACACAAACATCTCATGACCCCGGGAGATGCTCTGTAGTGTCCTGCAACAAGGGGCAGCCTGGCTGGGGGATGTCCAGGTTGTCCTTTTGGTGGCTTTTCAAGCTGTTGCATTTCCTGTGGTTGCTGTGTGGGGAAGTGGGCACAGCTGGGGGGTCCTCAGGAATCCAGAGCAGGATCACAGCTGGACTGAGGAAGGGACTGTGCAGGGACTGGGACTTCCAGTGACAGGACTGGGTGCTGGCTGGTGGGTCTGGCTGCTCTCTGCTTTCTGTGGGCTTGTTTTTCTTACTGGTTTCACCTCTTAGCATCACCTAAGATGCTAGAACAAAATGCATATTTTAGTCTTTCTAATAAATGAGCAGATTTCTGATTAGCATGTTTTCCTAAGTGATTAGTTGATTATTGACACTATCTCACCCAATAATGAAGATTTCAATCAAACCAGAAGCCAGAAAGGATCTGGTGATAAATTAAAGAACCACTATAAAAATATTAGGTGAGTTACATTTTGACAATCAGCTGCAAAACTAATAACTTGAAAAAGATTTCTAACTTCTAAAATGCTTTGGGGATCTGGGAGTTATTTGACCACTGCTGGAAATGGCTTGAACAGCTGCAGAAATTGCACATGGAAGTAATTAATTTGCAAAGCTATGATTTAATTACCTTGTGCAGCAGAGTAGGTGTCTGATTATTTTTTCTTGGGTAAACTAATGAACACAGGAGATCTGAAAAAAACCCAAAGCAACACCTTTCTGTACTTGGACTCTATTTTATGTTGGTTTCTCTTGTGCTTTTATAGGAAAGTTTGCCCTGACAAGTGTTTGTTTTGCAGCAGAGGGACCTTCTGTGCCCCTTCCCTGCTGCTGGGGCCTGTAGGCACCTGAGGCAATGATTTTCCTCAAGGAAGGGGCTTCCCCAAGGCCCAGAAGAGGGAAGAAGCTGCTTCACTTTGTGCTGAGACTGCAACTGCATCCAGACCAGTAAATCTAAACGTGCCTTCTTCTCTTAGGTGAAATCCCTGATCTCTTCCCTGAAGATGAAGTTGAGAACATCATCAACAGTGTGAGGAATGAAGTGAAAGGTCGGGGGCTGCTGGACTCCAGGGAGAATTGCTGGAAGTTCTTTATAGAGCGTGTTCGACGGCAGCTGAGGGTGAGATGGGCTGGGGGAGGTCAGGTCCTCCCCAGCCACCTGGGTGTAGGGGCATGGGGTGGAGATGGAGATGCCCTGGGCTACCTTGGAGGGAGGTCAGGCTGCAGCCAGAAAGGCTTTTCTGCCCATTCATGACATGATCTATGATTCTTTCAGCAAGTGGTAGGGAAGCACAGGAGATGCTGTCTGTTGTCATCACTCCTTGGGCTTTAGAAAGCTCTGTGGGAGTTGAAAATGTTCTCTTTCAAGAGCTGAGCAGGACCAGCCTTCCCATCTTCAAAGCCATGCACAGGGGGTTAGCTGGGGTGCATCAGGACCCTGATTGTACACCTTGGGCAAGAGGAGTTGGAGCCAAGCTTTGTTCAGTAATGACCAGTGACAGGACAAGGGGCAGTAGGTGCAAACTGGAGCCCAGGAGGTTCCATGGGAATCTCAGGAAGAACTTCTTTGCTGTGAGAGTGCCAGAGCCCTGGGCCAGGCTGCCCAGAGAGGCTGTGGAATCTCCTTCTCTGGAGACATTCCAACCCCCCTGGCCACGTTCCTGTGTGATGTGCTCTGGGTGCCCCTGCTCTGGCAGGGGGTTGGGCTGGGGGAGCTTTCCAGGTCCCTTCCAACCCCTAGGATTCCAGGATTCTGTGAGTTTCCTTCTGGAAAAGGGAGAGCTTATCCTTCCTTGAGAGGGGCTGGGCAGGGAGAAGCTGGTGAGTGAGGGAAGGGGCTGAAGGCTGGAGCAGGAGGAATGGTGCAGTTCTGTGAGTCTCCTTCTGGAAAAGGGAGAGCTTATGCTTCCTTGAGAGAGGGGCTGGGCAGGGAGAGGCTGGTGGGTGAGGGAAGGAGCTGAAGGCTGGAGCAGGAGGAATGGTGCAGGGCTGTGAGGGTGCTGAGCAGCCTCATGGCCAGGCTCTGGAGCAATGCAAGAGAGATTTCCCAGAGCCCCCACAAACTACACGATTTTCTGCAACTCAGAAACTTTTAGCAGCTGTTGGGCTGAAAGAAAAGCCTGAAAAGCAAAGGGCCTGCTGTGCAAAAATGCAATGAGCAGGGAAAACACATTCACAAATGCTTTCATTTCCATTTCTGCTTTATTTTGAGATTTCTCGAGTTTAAACCACTTCTCATTCTGCTAAAAGTAGATTTTGAGTTTGAGCCACCAAAACCCTTTTCAATGCTGGCTTTTGGGGAACAATCCAGTGCTCCTGCCAGGAGAATTTAGGTCCATTCACTTTGGTTCCTGGTTGCACTGCTTGAATCTGGATGCCAGTTCCCTGCTGGGCAAAGCTTTGTACCACGGCAGGAGCAGGGAAGAGAAGTGACATTAAACCCTGGCTGCAGCCTTCAGGGTGTTCCAGGCTTCTGCTCTTGACCATAGCAATGCTGAACACCACTGCTTGTCTTTATTGCAGAGAAAAAAAAAGATGCTTACTGCTAGATTGTGCCTTTTCCAGGCCAGGTTTGCTGGCCTGAAGTACAAGGGCTCAGGAGCTGAGCTGAGGTTGCTGTACTTGTAGCTGGTGGTGTGAGATCTTCCTTTGGAAGTGGCTGGAGGAGCTGGGGTTGGAGGGGTGGAGGAGCTGGGGTTGGAAGGGCTGGAGAAGCTGGGGTTGGAAGGGCTGGAGAAGCTGGGGTTGGAAGGGCTGGAGAAGCTGGGGTTGGAAGGGCTGGAGAAGCTGGGGTTGGAAGGGCTGGAGAAGCTGGGGTTGGAAGGGCTGGAGAAGCTGGGGTTGGAAGGGCTGGAGAAGCTGGGGTTGGAAGGGCTGGAGAAGCTGGGGTTGGAAGGGCTGGAGAAGCTGGGGTTGGAAGGGCTGGAGGAGCTGGGGTTGGAAGGGCTGGAGGAGCTGGGGTTGGAAGGGCTGGAGGAGCTGGGGTTGGAAGGGCTGGAGGAGCTGGGGTTGGAAGGGCTGGAGGAGCTGGGGTTGGAAGGGCTGGAGGAGCTGGGGTTGGAAGGGCTGGAGGAGCTGGGGTTGGAAGGGCTGGAGGAGCTGGGGTTGGAAGGGCTGGAGGAGCTGGGGTTGGAAGGGCTGGAGGAGCTGGGGTTGGAAGGGCTGGAGGAGCTGGGGTTGGAAGGGCTGGAGGAGCTGGGGTTGGAAGGGCTGGAGGGGAGCAGCTGGGGCTGGAGCTGGAAAAGCTGGGGCTGGAGGAGCTGGGGCTGGAAGAGCTGGAGCCTGGGGCCTGCTCCGAGCTGTGTCTTCTCACCTCCTCCTCCCCCGGGCTCCACAGGTCGCGCTCTGCTTCTCGCCCGTGGGCAACAAGCTGCGCGTCCGCAGCACCAGGTTCCCTGCCCTGATCAGCTGCACGGCCATCGACTGGTTCCAGGAGTGGCCACGGGAGGCACTGGAGTCCGTCAGCCTCCGCTTCCTGCGAGAAACAGAAGCCCTGGAGGTGAGCACCTCACCCAGCAGCATCTGCTGGAGCCGTGCAGGGGCTTCAGCTCCTGTGCCATGGGCAGGGGTGGCCACCACTGCCCCGGGCTGCTGGGGCAGCCAGGTGTGACCTCACCCCTCCAGTCAATGGGGGCAGTACTGCAGAGAGGGGCTCCTCACCTTCCTTGCCCCCCAACACTCACCCAAGTCATCACTGGACTTGATCTTAGAGATCTTTTCCAACCTCGAGGATCCGAAGGTTGTTCACAAGGGAGGTGCTGGGAGAACTGCAGTGCATGAAACTTAAACCATGTTGGAAACATGGCCCAGGTTTCCCAGAGGAGCAGGAGCATGGCCATGGGGCCCATGCCCATAGATGTTTGTCCTCCAAGAGGACTGATTGCCAGGGAGATCCCTGCTCTGCTGGCAGGAGGGGCAGCTTGGGATGGGGAACAACCTCATGCTCCTGATGGTTGAAAGGAGCATAAACTGTTCTCTCCACGTGAGTGCCTGTAATTCTGTAGGGCAAAAACCCATCTCAAGTTCTCTCTGATGCCACCCTGCTACTGGCAGAGCCTCACTTCTGTTTCTTTACTTTTTCTGGGTAGGATTTTTGAAGAGTAAAATCTACAGTGTTTCTTTCTTATGAGTGGGCACTTTTCTCCATTTGTACAGAGCAAAGTCCAAATTTATACTTCAAAGGCTGTTATTTTATAGAGCTGAATGCTAGAAAAGATTGCTTGGAGTGAGATAAAGTAAGAGATTTAAAGAAAATAAAATAAAGAGAGGTGTAAAGTACACAAGCCAAGTTATTTTAGAGATAACAAGGATCAGCTTAGATGATAACATCCCATTTCTGCAACAGAATGAAAAGCTAATAAATTCCTTTATACACAGCCCAGCTTTGGGATGTATTTACTTTTTCTCCCTGTCTTCTCATCCTGCCTGTAGGATCCAGTGAAAGAGTCCATCAGCAAATTCATGGCCTATGTCCACACCAGTGTCAACGAGACCTCCCGGCTGTACCTGAGCACCGAGCGGCGGTACAACTACACCACTCCAAAGTCCTTCCTGGAGCAAATCAAACTCTACCAGAATTTGCTGTTGAAAAAGGGCAGGGACTTGCAGGCAAAAATGGAACGACTGGAGAACGGCCTGGAGAAGCTCAAAAGCACCTCTGCCCAGGTGAGCAAACCCTTTTTGGGGTTAAAAGGGGATGTTTTTCCTTGTTTCTGGCAGGCATCTCTGTAGCCTGGTTTGAGGGAGGACTTGACCAGTGGAGACTGTGCAGGGTGTGAAATTTGTGCTAGATTCTGGCTTGAACTGGGTTTCCAAAGGAGCAGAAGTTATACTGGGTACTGGAAAGAAGGAGGGAAGAGGTGTGAATCCAGTCTCTGCTGTTTGGGTGGTGCTAACCCCAAATAGATGAGCATAGTAAGTCAAGTGAAACAGGGACCCAGTTGGCTGGGTGCATCTTTTAATGGTTGTGTCTCAACTGCAGTGCTAAACAGCTTTGAAAGGACAGGAAAGGTGAGGATTTTTTGGAGTTGCACCCAGGAAAAAGCAGGAATTCTTTCAAAGTAAATCCAGCATCCTTTGAAAAAAGGCTGATGTTCATTTTCCTTCCATTATGCTGTCCATCTTTAAGGGAAACTGAGGCATGTCTGCCATGTGGATTAGCCATGCCCAAAATCCCCCTGCTGAGGATTGGCACTGGCACTCCTGTGGTAACAACTTGATGTTGTTCTGAGCATTTCCCAGGCCTCTCTGCAGTGCCTCAAACTGCCTCTCAGAGCTTTGCTCCCTGCATCTGTTGCTGAACTCCCTTTCTTCTCTCCATTTAATTTTCTATTAACTCTTACAAATGTTCGCTTACAAGTTTCTGCTGTGGCAAATGGGCTTCTCCTGAAGCTGCTCTACAGAGGTGCAGGGGGTCGATGTGAATGAAGGTCTGGCAGGATCAACTCCTTCCACCCCTCTGCTCTGGGTCCTCCTGGTGGCATCAGTCACATCTGTCCTGCTTGATGAGATCCATGCCTTACTGAGGGTGATGGATGGGCTTTATTAGTGCCTCTGGACTCTGACAGTCTCCATCTCACTTCCAACAGTGGCTTCCTTCCTGGGGCAGGCCCTGCCTTTGAGGACACAGGAGGGGAGCAGGCATGTTGTATGGCCCTCTGGCAGGTTTCAGCATCTCCTTTGTAAGGATGTGGTTGAGGTTGAACAGCCAGTAGCAGAGAGTGGCTGTCACAGCCAGTGAAGCCCACCAGAGCAGCCCCCCCCACTGCAAAACAGACCTCACATCTACCTCACCTACCTTTGCTGACCTGTGGGGTGCTGCTGGTTTTGATGGAGCAAGATGGGTTAGGTTTGTTTTCCTTGGAAGCAGCTCCTACCAGGGTGACTTTTAGAGAGGAAACAAGTCCTTGTAGTGTCTGCCAAACATCTTCATATGGGTGTTATGTTGACAAGGGTTCTCTGAGAAGCCACAGGGCAGGTGCTGAGCAGTGGTGGGCTGGGGAGGAGATGGAAAGTCACAGCACCTGTGGGTCTTGTAGGTTTTGCTGTTGTAAGAAAGGTAAAAGAAGGCAAAGTTCATGTCTGGTTGGAGCAAGGCTGGGGTGAGAAGTGCCTGTTTGTGAGGTTGATTAAGATGCAGAGCAGTAAGCAAATATGTCAATTTTGAATCTAAAATTAGCACTGGGGACCTAAAATTAAGCACCTAAATTATCAGATATGTGCAACAGTCAAAACTGATGTTGATTTGAAACCAGAGAGTGTGGATATTTAGCAGTATTGGAAATCATACCAGAATGTTCAGTCTTGAATATGGATTGCAAAGTCTGAACTCTACACTCCCCCATGGAGATGGTTGGTCTTGCTGCTGGGGAAGGGACAAGTCTTCTGTCTCACTCAGGTTTGTCATCTCAGGCTTGTGCTCATGGTGCTTGGAAGCTCTACACTGTGGGGCTTTTATTTGCAAAGAAAATGGGGGTTTTGGTACCTGGGTATGAGCTGGTTGTGCCAGAGGTCTGAG
>NW_009952430.1:392201-403696 GCF_000747805.2 Chaetura pelagica
TAGAGACTGTTCAGTGTGGCCTCAGCACAGGGGCTGTGGTGCCAGGGCTGCAAGGTACTTTCTGACTTAGCCATTACAGTTTCAAAATAACCTCTTCCCCTCCATTTACCCTTCTCCCTCCCTTACCTGCTCTTGTTATTTTGCTTCTGTGATTGGGACATCTTGATACCACTGACCAAATGTTCTGCCAAGGAAATGTTTGCCATCAGCTTCCATGCTGACCTGTCATTCCCTGAACACAGTGGCTCCTCAAGACTCAGAAAAGCAGAATCCAGCTTCCAGTTAGGACATAATAGACTTGGAACAGTGTGTGGGACAAGTGTGCAAGTCTGTCCAGTGTGCAAGCAGAGGTGGGAACAACCTCCTTAGCAGCTCATCCTGCTGGGGCTGGTTTCTCCCCTGCTGGGTTCCTGCTGCTTCTGCTGTGTGGACCCCAGGTGTGGGCTCTCCAGCTGTGAGCCAAGCAGCTGTGAGCAAAGGAGAGGAGCAGGTTCCAAAAAAAAAGTGCTGCTCTTCTGTGCTGCCAGGGCTTTGCTTGCTTTGCACACAGGCCCTCCCTGCCTCTGGGTACTGCTCAGCCCTGCTCCAGGGTCAGGTTGCTTGCTGGGCAGGGTGAGGAGCAGGTTGGGTTGGTGAGTGTCCCTGCTCCCACATATTTGGTTGGGTTTTCCCCCCCCCCCCCAGGTGGATGAGCTGAAAGCCAAGCTGGCAGCCCAAGAAGTGGAGCTGAAGCAAAAGAATGAAAATGCTGACAAGCTGATCAAGGTGGTGGGGGTGGAGACGGAGAAAGTGAGTCGGGAGAAGGCAATTGCTGATGAGGAGGAGCAGAAAGTGGCACTTCCCACCCAGAAGGGTCAGCAGAAGCAGAAGGACTGTGAGGAGGACCTGGCTAAAGCTGAGCCTGCCCTGGCAGCTGCCCAGGCTGCTCTGAACACCCTCAACAAGGTAGGGTGAAGATTCTCATGGGAATCTAGTAACTCCCCTGTGCTCTGGGTGGGGGAGGCAGTGTCATCTGATGGCCCAAGTTTTCAGACATGGTATTGACCCTCCTCCAGCTTCTTCCCAGCTGGTGTGTGCTTGGTCTGTGGTGTAACTTGGAGCAGGCAGGAGGCTGCACCAGTTAACCTTTGTTCATAGCCTGGGAGAGCAGGAAGAACTGGAGATGGGGGCTTTGCTTGCACCTTTTCTCCACTGTTGGCTGGCTCCACTGCTTCTCATCCTGTCCCACAGGGAAGGGGAGGTCACCTTACTGTCACCTGCCTTCAGGACCCAGGGAAGAGTGTTTCAGAGGGATCAGCAGTTCTGTACCTCTGTCCTGCTGTCTGGCCCTGTCTCTGGCTCAGACCTGTCTGCTGGCATGGAGGAGGACATGCAGGATAGAGGGCTGGGATCTGCCCTGTTGGGGGAGAGGAAAGCAACTCTGAGTCACCAGGAATGGGTCTTCTCTTTGATCAGCTTTCAGCAAACACGTGGCTTTGCTGCAAGGATGTGTTGCTTTGGCTTTTGTTCCTGGAAAGGAAAGGATTGTAGAAAGGGAAAATGTTTGTCTCTTCATTAGCTTTGGTTTTGTGCTGGAGCTGTGGACTATCTCATTAGGCAAAGATTAGGAAGATGCTGGGATTTTCTCTAGAGACCTGTAAGGCTGCAATAGCAGAGCTGTGGAAGTTGTGGTCTCCCTCACCTACTGATTGGAGATGCATCAGAGAACTTGGCTTATCTGCTGACATCAATAATCATCAATATTTACATGTGGATGTGTAGTTTCTCCCCAGTTACCTAAGTCAACTGATTTGGATAGCACAGCATGAATAGGAAAAACAGTGAGAAAAGCTGTTGAGTAGAATGCAGTAATGATAGATATAGTCAGTACCAAGGAGCTCAGGAAGCACATGGGTGTTCTTGTGCCACTGGCACCTGCTAGTTTAAGAGAAGAGCAGCCACATCCATTCAGATTTGTACCTTTTGCAGAATGGCTGTGTGGAGGGGCAGGGAGAGGAGATCCCTTTCCACTAATCCCAGGTGAAGGATGAGGAATGCTGGTCAGAATGCAGCCAGTTGCCCTTAGTGGGATGAGATTTTCCAAAAAGCTTGAGTGTCTTGGGTGGGACAGCAGCTCTGAAGCCTCTGTTACTGCCACCAGAGCTTTTTCACCTGGGGCTCCAGCTTATCAGGGTGACACTCACTGTGGTCCTGGCTGGAGACTCTCACAGGAAGGAAGGAAACCACCCACCCCATGCTGCCCAGGTCTTCCTCCCTCTCCTGGCTGGAACAACATCATCCTCCCTCCCCTTCAGGGAAGCAGTGTCCTTGTCCCATCATGTCACGTAGGTGTTCACCTTGGGAAAAAGCAGCAGCATCTCATTTCCAGTGGGATGCAGGCTGATAAACACTGGCTGCTTTGCCAGAGCCCTCCCAGTGCCTCCCTCTCCCAAACACCAGCCCCTTCCTCCCAACACCAGCCCCCTCCTCCCAACACCAGCACAGGCATCCCTGCTGCTCCCAGCTGAGTGCTCAGGATGGAGGAGGGCATGTTGGGGCACTCATCTCTGCTCATGGTTGGCTCCATGTCATTGAGCATGTTAATTGGAGACATTTCACACTGGGAATGCACACAGCTCCCAAGGGCCTGTCTCTGTCAGCTTGATGATTAACAGAAGCTAAAAGCAAGCAAAGACATTCAGGAGCAGCTTCATAGCAGGCACCTTTATCCCCAGAATGGATACTCAAATGTACCAGACTATCCTAACTTGCTTCCATAGACAGAAACAGGATATCAGAGAATGGAGATTAAAAGCTATTCAAACCTGATAGAAACAGGAACTGACAGAAGTTCATAGATTTTTCTTGAACTGGAGCTGAAACAGCCCTTGTCCTTGTTTTCACAACATCTTACCTGAGCTCAGCTGCTTTACCCCCCCTGGTGTTCCCTGTGCAAAAGCCTAACTCGTGTGTGCATGGAGAGAGGAGTCCAGGTGGCAGCAGATCAGACCCTCAGCATTGCACTGTTGTTGTGGCTGCAAACACCTGCTTTCTCCACAATTCATATTTTTTTGCTTAGGTTAAGATTTGTCCCACTTAATGTCAGGGACTTGCTAGATGGAAACTTCTCCTTGGACCAGGATGTTCCCAGAGATGAGCTGATTCTGAAGGGGGATCCACCTGTTCACCCTAGAGATGGCTTTTCTGCTGAAGGTGCTCACTTCAAGAGCCTGAATTTGGGGACTTAGGAAACTGGGGTGCACATGAATAATGCAGCAAGACCCTAATGTGTGGGTGTCTGGCACAGGTTGTAGCTGGGGAGGGAGGAAAGCTCTGAGAGGGAGTTTCAGAGGGTTTGGATGGGTTAGGATTTGAAAAGGCTTCATTTTTTTCTTCTGCTGACCTTCTGGGAGGGAAGAAAACATCCTGCTCCACAGGGAGGGGAGCTGGCAGCAGGTGGGAACCTGGGCAGGAGCACTGTGCTGGTCCCAGTGGGCTGGCAGGAGCTGGATGCAGGGAGCTGTGCTGCAAACCTGGGCAGGGGGGATTTAGAGGCAGAGACGTTCAGGCCCAGAGAAACCCCATTTATCAGCTGGGGGGCCCGGCGCCGGGTGTGGGGAAGGAAAAACAAAGCCCTTTCATTTTTGTCTAACCACCTGGTGTTCCCCCCTTTTGCAGAAGAACCTGACAGAGCTGAGGTCCTTTGGGTCACCCCCTCCAGCTGTCAGCAACGTCCTGGCAGCCGTGATGGTGCTGATGGCCCCGGGAGGCAGGATTCCCAAGGACAGGAGCTGGAAAGCGGCCAAAGCCGCCATGGCCAGGCTGGACGGCTTCCTGGACTCCTTGATCCACTTCGACAAGGAGAACATCCACGAGAACTGCCTCAAAGCCCTTCAGCCTTACTTACAAGACCCCAAGTTCAGCCCCGAGTTCGTGACCACCAAGTCCTTGGCGGCAGCCGGGCTCTGCTCCTGGGTGGTCAACATGGTGAGGTTCCACCAGGTGTTCTGCGAGGTGGAGCCCAAGCGGCAGGCGCTCAGCAAGGCCAACGCCGAGCTGGCAGCTGCCCAGGACAAGCTGGCCAGCATCAAGGCCAAAATTGCTGTAAGTTCTTGCCCTGGGGTGGTAGAACAAAAACTCGGAGCTTCCAAAACCCCCTTGGCTTTCTTAACAGTCCTCGCCCAAAGGGGAGGCTGGGTGGGGCTGGGTGAGGGTTCCCAGATTCAGACCCAGTAGCAACAAACAAGCTGTTACTGAGCAGGGATTCTTTATTGCAGCACTGGGGATCCTCCACCATGAATGCTCTGACCAGTTAGTGAAACACCCCAACTCATATACACCAAAAACATGCATCTTCAGTTCCTTGTCAATGAGTGCCCAGAATTCTTGCACATAGTCATTTTCTTTCCTGGAATTGGCTATCTTTGTAATGATGCCTGCTCGAGGGTCTCCTGTGAGGGTCTTTGTTGATTCTACTCCTTTGTCATCTTGGTCCTGTCTCTCCTCCTGGTCATGTCTCCAGTCTCCTGCTGGTAGATTGCCCAGGTGGGTCAGAACCAACATCAGTGTTGTCTGTAGGTGCCACATGTTCTTAGAAGACTTGATGTCATCACAACCTGCAGGAGGCTTGGCATCATTGACTGATAGTTTCACAAAGCACATCGTTTTAAAAGTAACCCTTAGTCTAGCAAATTCATTATTTTATTACATTTTTATTAGGCTTTATTTCTATTGAATTTACTAACAAACGTCCTGTGACTATCAGTGGGACCTGGCATGCTCATCACTGCTTGGGGAGAAGTTCTGCCCTTTGGAGAAAGCAGTTGCCCTGCTCATTGCTCAACCATCATTGGTGCTTTGTCATAAGGACCCTCTATCCCAGCTTAAAGTTACATTTGGGTGGAATCCCAAAGGGATTGGTTTGGCCTGTTCTTTGCCTCTGCCCTGGGCCAAGGATCTGAGTTACAAGCGTGTAAAATAGCACAGCACATCACTGCCCTGTGCTGGCTCCAGGTCACAGGATCCCAGACTGGTTTGGGTTGGAAGAAACTTGAAAGACCATCTAGTTCCAACCCCCCTGCATGGGCAGGGACACCTCCCACTGGACCATGTTGATGCCACAACACTCTGTGGGTCTGCACCTCAGGGTCAGCCTGGGCAGAGCTGGGGTGGAGCTTGGTCAGCCCTGCCTGCAGGGTGAATCCCCTCTGGAGAAGGGTTTTCCCTAAAACTCTCCTGTTATTTTCTCCTTCCTTTTGTTTCTTTCCCACGTGCAGCGCCTCAACGAGAACCTGGGGAAGCTCACAGCCAGGTTTGAGAAGGCCACTTCAGACAAACTCAAATGTCAGCAGGAAAAAAAAAAGCTGAAGCTACAGCTTGTACCATCGCTCTTGCAAATCGACTGGTGAGTGGCAGCAGATGCAGCCCTGGGGGTGGGAACAGGACACATCAGGTGCTGCTGAGATGCCAACCATGTGTGCACAGTGTGTTACAGCCACTCGTTTTTTTTGGAACACGTTTCCTGCATGAGTTTCAGTAATGGGAATAATTTTGCATTGGCTGTTTTCATACATCAAGGTCTGCTCGTGTTTGAAGAGACTCTTCTCACAGCTCTTCTCTCCTTTTTGTTACTTAAATGTGTCACCAGGGTCAAAACTACATGACTCAAAAGTCATATTGCAAAAAAAGAAAAGCAGGAGTGTGCCAGTAGATTTACAGGTGCTGAAATGACCAAAAGTCAGTAGAGAAAAGCTCTAAAAAACCCCAGTGTATGTCCCTGTTATTAACCCATCGATGCAGCCTCTTGTATCTTCAGAGTCTGCAGCCTCCCCCCCTCTGCAGGGCAGTGCCCCTGTCACTGCTTCACAGATAAGAGGCTGAGAGAGAATGGTTTCTGCTCTCCCTGTCCTGTTAGCCCCAGCTCACACCCAAGGCTGCAAATGCCCTTAAAACTTTGTGTTTTGGCTTCTGAACCAGCTCAGAGCAAGGCAGCTCTTCCTCCAAGCAAAGGACCAGGGCTGCAGGAGACTGGCCAAGCTTGAGCTCTCCCCTGGGAGGTGCTGGGTTTGGAGCTGGTTCCAGCAGCTGCCTCCAGCTCACCCTCCAGCACATGAAGGCAGCATCAACCTCATCTCAGGGAAGATCCCCAATTTTTCCATGTTTTCAAAGATCTGACTTGCTAGACCTGCAGGGAAGAAGCAGGGCTGGAGGTTGGTCTCTGTCCTGTTGAAGCTGCCTCTGCTGGTGGGGCTGAGGGCAGCTGAGTCAGAACACAAAGACATTTCTAGAAGTGATGCTGGATGCAGGTTCCTCAACATGTTTTATTAGCTCATGGCTTTGTTGGGCTGGAGGTTCTACAGAAAGTCTCTGTATCTGTTCCAATGCAGTAATAAATCTAAAAGCCATATGGTAAAGCTTTAACTTTGGATCTGAAGAGCTTTGCTCAGGTCTGTATTTTCTGCACTGTCCTTCAGCACTTTGTTTTAGGCAGGATTTTCAGAGCTCTTTAGATTTCAGAGGGGTTTTGATGGGCACATGATAAAAAGGCTACAATTAGTGGGGGGAATTAAAGCGCTCCCAGGGGCTGCACAGTTCACCTGCTGCATGTTGAGGTGCTGGGAAACTCCTCAAAAGCCCATTGAATCTCTGCATTCCTCCTTTGGCAAACTGGATTGCAGCACCGTGGCTGCTTGGCAGACAAATGCAAGTCAGGACTGTGACACACTCAAATCTAAGGGGTCAAAGACAAACAAGCAGCTGAGTCCCTTCCTAGATTGATTTAAATCTTTTTCATGCAACCACTGAAGGAATTTTATGCTTTCATCTTATTCAGGTTCAATCTCACTGAATGCTTCCAAAACTTTTAATTAAAAAAGGAAAGTAGATTTTTCATTTGAAAGAGCTGTTTATGTTTCTGGGGAGATTTTGCAGGATGAATATTTCCTTGTGTCTTTCCACAGCCCAACAAAATCCTGTTTAACATGTGATGTGGAGGTAGATTGTGGCTCTGAGTCATGCAGGAGTCAGCAAACACAAACTGCAAGGAGAAAATGTTTTACGAAAAAGACACATGGAAATGATGGTTCCAGTTCTTTTCATATTTGTAGATGAGTGTGTGTGTGAGTTTTACACTGAATACAGCTTAATTTCATCTCAGTACTACTGTAACAAACAACATGGTTTCTATTTCATGCCTTAAAACACAGATTTTTATTCAGGTTGTGATAAGGAAAAAATGATGAGGTTTTCTGGGGTTTTTTGGGGGCTTAGCTATATTAAAGGGTGGCTGCAAAGAAGATGGAGACTCCCTATTTACAAGGAGTCACATGGAAAAGACAAGGGAAAATGGGCACAAGTTGCTCCTGGGGAGATTCCAACCCATGAACAGTCTGAAGAAAGAGCACGACAAGAAATAAGGGAAGAACGGGGCTTATCTGTCCTGTTCAGTGTCTGTGCTGCCCCATCTCCAAATGCTAAGATTTGGAAGGAGATCTGAGTGTTCTTGGAGGTCTCTTAATGCATGAACCAACCTGCACTGGGGCTCCCTGGGGTTCCTTGCACACTGGGTGGTGGCTGTTGCAGGGCAGAGCTGCTGGGAGCTGCTCACAGAGCACTGGGTGCTGGCAGCTGGAAATGCCAACCAGAACAAGTGGTGGCTGTGCCAGGTCTACCAGCTGCTTAGAAAGCACAGATGCTGCTGCTGTCACAAGCTGGTTGCTTCTGCAAGCAAAGAGCTGCTTATGTCCCAACTTCCTGTAGTGTCATGCACCCCACCTCATGGGTCATCTCTGGCTTTGATCTGGGAACAGATCCTGACAGCCCTTGCTGTTTATTTGACAGCCCAGATGTGTCACCTGTGTGACTTTGGGCACAGGGAAGTTCCCAGGCTTTAAAAGAAATGCACTTGAGGTTGGATGAAGAATATACCTGCCTGAACACAGGTTGCTTTGGATTGAAAATCCCTGGGGTTCCTTGCACACTGGGTGGTGGCTGTTGCAGGGCAGAGCTGCTGGGAGCTGCTCACAGAGCACTGGGTGCTGGCAGCTGGAAATGCCAACCAGAACAAGTGGTGGCTGTGCCAGGTCTACCAGCTGCTTAGAAAGCACAGATGCTGCTGCTGCTGCTGTCACAAGCTGGTTGCTTCTGCAAGCAAAGAGCTGCTTATGTCCCAACTTCCTGTAGTGTCATGCACCCCACCTCATGGGTCATCTCTGGCTTTGATCTGGGAACAGATCCTGACAGCCCTTGCTGTTTATTTGACAGCCCAGATGTGTCACCTGTGTGACTTTGGGCACAGGGAAGTTCCCAGGCTTTAAAAGAAATGCACTTGAGGTTGGATGAAGAATATACCTGCCTGAACACAGGTTGCTTTGGATTGAAAAACTCAAGTGGTCCTCACTGGCTGCTGGCCAGCACCCCCAGGTTAGAGACCATCCAGAGTGAGTTGTCTACATGCATCACTGAATTTCATCCCAGTCCTGTTGTTCTCATATCCAGACCATCCAGTTACTTCAGCTACAGTTCCTGTTTCCTCTTTATCTGTGGGATTCCCATTTTTATGGGCTCAGTCTTATAGGTCTGTCTTAACACAGATACCCAGGTACACTGAAGTGGAGGACATGAAAGCTGGAAAACATCAGGGAGCAGGTAGCATGGGACATACCTGCCCTGCTCCTCTGTTCTGAACAGTGCTGGAGTCCAGCTGCAGTTGGACAAACCCTGATCTCAGCCCCATACCTGTCCTTACCTAATCCTACTTGTTGAAAAAGAAGTAAAGCACAAATTCCAAGCTAGTGGTTATTTTTAAGGATCATACCTAAATTATTCTTAACCCCAACTCCAGTGACAGTGCACAGAAGTCCCCTTCCTCCATCTCTCCTTTGTAGCTGTTACAGATGAAGTACCTACAGGTCTTTCCTCCAACCCTCTGGAGATCAGTTCTCATGCTACTATCATAGTCTCTGAGACCAAGAAGCCTTTACTGATCTGATCTTCCCAATGCCTGTAGACTCTCCACATACTCCAAATTATTTTTTGTGGTGTTTTTTTTCTTTTACCCACTTAGGTCCCTGAGGTCTTGTATCTGCTTGGGTCACACACTACTGCCAGTTTTAGTATCTTAAAGAAATTCCAGGTGTCTTCCACTTGAGATGCTACAAATTGTTGGAATTCTTTTTATGTAGAACCCAGCAAATAAAAAGACATTTCACTGAATCACCTTTAGCTCTTTGATAATGATGGATAGTGAATAATCATTTCCCATTCACCTTCTGCCTGCTTTTAATGATTTTACAGGCTTCTCTCACACCTATCCCTACACTATCTCCTTTCCAAAAAAAGGCCTAATCCAAGAAGAGTCCTAATCTATGTTTTCTCTGCACATGTGGAAGTTACTGGAACTGAGACCTGTCTGCAATGACTCCAAGAGCTCTTCTGTGAGTGATAATAGTGCCCTATATATTGTACAGTTCTAGGAAAGGCAGATGTGGTCCTGATCACACCAAGAGCAGATTTCCCAGCCAGGCTAAAGGAGCACCAGCCCACCCTGAGATCTGCAAAAGGCACCAGCTAAACTTCTGCAACCCTGAGTGGGGTGATGGTGCTTGTTCATGAAAGAGTAACAGCTGGGCCAGGTTTAGGGGCAGCTCTGAGGTTAAGTGGGGCAAAAAAAATCATCTGAGGCCTCTCATTTTGCTCCTGGAAGGGTCAGACTGCCCAGAAGGTGTTTTCACTCTTCAAAGGGGCAAATTTGTCAAGGCAGAAAAGTGATCAGGTATCACTGCAGGTGTCTGTTGGTTCTAATATTCATCAGAAAAATCAAGAAAGCTGTGAATGGGGTGTTGTGTAGGCAGGTCACGTAGTTTGTCAGTAACAGGAATGCAGGGTGATGGAGGCTGTCTACAAAGAACTGTAAAAATGGTACCAAATGCTGGTGCTATGAAATGCCAGGTAGATAAATGCAAAGCAATGTATATGGGTAAACTAGTTTTTTACTTTTTATGCCCTGTAAGTGATGCTGAGCCTAGTTATTATCATTCAGGAAAGAAATGGAGTTAAAAGCTTTGTATGTGAGCTCTGTGCTCCCAGAGGCAATAAACCCCTCAACAAACTGAGAACCCAAGCTGAAATGGAGTGTTAGGATTTATTAAGAAGAGAGAACAAACCAGAGAAAAATCACAATCTCAGTATTTAAGTACATTCCAAATACATCAGGAATGAGCAGCTCTACCTCCACCCCCTCTGCTGTACCTCAAAGGATGCAGCAGAAAGGGAGATGGTTCAGAGAAGGTAATGATGAAAAGAAACTGGATAATAAAGATTGCATCATTGGGGGAAGATAAAGATTGCAAGGACAATCAGAAGGCTGCTTCTGTGTGAGGAATTCTTGAACAGGCTGAAGCTCTTCAGCCTCTAAAAAAAAGGAGACAGCAAAAGGAGTATCAAGGCCTTGAAAAGATGAGTGGTCTGGAGACGGTGACGTGAGTGGGATTGTTCACTGCTTTGCAAGCTGGTTTCAGCGAGTGAAAAGGTCAGGCAGCACATCAAAGGAGGGACATTTTTTCACTGAAAGAGTAGCTAAGCTGTGTATCTCCTGGCTACAGGGTGCTGTGGATGCCAAAAAAATGCAGGTTGGTTTCCAGGGCAGCTTATGCTCAGTCACGAAGGAAAAAAAAATCATCGTTGGTTATTAAGCATAAAGGTACAAGTTTTGTTTCAGAAAGTCCTTAAACCTCCAGTTGTGAGAAGCTGGGAGTTGATTTCAGGTGCTATTACCAGGAGCTCATCTGTATAGTCCTCCCAAGTCATCTGCTAAGGGCTGCTGTCAGCAGAGAGGTGCCAAAGGAGAGGGACCTTTTTTTTTCTGTGGTTGGGTATTTCAGAGGAGAAGTAGAACAATTTATTTTGCTTAGCCAAGCCAAGCACGTTCCCTAGAAAGCCCTGGCCATTTCTAAAAGCCTCTGGAGGTGCACATGGGGGTGAAAGAAGAGCTGGAGGACAGTGTCTACTTAAGAACTGCTGGCATAAACAGGCCAGGACTAAATTTGTGTTGAAAATTAGAAGGTGGCTCCTAACCCTCAGAAGGCAGCAAGATCCTGCTACAAACAGGACTTGGTCAGGTTGGAATGTGTGTTGGTGGAATTCAGTGAGGATCTGGAGGTGGTGCCTTCCCATCCCAGGGACCTGTGTTCTGCATGTCAGTTTAAGATGGCAAAATAACCCAGTTTGGGAAAATGAATTATTCAAGGTGTTCATAAGGCTTATCATAGAGATTTGTGGTAGAGCTGGTCCTATTTATCAGTGACCTGGAAGAAGGTGATAGTGTTGTATTAGTCACATTTGTAGCACCCATGATATGAGGAGGTTTGCAAAAGAGAAGGATGTAGAGGACTTTTTAATAAAAATAAGGAATATAAGAAATAACCCTAAGTTCATATGGACCCTACTCTGTGATTCTGTTCTGTGATTAACAGCTGGTGGGCTGCCTCTGACATGGGTCCTTATGCAGGTGTCTTCAT
>NW_009952430.1:404154-452437 GCF_000747805.2 Chaetura pelagica
TTCCTGCTGGCAAAGTGATGGGTCCTTCCTTGGTGATTTTAGAGGAGCTGTGGGTCAGACAGCTGAGACTTCACTGCAGGACTGGTCTTTCACTGAAGGGGAAGGGTGGCAAAGTAACCACTGAATATTTCCCACCCCGAGGTTTGAAACTTCAGCAAATGACAATTGACATCAGGAACAAGGGATGGGCATGGCCAGCTGCTGAGGCATCACTTCCAGAACCACTGTCATGATCTGTTTGACTTGGAAATTGTAGGTTGGGGGACTCACCTCTGAGAACGTGAGATGGGCTGAAGCTGTGAAGGACTTCAGACAGCAGCAGAGCACCTTGTGTGGAGATGTCTTGCTGATCACAGCTTTTGTCTCCTACCTGGGCTACTTCACCAAGAAATACCGCCAAGACCTCCTGGATGGGTTCTGGAAGCCATATTTGCACCAGCTCAAAGTAAGCCCTGATTTCTCTGAAAAGTTCCTGGAAGGAATGTGGCCATAAATTCTGATGTCCCCCAAGTGAGGGGATCTTCTAAATGAGGGTCATCCCTGTGCGCCCATTGAGTTGGATTGAGGAGCAGGGCTTAGCCACACTTGCTTTACTCCTCCCTGGGGAAGGTGATTGAAGCATATTTCACAGAATCCCAGAATCTCAGGGGTTGGGAGGGACCTGGAAAGCTCCCCCAGCCCAACCCCCCTGCCAGAGCAGGGGCACCCAGAGCACATCACACAGGAACGTGGCCAGGGGGGTTGGAATGTCTCCAGAGAAGGAGACTCCACAGCCTCTCTGGGCAGCCTGGCCCAGGGCTCTGGCACTCTCACAGCAAAGAAGTTCTTCCTGAGATTCCCATGGAACCTCCTGTGCTCCAGTTTGCACCCACTGCCCCTTGTCCTGTCACTGGACATCACTGCACAAAGCCTGGCTCTGTCCTCCTGACACTGCCCTGAACAGATTTGTGCCCATGGATGAGATGGCCCCTCAGTCTCCTCTTCTCCAAGCCCAACAGACCCAGCTCCCTCAGCCTTTCCTCAGCAGGGAGATGTTCCCCTCCCTCCAGCATCTCTGGGGCTCTGCCCTGGGCTCTTTCCAGCAGTTCCCTGTGTTGTGGTGTCCTTGCTCCCTGCAAGTGACCTGATTCCTCCAGGTATGGAGGGAAAACCCTGATGCAGCAACCCCAGCACGGACCAAAGCTGTGTGGTTTTAACAAGGCCTCAGGGATGGCCTGGAAGGAGGGAGGTAGGATGGAGAAGGAACTGCTTGGAGCAGGCAGGGCTCACTGCCAGCTCTCTAGTAGGCTTGGAAAAACTCCAGATGGGTCTTCATGCTGGACACAAGCTCTGTTCATGCTGGCTGTGCTTCTCAGCTGGTTTTACCCATGTCTTGCTGTTTGGACCAGATGGAGACAGTGGGGCTTCAAACTTGTTTCATATTTCACTGCTTTTAACAAGCTCTCTCATACATCAGTAGATGCAAGTGCTCAGACTCCTGCAGGACTGAGCTTTTGTACATCAGTACAGGAACTGGATGTTGTAAACCCTGGTGAAATGCCAAGAAGCTTTTAAATGAGGTCACAGTCAAATCAAACAGCTGAGAAAATGAGCAAGTTCCTTAGGATGAGAGAGGAAAAACTTCCTTCTCTGTTTCTTAATCATAAGCAAAAAAAAAATTGTAATGAAGAAAGGCAATAGTGTTCCCAAAATGACCTGAAAATGCTCTGACATTTCAATGAGGTGTCTGTTTCTGATGGGAAGTGGAAGGCCCATTCTGCTCAGATAACTGGCACAGATAACTTTCTGGTTGTCACTCCCAGAAATGGCCTCCCATGTCAGAGAAGTGTTTCTGGAACTGCTAATGCTGGTTTGGAGCACAGGAGCAGGTTCATGAGACTGTTGATGACATTTTGCCAAGTTGTTGTCTCATGGATCTCATGCCCCAGGGTGGGACCTGAGCCTGCTGGGCTTGGGCTGTGGCCACTCATGGTGCCCAGGACCCTGCAGGCAAAAAGTCCTTGGGGTGGCTGCATCATTTCTATTCATTCATAGCAGGACTGGAAATGTAATACTAAATCCAACCTATCCTATAGAATGGGAAACCACAGATGGTGGTCAGTACTGGGTCCAGTCCTGTTCAATTTATTCCTCAGTGACCTGGATGAAGGGACAGAGCCCTGGGCCAGGCTGCCCAGAGAGGCTGTGGAGTCTCCTTCTCTGGAGACATTCCAACCCCCCTGGCCACGTTCCTGTGTGATGTGCTCTGGGTGCCCCTGCTCTGGCAGGGGGGCTGGGCTGGGGGAGCTTTCCAGGTCCCTCCCAACCCCTGGGATTCTGGGATTCTGTGACAGGGTGTCCCCTCAGCAAGTTCATGGATGACACAAAACCAGAGGGCTGTGCTGCCATCCAGTGTGGCCTGGACAGGCTGGAGAGTTAGAGAGGAACCTTAGACAATTCACCAAGGGCAAGTGTAGGATGCTGCACCTTGGGAGGAGTAACCCCATGGATCAGTACAAGTTGGGGGCTGAGCTGCTGCAAAGCAGCTCTTTGGAAAAAGACCTGGGAGTCCTGGTGGGTCTGCTGGGGAGACCAAGAGCCAGCAACATGCCCTTGTGGCCAAGAAGGCCAGTGGCATCCTGGGGTGCATCAAGAAGAGTGTGGCAATCAGGATGAGAGGTTCTTCTCTACTCTGCCCTGGTGAGGCTACATCTGGAGCATTGTGTGTAGTTCTGGGCTCCCTGCTTCAAGAAGGACAAGGGGGGACAGCAAGGGGCTATGAAGGTGGTTAGGGGACTAGAACATCTCTCTTATGAGGAAAGGCTGAGGTACTTGGGCCTTTTAGTGTGGAGAAGAGAAGACTGAGGGGGTGATTGTATAAATAAATACTTCAGGGGTAGGTGTCAGGAAGATGGGGCCAGTCTTTTTTTCAGTGGTGCCCAGTGGCAGGACAAGAGGTAATGGGCATGAACTTGAACACAGGAAGTTCCATCTAAATGGGAGGAGGAACTTCTTTACTGTGAGGGTTGCAGAGCACTGGGGCAGGCTGCCCAGAGAGGCTGTGAATATCCTTCTCTGGAGACATTCAAAACCTGCCTGGATGCCATCCAGCACACCCTGCTCTAGCTGATCCTTCTTTAGCAGGAGGTTGGGACTAGATGACCCCCAGAGGTGCTTTCCAGCCCTGGCCACTCAGTGATAAACACGACTTAGCAGCTCTTCATTCTTCCCTGCTGCTCTCTGGCCTAGGTCACGAGTCACACGTGCCGGTTTTGCTGACGCTCTAGGGAGGATTTCTCCTTTCCTCCCAGGTGCCAATCCCCATCACTCCATCCCTGGACCCTCTGACCATGCTGGCAGACGAGGCAGACGTGGCGGGGTGGCAGAACCAGGGCCTGCCCGCCGACCGCACCTCCACGGAGAACGCCACCATCCTGCTCAGCTGCGAGCGCTGGCCCCTGCTGGTGGATCCCCAGCTCCAGGGGAGCCAGTGGCTCAAAGCCAAGTATGGCGAAGACCTCCGAGTCATCCGGGTCGGGCAGAAGGGGTAAAACATCAACCTTCTCCCGTCATCAACCTTCTCCCATCATCACCCTTCTGCCATCGTAGCACCTGCCAGACCTGCCGATCTGCCCGTTGCCTGTGGTCACCAACGTGGGTTGATCTGCAGCCACCTCAGCCAAGCACGTTGAGGGAAACCCTCAGATGTGTTTGTGTCTGTGTCAGCTGCTTGTTCGTTACCAGAATGCTAGAGATTTCTCATTAAGGAGAGGGTCTGTTTAGTGCTTGGCTCAGTTACCATAGAAACCCCCCCCCCAAAACTGAGGGTGGGGAGAGCTACGTGCTGGAGGCTGAACTCTGTGTAGGACTGTGGCCTCCTCCATCAGCCTTGTCTTATGGGTTGTGTCCTGACTCAGATTCACCCAGAAGGGTTAGTAGGGCTTCCTACATCTTGGAAGACCTGGGCACAGAGGGTGAAGCTGCTGGCACCATCTGGGAGGTTCTCAGTGCAGCACCACTGCCCTGGCTGCATCTTTGGTGGGAAGAACTCCTGCCCATTGCTGCCCACTAGTGTGGAGTCTCAGCTGGGATGGGGACAGACCCAAAGTCAAATCCCCCCCTTGGGTATGAGCTCTGAGATTTTGTATTTATTTCATTTTGCTTAAGACAGAGCAAAGCATGAATCAGGGAAAGGAAATCTGGAAGAAGGGATCTTTTCAAAAGTTCTAGGTGTTTTAGGAATGTCCTCAATGCAGGGGATGGTCAGTTCTTTACTCATGTAAGCAAAGGTAGCTACTAAAGTTTAGGAAGGGAGCTCTGCTCCACATCACCAGGGCTTAGATGAGGAACCTGAATTTTGGCCAGTGGAATTGGAATGATTCAGTGCAACCAAGATGGTGTAAGAGCACCTGGAGCATCCTCACTGCCTGCCCAAGGGCCTTCTGTCCCTTTTGCAGAGAAGGAAGTTGTGTGAAGTGCAGAGCAGCTTTGAAGGACACAGCACCAACACCTGACCCTGCCCATCCCAATGCAGAGCATCCCCATTCCAGTTAGACACTGGGCCACAGGGCCCAGTTCCCTTGTGAGGAAATAAACTGTCTTAAATGTGTCCCTAAACCCTGGGGAAAATGAAGCTGAAACCTGCTTTTTTTTCCTTTATTTTATGCAAGATTAACTGCACAAGTGGTTCTGGGGGAAACAGTATTTGCTAAAAATAGCCCCAAGCTGCCCCACCTTTGTTCATGGATGCTTTTTCCTTGGGAAAGGAGCCACAATTGTGATGTTTGTGAGGCCTGATTGTCTTTGTTGAACAGCCAAGCCTGTGCCAGTGGCCTTTTTGCACCCTATGTTGGCACCTTCTTACCCCTCTGTGTCTCTCAGAACTGCTGGGGTGTGCGTGGAGCTGCATGGCAGAGCACCCCTCCCTGCCCCCCTGCACCCACCCCACTGCACAGCATCACATCCCACCCCACTGCCAGGACACCTGTGCTGTTTCCCACAGGTATTTGGACACGATGGAACGAGCCCTGGCTGCAGGGGAACTGGTTTTGATTGAAAACCTGGAGGAATCTGTGGATCCAGTTCTGGGGCCGTTACTGGGGCGAGAAACAATCAAGAAAGGCAGGTGAGCTCTGGGGAGGTTCCACAGCTGTGGGAAGGGGTGATTGGTGCTGTTGTGCTTCCTGCTCCTGACCTCAAATGATGGGTGCTCTTATATGGCAGCACTAACATCCAGAATTCAGGAGCAGAGGTCTGGGGGTTCTATCCTAAACCACAGTGTTTCAGGTGCTTCCAGTTTAAAATACTTTCTGTTTTAATAGTGGTTTCTGTGGGAAGAAGGTGAAGTCCAATGCTGGTAGATGCCTGATATCACCCGTTGTCCTCGGATGAAATGTCCTGAAAGAGATGAGCTCTCGTGCTCCTTCTTCTGGTCTCATTTCAGGTACATAAAGATTGGGGACAAGGAGTGTGACTTCAACCCAGCTTTTCGTCTCATCCTCCACACCAAGCTGGCAAACCCCCATTTCCAGCCTGAGCTGCAGGCCCAGTGCACCCTCATCAACTTCACTGTCACACGGGATGGCTTGGAGGACCAGCTGCTCGCTGCCGTGGTCAACATGGAGAGGCCTGACCTGGAGGAGCTCAAGGTCAGTAGATGGGAGTCTACACTGGGAAGAGGTGTTAAAACTGGAAGAGGGGAGGTTTAGGTTGAACATTAGGAAGTTCTTTAGTGTGAAGGTGGTGAGAGCCTGGCCCAGGTTGCCCAGGGAAGCTGTGGCTGCCCCATCCCTGGCAGTGTTGAAGGGCAGGTTGGATGGGGCTTGGAGCAGCCTGGGCTGGTGGGAGGTGTCCCTGCCCATGCAGGGGGTTGGAGCTGGATGATCTTTAAGGTCCCTTCCAACCCAAATCATCCTGTGATTCTATGATTACTATCATTATTGTAGTAGTAATAATAATACCACTAATTATTATTAGTAGTAGTAGTAACATAAATAATTATTATTGTAATTTAAACCCAATAGCATTTCATGTTCAAGGCTACAGAGGTTGCTGAGCTCATCATAAAATCAGGACATTTTCCTTGACTTGATAAACACTGAGGAATATTTTTCTTCAGTCTTTTGTTTCCTTGGTGTTTTGGGAAGGCTTAAAGTGCCATTTCAAGTATTTATTTATTTTTTTCTTAAAAAGTTTTGGAAAGAGTCTCTTTCTTCTCCTTCTCTTGGAAATTGAGATTCTCATTATATCAGGTTTTTCTGGACAGATTGAATTTTGGAGGTAGAATTAATCTCACTTAATTGTAGGCATTTATGGTACAGAATTCCTACTGTCAATATTGTGAGGCTGGTAATGACATTTTCCTGTTCTGTTTTTTCCTCCCACTTGTTTTTTAACAGGCCAAAATGTTCTCTTTCTCTTTTTTTGATAAGGATGGCTTCAATTTCATGATCATTTTTTTAAGAAAATCTTTTGTTCCAACAGCACTTTTAGCAGTGTAACAAATATGTATCATGCTAAATATTTACTGGGAGTGGGAATAAATTTATTGCACCTGTTCAGTCAGGCCAGGCCAGTTTCATAATAATCTTGTCATTTAATGAGGTTCTAAAGCACTTTTGCTGTGCAGCCTTAATGATGCATTTAGTCTTAACCAGGCTGATGTGCTAATGAGCCAAAAATGGCATCAAAAATACTTAATGAAGGGAATTAATGTGTAAGCCATGGTTATCTCCCTGGGACCCAAAGCTCCTCCACCAGGCACCCCTTGCTCTCCACTGGGTTGTAAATGATCCAAACAGCCAGTTCCTTTTGCTGATGGGCACAGAAGGGGGGGGATGACCATGATTAGCATGGTGGGGCCATTAACTGCTGCTATGTTAAGGATTGTTCCTCTTAGCCTGGGCAGCATCACGGGTCGTGGTTGTTGTCACAGTATGAAAGACAAATTCAGTATCATGGGCAGTCAGTGAATCCACAGTCAGGCTCTGAAGATCAGCAACTCAAAACCAGCAGCACTTCCCTCTGGTGCTGTGAAGAGCCATGCACCAGAGAACAGTGCAAGTGATGGGGAGGAGGGATTGTGGCCTTGGAAGGTCACAGAGTCATAGAATTGGCACAGCTGGAAAGACCTCTGAGATCACCTAGTCAAACCATCCCCCCAGGGGCGGGGTGGGCAGGGAACAACAATCCATCTGACCACCACCAACAACAAGCCCCACAACCACACAGCCCACAAAACCAACCCTCACAAAATGCGCCCACCAGGGCGTGCCCTGAAGTGCCACATCTACACGTGTCCTGAACACCTGCAGGGGTGGTGACTCCACCACCTCCCTGGGCAGCCTGTTCCAGTCCCTGACCACTCTTTCAGTATAGAAATTCTCCCTAGTATCCACTCTAACCCTCCCCTGGCCCAACTTCAGACCATTTCCTCCAGTTCTGTTGTTGCTCAGCTGGGAGAAGAGGCCAAGCCCCCCCTCACCACAACCACCCCAGCTGGCAGCCAAGCCCCACACAACCCACTCACCCCCCAGTGGGGTGGGGAGAGTCAGAAGGGAAAAGTGAGATGAAGCCAGTTGGACAGATAAGGCAAAACCCACGTGCACAAGCAAAGCAAACCAAGGAATTCATTCACCCCTTCCCATCAGTGGATGGGTGCTCTGCCATCTCCTGGGAAGCTGAGCTGCAGCACTGGGAATGGTTTCTTGGACAAATACCTTCACTCTGAGCATCCCCCTTTCCTTCTTCCCTCAGCTCTGTATCCTGAGCATGACATGGAATGATATGGAATATCCCTGGGGTCAGGGCTGTGCTCCTTCCCAGCTTCCTGTGTACCCACACAATGGCAAAGCATGGGAAATGGGAAAGTCCTTGATTTCATAGCAATAAGTAAACCCATCAGGAAATGAGCAGCATCCTTCTCATCAGTCCCATACCAAATCCAACCCACAGCACACTTCTAGCTGCTGTGAAGCAAATGAACTCTATCCCAGCCAAAACCAGCACAGAGGAGGTGGCTGCTGTGGCTGAGCTAGCAGGGGGTGGATAGTGAATCCTGCAAAACTGAGCCTGTTCCAGTCCCTGACCACTCTTTCAGTATAGAAATTCTCCCTAGTATCCACTCTAACCCTCCCCTGGCCCAACTTCAGACCATTTCCTCCAGTTCTGTTGTTGCTCAGCTGGGAGAAGAGGCCAAGCCCCCCCTCACCACAACCACCCCAGCTGGCAGCCAAGCCCCACACAACCCACTCACCCCCCAGTGGGGTGGGGAGAGTCAGAAGGGAAAAGTGAGATGAAGCCAGTTGGACAGATAAGGCAAAACCCACGTGCACAAGCAAAGCAAACCAAGGAATTCATTCACCCCTTCCCATCAGTGGATGGGTGCTCTGCCATCTCCTGGGAAGCTGAGCTGCAGCACTGGGAATGGTTTCTTGGACAAATACCTTCACTCTGAGCATCCCCCTTTCCTTCTTCCCTCAGCTCTGTATCCTGAGCATGACATGGAATGATATGGAATATCCCTGGGGTCAGGGCTGTGCTCCTTCCCAGCTTCCTGTGTACCCACACAATGGCAAAGCATGGGAAATGGGAAAGTCCTTGATTTCATAGCAATAAGTAAACCCATCAGGAAATGAGCAGCATCCTTCTCATCAGTCCCATACCAAATCCAACCCACAGCACACTTCTAGCTGCTGTGAAGCAAATGAACTCTATCCCAGCCAAAACCAGCACAGAGGAGGTGGCTGCTGTGGCTGAGCTAGCAGGGGGTGGATAGTGAATCCTGCAAAACTGGCCTGGAGCTCTGGTGGAGCTTTTTTTGCTTCCTTTTTTTCCCCATGGAATGACATGTCCAAGGCTCTCAGAGTAACGTGTTGCCCTGAAGTAAAGCTGTTATTTATGAGCTATGAAATCACAGCCCATGAGCTCCACTGCAGGAAGAAGAAATTATGACCTTGCTGCTGCTGAAACAACAGCATGGAGAAGCTGCAACAGATCCAGGCTTTCGTGGGGAGAGGCACACAGGGTTGTGTGCACTTCTGAGGGTGTGTTTCCCAAATCCTGTGGTGATTACAAGTTATTGGAGCTAAAGTCACACAAGTCCTCATTAGTAACTTCAGGGCTTATAGTCCATGGTCTGGAATAATAGCTTGCAAAATGTCATTTTCCAAGGCATGCTGTGCTTGAACGACAGGGAGGCACAAGATTAGCTGTGTTAGTTTCCTCTTTCAAGATTTATAAAATATTTACCACCATGGACAAACTCCTGTGTGTGATGCTTACAGAACAGGCCTTTAAAAGCTGCTCAGAGCTGAAACACCAATACAAGACATGCTCCAGTGCAGGATTTGCTGGATGCTTGGCTTGACATTAGCATGGAATGAGTGTGTGTGCAGCAAGTGTGTGAAATTTCAGCCCAAATATTGAGAGATGCTTTATTAATGGAAGAGTTGGTTAGTCTGCTTGGAAACCTCTGATAACAGAGCAAATAGCATTGGCTTCCTTTTGTGTGGTGGGTTTGGAAAAGACATAGAGTCACATTTCCCATTTCTGGGCTTCTTCCAAGCCCTGTAGGTGGTTGGAAGGTCTGGGTATGTTTTCCAAAAGCTGTCACTTGGCTTATGACACTGAGCTTGTCATGTGCCAGTCACTGTGGCCCAGAACTTGTCCCATTTCCACATGCACCTTGTCTGCCACTTCATGGAGCTGCCTAGTTTTTGCAGGGCTATAAAACACTCTTTTGCAAGTTACTTGAAGTTCTTGGTTGTATCATTTAAAGAGATTTAAATCTGAGGATTTAAAACTGTGTCACACCTTAGTTTTATGTACCAGGGTGTTAGTGACTGACTTCATTTATGTAGAAAATAGTCACCAGGCTTATGTCACAGCAGCATCCAGATCAGCTGCACAGCTTTCCCACAGGATGTGTTCTGGGATAAAGCTAAAAATAGGCACTCACAATAGGACCATATACTGGGATAACCTAACATACCTGAAATCCAGGAAAGATGCCACTTCCCTGAGCAAACATGTAGAATAGGGCAATCACATTTGGTGGGAGAAAACCTGCTCTGGAGGATCAGTTTAAAAAGGAGCCAGATGAGAGTCTTTGTTTCCACTCTGAAGAGTGTTAATGACTGATATTTCTGCAGGAGAGGGCAGGGAACAGGTGTCTGGGGAGAGGGATGGGGAATTTCACAGAAATGGGAAGAATTTCCACTATGGTTCAGAAGATCTGCCCTTGAGGCAAGATGGGTGTTACTGGTCTGTATCTGCTTGGCAGACATTGAGCTGAGTTTGCAAATCCTTTGGCAGAGGGACTTGGTCTTTGCAGGTACAGCCTCTAGCACAGCACATCACTGGTACAGGGAGATCTCAAGGCCAGGATCTGATGGGAGCAGCAATCAAATGAAGCTGGGACTTTGCTCTCATTTCTGAGCTGGGGATGCTTCATGCTCATCTCTGGACCTGAGTGACCTTGCTGTTGGTTTTTCCATCAAGATTTAACCTCAGTGCTGGTGTGACTGGTGTTGATGTGTACTGGCAAGTGCAGAGGTTCCACAGGAGGGGTGAGAAGCAGCAGGGACTATCCAGGCTGACTTGAGCTCAACAAAGAGATACTTCTAAGTAGATGCAGGATATGTATTTGATATGGGGAATGAAGGGCTTTTCCTCCTGATCAGTTTCCAACGTTTTAGTACATTCCTAGTGGAAGGGCTCAGTTCTCCTGGTGTTTTCTGTGCTGCTAAAAGTTTCTGAGTTGCCAGCCTGTTGGATATGGAGCAATCCCCAGAGCTCTGTCCATGCCCAGGACTGGCAGAGAGCAGGATTAATTGATATTGGACTATGGCAATTCTCAATTAAAGCCTGTTCCCATGGGAAGGTGGTTAATCTTTCTCCAGTGTTTTGTGGCTAAAACTTTCTGAATTTATTATTTGCAGTCAGATCTCACAAAGCAACAGAACGGATTCAAAATCACCTTGAAAGCCTTAGAGGACAACTTGCTGTCTAGACTCTCATCAGCATCTGGGAACTTCCTGGGAGATACAGCCTTGGTGGAGAACTTGGAGATCACTAAACAGACAGCTGCAGAAATTGAAGAGAAGGTACAAAGACAGTGGGAGCCTGGAGAAAAGCATGTGTGGGATGTTATCTTTAAGGATACCTTGGTGAAATGTAACTTCTTTACCCATCTCTGCCCTTTCTGCTGAGCAGAGAATAGGAAGTGGTGTAAGTTGAAGTGCTCTCCATTCTGGACAATTTCAGGCCATTTAGTTCTTTTGTATGTTAAATGGCCTATTTAAGACCAACTAAGTCAGTGCCTGATGTAAAGACAATAAAATTTACACACTGTATCAAGGCAGCTTCAAACTGTTCTGGCATAATCCTGAATTCCTCAGTTAAACTGGATTTTAGTACTGACCAGGGTCTGGAATCTGTTGGGTTTACGATCTTGAGTAAATCTGCAAAAACTTGGGTATTTCCTACCCTTGTGTTCCTCAGAGTGTAAAGAAGTGTGTGTACAGTGTCAGCATTGCCACCTGCATGGGTCACCTTGCTGGCTGGCTGGGCTCAGCTGAATGCACAGTGGCTTTCCTCTGCCACTGGGGGAACTTGAGAAGTGTGATTGTCCTGCCAGGATTGTGACAGGACTCCTGTAGGGCCATTCCCAGCTGCTTCCCTGCACAGTCTTCCTCCAGTCCACTGCCTGGATAAGTTACCCACGTGCTGGGGTCAGGCTGGAACTGCCTCTCATTTCCCACTACTGTAGCCCCAGTGACCAAGAAGCTAAGTGATCCTCCACATTAAAAATATTGAACTATTTCTGCTGTCTGTGGTACATCAGATCCCACTAAGGAGGGTTTGCTTGAACCCCCCAAGGGGATGTTAAAGGCAAGTTTTGATTTGGCAAGTTTGGCATCTCCCTCTTGAAGCAGGTGTTCTTGAAGTGCTTACATTTCTGAAGTTGTGGTGGTAAAGCTGGTCACTGCCAGCTGTGTGGCAGTGGAGATGAATTTTGGAGTTTGCACCTGATTTTCCTTAGTTTGGTGCCCAGATGGAAAGCTGTGGCAGGGCCCTGCTAGAGGTCTGCTTCTCAAATCAACCCTTACTCTGTTCTTGGTCTGCCTACCCAAAGATCAATGTTCTGCCAGCTTTATCCTTCCTATGGAAGTCCTCCCTGCTCTATTTATGGAAAGCAACTGTCTTCCCCAACTCTGGGGTTGTTTTTTTTAATCTTTTTTTGCTGGAATAATTAATAATTTGGGGGATGGGATATCTACAAATTGGTTGCCTAAGTCTAAGCTAGGCTCTGGCTCCCTTTAAAGTCAGTGGAGAGACAAGAGTGCTGCCAGAAGGGGACTTCTCTGATGTGGACAGAAGATTCATGGCCCATGCAGATGCTTGTTTCTCCAGTAGATGTTGAAGCTGCTCTTTGGGAGACTCAGACACTATGGTCCATCATTCCTGATGGGAATGTGCAAACAGGCTAATCCCACAGATTCCAACGTGTGCTGGTTGCACTCAGCAGATTCAGGCTCAGTCTTTATTGAGAAGGTTTGAAGTGTCCTGGCCGGATGGTTTGAGGTGCCCTGGCCAGATGGTTTAATGCCCCAGCCAGAAGGTTGATGTGCCCTGGCCAGAAGTGCCCAGACCAGCTTGGCTCACAGCAGAGGGACACCCACTGATGTTTGGCTGGGGATGTCTCCTGCCCTGCTGGCTTGCACAACATGTGCTGGACCCTTTTCTGCCACATCCCCCTTGCAAGGCTTGCTGAGCTGGCTGAACCAGCAGTGGCTTGGCAGCATGTGGCAGTGTTGCAAGGCACTTGTGTCTGTAGGTATCCAGACTGATCCCTGAGAGGCTGGAGATTGTCACCTGGTGCTGCTGGGGAATGGAAGAATGGACAGGACTGAGTTGATAATGGGGTGATGTACCTGCCAAAAGGATTTTCACCATGTCCATCACGGCAGCTCTGCAGACACCTGGCTGGCAAGGCAGGGGGTGTTAAATGCTGGTGGGAAAGGCAGCAAACAGCCCTTATAAACTGGCAGTTCTCAGCCCTGGGGAAGCTGCTTGGAGCAGCACTAAGTGTGTTCATCCCTGTGCTCTTAAGGATCTGCTTGGGAGGGTGGCAATTAGCAGGAGAAACTCATTGGTAAGAAAAACAATCCTAGTTAGTAAAAAGCAGGAATCCTAGTGAGAAGCCTGGAAGGGAGTTGGGAAAACGGGGTTGGGCAACACAGAGGGAAATACAGTTAAAGGGAGAAGGTGCCAGAGGAAGGAGGCGGTGGGAGCGGGCGGCTCAGACCTGGCTGTGCCCCCTGACACTGCCTGGCCTGGGGTCTCCATGGCACCCTCCCCTGGGCTGCGTGCTCAGCTGACAGAGATGTTTCCACAGTCTCTTTGGTCTGTGTTTTTTGCCCAGGTCCAGGAGTCTAAGGTGACAGAAGCCAAGATTAACGAGGCCAGGGAGCACTACAGACCTGCTGCCGCGCGGGCCTCCCTGCTCTACTTCACCATGAACGACCTCCACACCATCCACCCCATGTACCAGTTCTCGCTGAAGGTACCATCCAAAGCCATCATCTTGGGACTCTTAGGGATATTTGAACTCCCAGACAAAGACCATTCTGCTACTTTGGTTTTATGGAGAAGTTTCCTGTGTTTGTTTCTATGCCTGTGTTACACACGCTGCCCTTATCCTTCCTTGCCATTGGGTTTAGTGCTCGTGATGAGAGATTTGTCCAAAGCCCACAGGAAATGCTGAGCACAACATCTTCATCACTGCCTCCATGAAGGAGCAGAGTCTCAGCAGTGCCTGCAAAGACCCAGTGAAGAGTAGCCTGAATGCCAAAGAAAAGGTCCCTCCACATTGAGTCCTGAGCATGGACCACGGTCTGTGCACAACTCTGGATGTACCAGTCAGCCCAGTGCAGGTGGTGACATTAGGATCAGGATAGATGAGCCTTAATGAGCTCTTCTTTCTTTCACTTGGTTTCTTGCTGAGCAGTTGAAGCTTTGTGGAAAGACACAGTCTGATTTAGCCATGCACTAACATCATTTGTTACTAAAATAACAACAGGACAAGGGGTAATAGTTTTAAGCTAGAAAAGGGTAGATTTAGGTGGGACATTAGGAAGAAGTTCTTTACTTTGAGGGTGGTGGGTCACTGGAATGGGTTGCCTAGAGAGGTGGTGGAGGCCCCATCCCTGGAGACATTCAAGGTCAGGCTTAATTGGGCTCTGAGCAACTTGGTCTAGTGTGAGATGTCCCTGCTTCTTGTAGGGGTTTGGACTAGATGACCTTTAGATGTCCCTTCCAAGCCAAGACATTCAATGATTCTATGATTACTAAAATCTGGGAAGTTTCTTAGCAAAGCAGAACCTTACAAACTGTTTGATCTTCCATATTCACAGCCTTGGCCTGGCAGAACAAGATGGATTTAAAAGATGTCAAATGGGGAAAGAGCCAACAAAGTGCTTTTCCTGTGTATTTTATATATTTATGCACAGAGGTTTTGCACATCATTCTGAGTCACTTGCTCCATCAGTTAATCTTTTCTTTATATTTACATTGGTTCTCTATCAGAGATGTCATCAAGGTCATAATGCCTGTGCAGATATTTCATACCTTAACAGGAATTGCCACAGCCCTCAACAGTTATCCAAGACCTTGATGTTGAAACAGTCCTGACTTCCCAAATGACAGGGTATTAAAACATGTGGCAGCAGAGCCCAGTGGGAAGCCAGTAACTTTGGCAGGAATGAAGGCTTGGCCACCTCTGCCAAGTTTGTTGACTATCTTGGCTGGTAGGGAGTGGGGCTTCTTTGAAGGTGCTTAGGCACCTCTTTCTGTCTCTTCTCCCAAGACACTTGGGAAGTCTTGATCCCTGGGCAGCTTCTAAGGACCTGCTGCAGTAAAAATGAAAGTGCAAACAGTGCCTGACCTTGGCAGAGGAGTCTCAATAGGTCTGGTCAGTAGAAACCCAAGAGCCCTTTGGGTATTTATTGGAGACTTCCAGTTTCAATAAATGGAAGACTTTTTCTTTTGTTTTTATCACAGGAGAAGGGCATTTTGGGGACAAATAAGGGTTAAATAAGATGACAGCCTAGTCTAGAACTCCATCCAAACAATTTAATCCCTTGACAAGTGACCTGGAAAAAGTAATTGTGAAGAAAATACAATATTTTGAGTCTCATCCACAAAGAAGCTTTTTTCTTTTGATATCTAAGGCCCATATGATGAAATAATTTTACCAGGAAAATGTACAAAATACCTTTTGTGCAAGAATGCCCTTCAGAAGATTCATTCCTTACACATACATGATAGATCCAGCAGCTCTGAGGTTTCACCTTTAGGCTGCAGCTCCTGTGTTTGGTTTGGTTTGTTTTCCAGTTTACTTTGGCCATGTGCATAAACACACAGAAAATTACTGGGTGAAATGTTTTCATCTCGTAAGTGTTGATGACATCATAAAACATTGTGTAAAGATGCACAGAGATGATTTTAAAATGCTCAGGGCACAGCTAGGAGCCCATTATAAATTAAAGCACAGAAGATTTATATGAGACTCTGCTGCCTGTTTTAACACAATTTAAAGAAATTGTGCAGGAAAAAAGAAATCCATTCTGCCATTATTTGATCATGCATAGGTATCAGTGTTACTTTGATTTGTTGAGGCATCATTCTCTCCTTGTCAAACCCTAAAAATAATGCTGCCAAAACAGTCCTGCCTGGTCCAGCTGGTGCTATTCATTGGTATGGTGAAGGGAGTGGAACATCTCCCTGCTGAGGAAAGGCTGAGGGAGCTGGGGCTGTTGGGCTTGGAGAAGAGGAGACTGAGGGGCCACCTCATCCATGGGCACAAATCTGTTCAGGGCAGTGTCAGGAGGACAGAGCCAGGCTTTGTGCAGTGATGTCCAGTGACAGGACAAGGGGCAGTGGGTGCAAACTGGAGCCCAGGAGGTTCCATGGGAATCTCAGGAAGAACTTCTTTGCTGTGAGAGTGCCAGAGCCCTGGGCCAGGCTGCCCAGAGAGGCTGTGGAGTCTCCTTCTCTGGAGACATTCCAACCCCCCTGGCCACGTTCCTGTGTGATGTGCTCTGGGTGCCCCTGCTCTGGCAGGGGGGGTGGGCTGGGGGATCTTTCCAGGTCCCTTCCAACCCCTGGGATTCTGGGATTCTGTATTGGCCTGTTTTTTTCCTATTAGCTGGGGCCCAGAGCAGGGACCTGTCACTTTGCTCATCAGCACTTGGGCTTTTTTTTTTCTTCTAGTTGCATTTGCTAATTTGCTAATGGGTTTTCTTTGGATGGCTCTGAAAGTTATTTGTCTTCTCTCATTTAGATCAGAAATGTTGTTACAAGAATCCTTAGTATCTTATATAAAAAAAGCATCATTCTGGGTGCATGAACACATTCCCAAATGGTTTCATACTGGTGAGGTCCCCCCTGCCATTCTCATCCAGTCCTTTGCTGCATCCAGACAGTAAAATATTCATTGGACTTTTTATTTATTTAGGAGAATTGTTCTTTTCTAAGTTGAAACATCATGACATGGGGGTGTGCTTTCCTCCAGGAACACCACAGTCCTTGGCTCAACACTGGCAGAGAAGGTGGGCTGTGTAATGCCTGAGAGAGAACATACTTGGTCAGAGAAGTGTTTCCTATGTCCATTGTCTCTGAATTGTCCCAGCCTGTCCCTGTACTGCTGCTCAAGCTGCTCCATGTCCCAGGGAATGTCATTGTTGCCTGGCTGTGTGTGTCTGAAAAAGCAGCAAAAGGCAGAGAGTGGGTCTGGGCTCTAGATGTTGTTCCCCTGCCTTTCAGATATTTATAAACATTAGTAAGGTCTCCCCTCAGCCTTCTCCTCTCTGGGCTGAACAGTCTCAGCCTTTCCTCATAAGGGAGATGCTCCAATCCCCATCCATCTTTGTTGCCCTCCACTGGACTCTCTCCAGTAGTTCCCTGCTGAGGAGCCCAGAATTGAGGACAGAATAGAGTGGGAGGATGACCTGCCTCGACCTACCGGCCACATTCTTCCTGATGCACCCCAGGACTGCACTGGCCTTTTTGGTCATAAGGGCACAATGCTGTCTGCTAGTTAACTTATTGTGTACTAGGACTCCAAGATCCTTCTCCTCAGGGCTGCTTTCTAGCAGGTCAGCCCCTAACCCTCCTGATCCATGGGGTTGTTCCTCCTCAGGTGCAGGACCTTACATTTGCCCTTGTTGAACCTCATTAGGTTCTTCTCTGCCCAATACTCCAGCCTGTCCAGGTCATGCTGGATGGCAACACAGCCCTCTGGAGTGTCATTGCAACCCTTCAGGTGCTACCCAGGAGCATGTAAAGAGCATCTGGAAACCCCTGGTGTCCTTGTGTCTCCCCACCCAGGCGTTCAGCATGGTGTTCCAGAAGGCCATTGAGAGGGCAGCTCCAGCTGAGAGCCTGGCCGCGCGCGTGCGGAGCCTCACCGACACCATCACCTTCTCTGTGTTCCAGTACACGACCCGGGGGCTGTTTGAGTGTGACAAATTGACCTACACTGCTCAAGTTACCTTCCAGGTAAGCACCACCACTTCATGCCATTTGTACTCAGTGATTTCTTCCACAGGCAGAGGTGTGGGCACTCAGAGAGAGCTCCAGCTCTCAGAGCAGCACAGGCAAGGGCTGGGACCTGATTTTCTTCTCTGCCTCTCTTGCTGAAAACAGCCACAGATGCTGTGTTTGATTTGCATCACACTGACAAGTGGTTGTTGGAGAGAGTAATACCTGCTTGGGAAAAAAAAAAAGGACAAAGCAAGCTGGAATATAATGCTGGTCTGTGTCCTGGCTGCTCAGTAATACCTTGTTTGTTTGGGATTACAGATACTTCTGATGAATAAAGAAATCAACACAGTAGAACTGGATTTCCTGCTAAGGTACCCAGCACAGACTGGAGTCACAAGCCCTGTGGAGTTCCTGTCTGATCACTCCTGGGGAGGAATCAAGGTATCTGCTTCACTTGAACTGTGTGAAATCAACATCCCTGATCTCCTCTAAAAGCCTTTCAGCAGTCTTCATGTTGGTCCTTTCAGCAATTGATGAGCAAAGTTCTCCCCATACCTGAGAAACAGCACAAAACCACCACTGAAATGGAGAGTTCTGATGATCTGTGTGTCCCTGAGAAGGTGATTGTTCCTTCTGAGATTTAGGCTTCTCTCTCTGTGTGGCAGGAAGGAGAATATCCTCTGGGTTTTGTGGTGAAAGTTTGTAAAGAGCATTGAGATCTTCACTGTCTTTGGGAGGAGGTGGGAATTGAAGGTAGGCATGACCATCTGCAGACATGTGCTGGGGCTAGAGCAGTGGCACCTGACAGACCTGCAGAAAGGAGAAGGTCTAACAGCTGCCATGTGTTTGGGGTGAGAGGTGAGGAAAAGCATCCCAAAGAAATGTGAGTTAGCCCATCTGTGCTGCTCTATGTCAACAAATGCAAATTGTGCTGGATTTGGATTGGATTCAGCAGGGCAGGATCTGTTTCCTGGAAAGGGACAAAATGTTCTTCAGATTAAGCCTGTTCATTCCCACCCTCTTGAAGCTGGGATTGTATCTTTTGGGGTTTTGTGGCTTCTGATCAGTCTCTGGCTCCTGCTGTGAATTAAGAATCAGTGTTGTTTGTAGCATCTTGCCTTTGTGGGACATTTCTCTGGTGCTGTCAAGTGGGGAGAGAAGATGTCTTGGTTTTATTGGGACAGTTCTCAAATTGTCATCCTGGGCATTGGGTTTTCCCTTTTCTCTCCATACTGTGTAGACAATGTGTTTTGGTTTTGGAGAGTGACCAAAGTACCTCTGTGCAGCCCAAGACATCTCTGATGTTCTTTTCCTGTTTGCATTGTTTTGTGGAGCTTCCCAGAGCTTTGCAGGAGTCCTGGGCAGCCTGTTCCAATGCTTCACCAGTGAAGACATTTTTCCTAATATCCAGTCTGAACCTCCTCTGGTGCAACTTGACCCCATAAATGGTGGTTCCAACTGCCTCATGACTGTGATGAAGGTGGTACCATTCTCAGCTCAGGTAGTGGCATGACAAGAGGGAATGGCTTTAAACTGGAAGAGGGGAGATTTAGGTGAGACATTAGGAAGAAATTCTTCCCTGTGAGGGTGGTGAGAGCCTGGCCCAGGCTGCCCAGGGAAGCTGTGGCTGCCCCATCCCTGGCAGTGTTGAAGGGCAGGTTGGATGGGGCTTGGAGCAGCCTGGGCTGGTGGGAGGTGTCCCTGCCCATGCAGGGGGTTGGAACTGGATGATCTTTAAGGTCCTTTCCAACCCAAACCATTCTGTGCTAAATGCCAGAAGGAACACTAACTCCCAGTCATTCATTCTTCACTTTCTTTTTGCATCACTATTTGACATACCCAGGAGAACAGGCATTTATGTGCAGAGGGTCTCAGAGAACCTGCCATGAGACCAGCAGTCAGGAGCTCAAATACTATTCAGTAGCTACTCAGCAGAGCTCAAATACTGTCAGTAGCATTCCTAAACAAGGTCTTCTCCCTTCCCACAGCCATGTGCCCCAGCTTCATCCCCAGCAGCAGCCTGCACTTCCTCATCCATCCAAAACTGATGCAGTGTTGAGTGTTTCTCATGCAGTCACTGTAGTAGCTGGAGCCTTATCCTGAGGGAGGCAAAAATCGAGGGTGGGTTGTCACCTGAAGTTGTTTTGTAATGCTTGATTCTCCTTGAGATGAGCCCTTCCCACTCAGCTCCTTCTCTCCCCCTGAGTCTCTTGGGGTTGAGGTGGCACCTGCACGATGCCCAGAAGTGCTGCTCTGCGTCTTCTGCTGCTGCTGAGCTGGGAGATGGCAGGAGGCACAAGTGTCCAGCTGTGCTCCAGGCAGCAGGTGTCTTCAGCACCCCCTGTCCCCACAACCTGCACATCTCAGAGAGTCACAATCTGATCAATAATCTGCCCTAATTGCATCTCAGGATTTGCAGATGGTGAATTCTACAGGATCAGGTACCAAATGCTCCTCGGATTGTCTTTGGTTACGACTCTAGTGTTGATTTTGCCCTAAATAAAGTTGGCTGGTGCCAACTTTATTAGTGTTTATGTTCTAGTAACGTGTGTTGCTTTATTAGCCTTGGAGTCTTTGGCAACTTGTTACTTGAGGCATGGTTTTAGTACAATCACATTTTGTCACAGGCTGCTAAAATTAGCTTAATTAGTCACAGCTTCTATACAGCTTATTAGCAGGCAAAAATCTCCTTTTCCTTCATCAGGACCATGGAAATGCTGTAATAAATGGTCTCTTCAACAAAGCTTGAGCAAAGTCCATTTCAGATTCATATTTCAAACTCCAAGTGGAATTGAACTGCTGCTTTGTTTCACAGAAACACTGCAAATTCTCCTGCACAAAAGTGCTCCCCTTGCCAGGGGTTTCAGGTCAAGGCAGGAGTGCTGAAAGAGATCAATATTGATATTTGTGGGCCATTCTGTGCCTCCCAATTTGGGCTCATTAACTTCAAAGGAAACCTCATTAAGTGTTGAGGACTCTGGGCATGCAAATAGGCTTGTGGGACTCGGCTTCTTATTTATTGGTGTTGTTTGATGAATAATATATATCAGTTAATAGTCCTTTGCAGTTGGTTCAGCTGTTTTCAGCTCCTGATGCTGGAGCATCTGACACATATTTATGATTTAGTCTTCCAGCATTTTAAGCTCAGTACAGAGTTTCCCAGAGCTTTTTGCTGTAATATGTGTGCCAGGGAAGCTCAGTATTTACCACTGCATGAAGAAACCCACAGAGCTGGCCAGAAGGGCAGGGTTTGTTGGGAAGCATCATCTCTTTTATAAGATTTGCTGATAGACTTGGAAAAAAAAAATGTAGGTTTTAGGCTTTTTAGTGCTTCTTTAAGACTGAAACAGGAACAGAATTCAAATTAAGTACAGGTTGAGAAAACCTGGTGAGCTTGGCTTGATTCAGCTCTTCAGCCTGTGAGGGGAACAAGCAGAGCCTGTGAAACCCTGCAGGGCTCTGGAGCAGGGGGATGTGTTAGCAAAGGACCCTGCCATTGTCCTCAGTGCCAACCCTGGGTGATTGAAGGGTTAGTTATGAGCAGGAAGGGGCAAAAATGGTATCATTTAATGAAAGTACTTCCTCTGCTGAGTCCCTGGCTCTGGTGTTCAATAGAACTGGTGGTTTCAGCTCAAGGCCTGTCTCTTGCAGGTACTTCACAGTGATCTCTCAAGAAGTCAAAGGATTCTTTTCCTCTTTATGAGGTTTTCTGGCTTTTTTTTTTTTTTCCAATTTCCTTTATCACAGCAGGTTATACTTTCCTCACCCTCTGCCTTCCCAGCACTTAGCTTGAATGGTTTTATCTCTGCTAGTTCTTCTGCAAAAGTTTTCAGTGTGCATGCAAGGTTGTTCATTTCTCCTGG
This sequence comes from Chaetura pelagica, assembly GCF_000747805.2. Lineage (NCBI taxonomy): Eukaryota > Metazoa > Chordata > Aves > Apodiformes > Apodidae > Chaetura > Chaetura pelagica. Next base: position 425,544 of record NW_009952430.1, read on the forward strand.
CTTGGCTGTGTGTTGCTTTACCAATCAAACACCTTAGACCCCAGAGTTTCTGTGCTGCTGCTTCTTGAACTGCACAAGATGTCAGGCCACACACAGCCACGTGCAAGTCACCTTTTTTTATATTCTTGTTGTGTGATTGAACTTCACATAGAATCATTGAAGAGATTGTCCTCTGTAGGGTTTTTTCCCCATTTATTAATTCAGTGCTGTGTGGCTCCTGGTGAGCTCCTGCCTGGACATCTTCCATGGTCACAGATTCAGAAGCAGATGAGCAGGCCAGAAAAAAGTGTGTTCTCCTGACTGTACAGGTACAGTGGGGTCTGAGATAAGGAAAAACTTCTCTCCATAGGGTGAGACAACCTTACTTTGAAACAGCTTTATAGGTGCATGAGCATGGTTTTAGTCCTGAGCCCACCAGTAGGATTTATTAGCTTGGGCAAAGCCTCACACAAGCACCTTCTGTTGAGTGCCCAAAGATCATGCCTGTGTCTCGTTCAGCAGAACAGTCTTTATTTACCTAGGGCAGATCCTATGGATGTACCCAGAGTCCAGTTGGGCTCTTCTTGAGCTTCACCACTTCTAATAAAGCCATTGGTCATGTCCTTGTGGGCATGTCCTTATGGTCTTCATATTTCCCTTGGCCAAAACCAGCCCTTTTTAGAAGCTGAGGGTGGTTCTTGGGCAAGTAAGACTCGCTGAAGGTTGGGTGAATAGATTCCTCAGTGGCTCCACTGATCTCTGCTGTGAAATTCTCCCATGCTCCAGCTCCCTCCATGCTGTGCCCTTCCTGGGGAGCATGTCCCTGTTGCCTTGTGCCTCCTGCAGAGCTGCTGTGCCCCTGGCTCTCCCCAGGTTGGGAGCAGACACCTCTGGGTCTCCTCTCCACGTTTCCCAAGTCTGCTTTGCTCTGGAATATTTTCTGCAGTGCCTCCTTGCTGCTGAATGCAGATGTGTCCCCTGGGATAAGTGAAGCTGCTTAATATACAGCAAGAACACACCTGGCCAACTCAGATTAGTTCTTCATCCCAATCATTTCCCTCATCTTTTTCTGAAGAGGAAGAATTTTCATTATGTAGATATGAAAACACTGCTGAAAGGGCATTGTTTAATAGATGTGATGTTGAATAATGAGCTCTAACTAGTGAATTCAGCTTTCAAGGAGGAGAGCAGCAGTAGACAAAGTAGTATATTAACTCCATATTTATAATTCTGCAGAATGCAGATGATAAGATTGCCTATGTGGCTTATGAAGTAAAATACCAAGTAATATATTTTACATGTAAGGAAACGGTGTCATTGTTTGCTGGGGTGTTTTTAGACAAAAGAACAGACATCTCTCTTCCAACTTTCACTTTTTGTACATTTTTCAAGACTGAGATTTTTCATTCTTGTCAGAGATTCATTGTGACACAATCTGCTGCCTGGTTTGTGCTTTTTTCCCTCATAAGCAAGGTCCTTTGATCAGGCTGGTCAGATATGAAAGGCTTGCAGCTCACAGTTTTCCATCTGCATTCAGAATTCTTCTTCTGCCAGAAAAATCATAGTCTTAATTAAATATCTTCCATTAACTCAGTTCCTCAGATCTACAGCCTTTTTAGTGCATCTTTGATAGAAAAAAAATGGATTCTGACACTTGGATGTGCAGTTCTCTGCTCTCAGCTAGGAGTTCCTTAAGGAACTGGTCCTCACCAGCACCCAGGTCTCAGAGAACTGTTCCCAGTGTGTCACAGAACCACTGTTTGAGAACATTTTGTTGCACACCCCACCTGGCTTCTGAAAATGTTACCTGAAAGGTTCTCCTCCCTCTCTACTCTGTCCTAGTGAGGCCCCATCTGGAGAACTGTGTCCAGTCTTGGGCTTCCCATTACAAGAAAGACAAGGAGCTACTGGAGAGAGTCCAGTGGAGGAGTATGAGTATGATGAGGGGACTGGAGCATCTCTGTTATGAGAGACCTGGGTCTGTTCACCCTGGGGAAAAAAAGCCTGAGAGGGGATCTCATCAGTGCTTCTCAGTATCTGCAGGGCTGTGTCAAGAGGATCTGGCCCAGCTCTGTTCAGTGCCAGGACAAGCAGCAGTGGGTACAAACTGAAACACAGCAAGTTTCATCTGAAAATGAGGACAACTTGACTTTGAGAGTGCCAGAGCCCTGGGCCAGGCTGCCCAGAGAGGCTGTGGAGTCTCCTTCTCTGGAGACATTCCAACCCCACCTGGACATGACCCTGTGTGATGTGCTCTGGGTGCCCCTGCTTTAGCAGAGGGTGGGACTAAATGATCTCCAGAGGTGCCTTCCAAGCCCTACCATGTTGGGATCCTGTGAAATGATTCCCCTTCAGCTTTCATCAGCCTGTGGGCTGGGCTTGCTAGAAGCCAGTCTTGCCCCAGAGCACTGGGGACCAGCCCTGGCCACTGAAACCCTTGCAGCAGCTGCAAGGGACATTGTTTTTCCAGAAGCAGCATCTCCAGGTGGTTGCACAACTCCTGAGCACTGTCAGCTTTTTCTTTGTGGAGCCTGCTCTGCTTAAAAGCTCTAGAATGTGATAAAGAGACATCTCAGTTTTGCAAGTGAAATTGTGAGTAGTCATTAGGATTTCATAGTCTCACAGGTTATTAAAACTGTGAGAGTATTAAATATAGTTTCTTTCCAGTGTTGTCAAGTCATGGGATTTTCACAGAGACATTTGATGATGGGCTCCTTATGGACCTATTTTTTTTTAAAAGTAGGGAGTTCTCTTGAAAAGCACCAGGTATAAGGAGCTCAGACTGAAAGTATGAATCAAGTATAACCTGAAGACTCAGGAAGGATGGACAGCTTGTAAAAAACACCTCACTTTTACATTATGGTTTTATTATGTCTTTTTAGAAACCAGCCTCATGGCTGCTGGGCAACTTGATCACTGGGTGTTAGAAGCTCACTCTGGCAACTCTGGTTTTACTTGTACTGTGTTATTTCCACACTCTTTATGTCAGTGCAGAGCATGGAAAATGAGGAGCTGTTTTGACCCCCCTTGCCCCAGAGCTGTTGGTGAGTCAGGTGGCTCCAGGGCAGGCTGGTTTAAATTGTGGGAATAGTTTAAAATGCAAAACAATCTTTCTGGAAAAGAAGAATTTCCTTTAGAGCCAAGGGGAAGAAAACATGGAGTTAATACCTTTTTTATTTAGATTTTATAAAACCTTCTGAAGCAATGCCCACATGTGGGGCCAGTTTTTCCCAGATGGAGTCCTTAGAGTAACAGCCTTCAGTGAGAAGAGCAAGTGCTTTCTCTAATAATTTTACAAAACCTTTGTTTTGGGGTATTAGGAGATGAATTGCATGTGGTGGCAGTGACACCAGACCTCTGAAATGGATCTTTTCACTGAGACTCAGCCCATCCTCTGGAGGCAGCAAGCAGTGAGGAGAAGCTGAGTGGATCATCTTGTTGTTCCTCTCTGCCTGGGACATCTCCCTTGTCCCTCGAGCCATTGTCTCTTTGCAGAGACCCCCTTCCCCTCCTGCCCCTTGGTGACCCCCTGAAGGGCCAAGCACTAGGGACACCCTCTAATGACACAAACAGTGGCAACTAGGATTTCTTTCTCAAAGCCAATGGCTGATCCAGATTGTGTTTCCTACAGCTGTGGAGGGAAAGGGAATGCTTTGCATTTATGAATGTGTTAAATTCACAGATCTGCTGACATACCAGCTCCAGTGCAAAGCTGGTTCTGAGTTAGACAAGAAACTTGTCAGAGAAAACCCAAGTGCTAAAGCAAGTTGTGATGCAGGGAATGAAACATCGTTCTCTCTGAGGCAACAATGATCCTCCCTTTGACATGGTGCAAAGGGTTTTGCTGGCAGAGTCTCATTTTGAGATAGAAACTCAAGACCCTCCTGTTTCCAGCCATCAGAGATGATTACAGTGTGGGTTGCAAAGGAAGGAACTGGAGCCCTCCAGCCCTTCTCATCGTATTTGGATCAATGTTTTTTGTCTCTCTCAATTTCCATGACAACTCTAATTGACAAATGGAATCTTCCTCATGTGGACAGAAATAGCCACTCTGCACAGGTTGCTGGGTGGTCTCCATCTGCTCTCCCAATGCACCACTCCTGCTTTCACTCCTGCTGCTTGGAAACAGTGACATGTTGTTGTTGGTCTAAGTTTCTTGGAAAATCTCACATCAGAGGGTATGGAAAAGCAATTAATATTCACAGAGAGATTGCTGATTGAGATAGCTTTCACTGCACAGGCTTTTAAATAGCAGCATCTCTTATTAATACCATCACTCCTAATAAATGCAATTAAAATTGTTGGCTAATGAAATTTTTAGTGTTAATTTATATAATCCAGAGTTTATACTCGCAATTAACGCTTTCTTGATTCTGCAACATGTTGTTCAGGGAGGGAGAGACTTATCAGCTCTGATTACATGTCTGTCATTTAGTAAGAAGAAAGCAATTTTTTCAGAGTCTCCCTGGTTAACATCAAGCAAGAGGCTTCTCAAAGCAGCAGCAGACAAAGTTCTGAAGTGGTATTTTAAGTGAGTCACTTCAAAAGTCAACAGTGTTAAGATGTTTTATATAAGCACTGGCCCTGATGAATCCACTGAATTCAACATGTGCCATTGTATTGTGTCCAGCTGTAAAAAAATGTATCCAATGTATTTTTTTTGCTGCAAGGTTTTGGTGATGAGAACATGTGGCATCATTCCTGTGAAGTTCCAGTTCTCACATTCTGTGCCCTGGTTTCTAGTTTTTCTGGTACTGAGTTGGAATGAAATGCTTCTGTTGCTGACACGTCTCCATGCCAGTGCTGAACCACACTTGGGAACATCTGTTGAATCCCCACTTTGTTCACACTCCCCTCTGTGAAATCCTCAGGATCCCTGGGAGCTTGGAGTGGAGCTTGGCATGGAGCTGCTCTGCACCAGTGGAGTCAGGCCCTGCTGCAGCTGCCACGTGGCATTGCAAGGACTCTGCTCTTTGTGCCTCTTGTGGAGTTACTGGTGAGGCTGGGACTTTGGGGGAGCATTGATAGTGATGTCTGCAAGGACTTATCCACCTGTAGCTTTAACTCTGGCCCCTAGAGCACATGATCTGGGAGGAAAGGTGGAAGGATTTGTCCAGGTATGAGATGACAGAGCCAAACTCTCCTTGTTATTGGCAGTGAATTTCCTAAGGATCAGCTGTGGCAAATCCCAGGTAGGGAGGTTCAGCCTGAGGGTATGAAAACAATGAAAGCTTCTTTCCCAGGAGCTCCACAATAGGGCACCCAGGGAGCTGGGAGAGCTTCAGTTTAGAGGTCAGATGCTGGGAATGCATATTCAATAAATGTCCTGGCTCCCACTGGGAACAGCTTTGCATTCTCTTTCTCCCTGTCACCTCCAGGCATCCCCACTGCTAAAACCATCAGCTCATTTATCCTGAGGAGCCCCCTCTGTGTTCAGTCTCTTAGAAAGAGCAAAGTTTGACACTGCTCCTGCCTCTCCTGGGGAAGCCTTTCCAGAGGGAAAGCATGGCTTTCCTGCATGGCTTTCCCTGCCTCCTGGTTTCTTGAGAGCAGAGTGGGCTCCAGTGTCTTCTGCTTCATTGGTAGCAGCATCATCTCCAAGGCAACCTCTCAGCACTTCTGTAGGGCATTGGAATGACTTTCCAAGCTTTGGTGTATGGTTTCAGTTGATCTGAACAAGGTGTGACACCAGCATTTCTCCAGAATTTTTCTCAGTTGCTTTCCATAGGGGAGCTGGATGGAATGTGAGCTGGAGCATTAATGGTGCTGAACACCTCTGCCCATCAAAAGCTTCTGCTTTGCTCCCAGCGTGGCCTTCTGTTTCTACAGAAAATAGCTCATTCACTGTCTTTTGTACTCCACTTGTCTTTCCCACTTCATGTTCAACTGCTCCCAGCTTCAAATTATGCAAAACACTCTGAAGATGTTTGTTTCAGCGAGAATTTCACTTGAAACCCAGAAGAACCTTACAAGCTGTGCAATACGTTTTGCTGTCACTTCTATGAGAGATAATTTGGATTCTTTACTCCTCTGCATAGCATTTATAGTTGCCACTTTCTAGCTGCATTTTCATTGTAATTACCATTTATTGACTGCCATGCTCAGCTGTTCTTCCCAGCATCCTTCAGCTACCTGTTTCTGCCACAGACTTGTAGCCCTGAAAGTTCATTTTCCTGTGCATTTGGCAAGTAGAAATTGGAGTGATTTGATTTTTACAGGAGCACAGTGTGATGTGCTTGCTTGGACAAAGAAAACACCCACCCACTGACACCCTGCACTGTGTTGCTGGAGACCTGGGGCTCAGGCTGGTTATTGATGTGTGTGTGTGGTTCTGTTTCTTGAGATTTGTGAAGTCTCAATGTTGTTTCACAGTATGTGTGCATCAGAGTGTGCAGAGAGAGAAGAGTATGCACGGGGCAGCAGGGAGAGAAAAATAACTCCATGTAGATAAAGATGAAGAGAATTAATATTCCAACTGTAAAATCCCTTAAAAAACAGTTTTGGTGAGCGTGGCACATCTGAGTCTCTGCTTAGCTTTGGGTACTGAGCTCCCTGGGTACAAAAGCACATTTTTCTGTCAATTGTTGTGATTTTTTGCTGCACAGCTCTCCTGGTGTCTGTGGAAGCAGTAAGGAGTCTTTTTGCAGACTGGCAGCTCCTGGGAATACCAGCAGTGTGCTCTCCTGGCAGGCTTGGGCTCTACATTTCCAGTTCCCATCCAAATCAGGCCTTGCTGGGATAACAGGCAGCACCAAGTATTTGTCACCTGAGATTTTTCAGTTCTGATTTCAAAACAGGAGAGCAGATTTCTTCTTGCTTTGGGTTATGGAGAACTGCTTTATGGGTGGAGGGGCCGGAGCAGCTCTGCTCTGGAGCCAGGCTGGGAGAGTTGGGGTGTTCAGCCTGGAGAGGAGAAGGCTCCAGGGAGACCTTAGAGCAGCTTCCAGTGCCTGAAGGGGCTCCAGGAAAGCTGGGGAGGGGCTTGGGACAAGGGCAGGGAGGGAGAGGACAAGGGGGAAGGGACTGAAGCTAGAAGAGGGGAGATTTAGGTGAGACATGAGGAGGAAATTCTTTAGTGTGAAGGTGGTGAGACCCTGGCCCATGTTGCCCAGGGAACCTGCTCTAGTGGGAGGTGTCCCTGCCCATGCAGGGAGCTTGAAACTAGATGATCTTTAAGGTCCCTTCCAACCCAGAACAGTCTGGGATTCTGTGATTCTATGATGCCAAATTCTTACATTGTTTCTTGTATAGTCACTTCCAAACTCCCATGACTCAGTTCCTGTGCTGCAGGGATGAAAGCCTGGATGCCCTGTGTGCCAATGGGTGTTGTAGGAATTTGGATGAGAGCATCAGGGAAGGCTGTGTTAGGTGCAGCATGACTTTAGAGCTGATGTTCTGCAGGCAGCCTTGAGATATGTCATAGAGTCATACAAGTCCTTCCACAAGCATGAAACTGTCCTTGGTCATATTTTCCTGTGGCCTTGCAAATGGACCATCTTAATTCCTGTTCCTGTGACAATGAGTTGATGAAAGGAGAATGGAGAAAGTCTGATATTGGTGGGTTTCTGGTGGTGGTTCCCAGGCTCCAGCTGTGATGCTTCTGGTGGAGCAAAACTTGGTGGTGTTAGAAAAACAGTTCAGAGCCACGTTGGTTTGTCCTTCTGAAGGCCTTCCTTGACATTTTTCCAGGCTCTCTCAGCCATGGAAGAATTCAGAAACCTGGATCGGGATATTGAGGGCTCTGCCAAACGGTGGAAGAAATTTGTTGAGTCAGAGTGTCCTGAAAAGGAGAAGTTCCCTCAGGAATGGAAGAACAAGTCGGCTCTGCAGCGCCTGTGCATCATGAGAGCCCTGCGACCCGACCGCATGGCCTACGCTGTCAGGTGGGGACCCTTCCCTGCTGCCTCCCAGCTTTGGGCCTGTCTTTCCTAGGGAAAAGGAGTCATTCAGGAATAGGTTTAGATTTATTGATTGTAGAAAGTGAGTTCTGCAAAACTGTTTCCTATAAAGGAGGAAAATGCTGAACGAGTCGTCTCTGAACTCGGTACAACAGTCACCACGTCCCGTGTTACTGACATTTCTGGTGTAGGGAGATCTAACCCCAGTTTCACCAGTAGTGATGGAGTAGAACTAGCACTGGGTGAGGAGCAGACATGGCAAGCTAGAAAGGAGCACCATCATGCAGATGTTATGCATCTGCTAGAGCCTTCTCATGATCAATACAGCTTCTAAAGTTCATTGAAGTTGATTTTAGTTACTAGGTCTTTTATGGCTGTTCCTTAGGCACAGGGTAAAGTGAAGAAGGAAAGTCTCATAGAGCTTTTTCCTTTCTTTTTTCTTTTTTCCTTTTTTTTTTTTCCCCTCTAAAATACAAAATTTATGTGATGCTAGTTCTGAAAGCTGTAGTTGTAAATTATGTAGTGAAGGTAACCAGGCAAGTCTAAGCTTCATGAACGTTTGCAGAGCAGTGTGCTTGTTCCAGGAGAAACAAAAGGTCTTTCTCCCCATTAGGACTTGTTTTTTCCTTCTCTGCCCTAGCAGTCTATGATTTGACATTTCTGCCATGTCTCTCATGCTACTGCCTCTCCAATAGTTCATATTGCTCCACCATCTGGCATGTGTGTGTATATGGGTGCATGTAGCAGATTGTATTACTTAGTGTATGAACTAGAATTCTGTTTGTGCTTTAAAATTCACAGGAAAATGCAGCAAAGACTGAGTGAAGCCTCCTTCTGATCATTGTTATTATGTTTTATGAAATTAAATGCCATCATTAATCATAATCATACCATTCTAAACCATCTCCTTTTTCCTTTCTTACTCCGGATTCTCCATGAGTTCTCATCTGAAAAGATTGATTTTACTGTTTTACTGCTGTTTGGTTTGAGTAAAAGGAGCTGTTTTCTGAACTTTTCAATGCATATTTCACTTCAGCAAGTTGAATTAATGTCTTTCTATCAAAATGGCTGTACTCACATGGCACAAAAATAATTAGATTAGGAAACTTAAACACCTTTCATAGTTTATGAAAAGGTAACAGAATCCAAGTCCAAAAGCTTGGCTGGATGTTTTTAGGGCTTTTTCATTTGCACAAGAATATTGAAAAGTTGGGGGTTTTGGTTTTGCTTCTTACCTAGAAGTAGGTTAGGATGTAAACAAGTGCAAACAGCATCAGGTCACAGCTCCTGCCCTAAGACTTCCTTTGTAGATGTGACACCATTTTTCCTTGAACCACAGGATAGTCAGGCACTAGGCCAGAAAGGCTCCCAAAGAGCTTTTGGTCAGTTAAATCTTATACTTCAAAAGCAAATGTGTGATTATTAATGGTAATAATGACAGCCAAAATATGTTTGGCTTCCTGGTTCCTTCTTGATAGTATCATACTTCTCAAACCTTTCTTCAGCCACCATCTGGCTAAGAGAGCTACCATTGCCTTAGTGAAGAGCTTGGGTATTCCTGAGGGATCCACCTTTCTGGAAAACACATGAGTCTGTTCATCTGTCTTGTCATGTCAGTCAGTGAAGTTCTCCAATGTAGGAAGGAAAAGCCATATTTGGATTGAGCTTAAGCTCAATACCATCATCATTCCTGACAGCCACCACACAGAAGGCTAGTGTCTCATTTTCCTAAGCACTGTCAAAGCTGTGTTGTGGTTGTGACCCTTCAAAGACCAGGGGATCCTGTAGAGCACTGGGGAGTGGCCCACTCTGACCATGAGGACTCCAGCCTCAAGAGCTCTGCTTTAGCCAGGAGTGTTTCAAGATCATGCAAGGGCTAAATTCATCAGGTTTGGGATTCCTGCAGTGTCACTGGGTCCCACAAGTTGTTTGGCAGTTCCCAACTTGCAGATGACTTCCTGCTGTGTATCTGGTCAATCTGCTAACCTTAAATACTGTACTGATGATCAATGGACATCCCTACCAGGCCTGACCTCCCTGTCTCCCTCAGAGTCTTTACAAGTGCACTTTAGGAGTCAAGGAGTAACTTGGTAGCCTAAACACAGGTTTAGGTGCAAGATGTCCTAGATGCCCTAGAAAATCCCTACCTCATTTCCAGCTGCTTTTCAGAATGTTGCAAGACCCTTTATGTCCCATGGCCTTTTGGGCAGCTCCATGAAGGTGGTCTAGGAAGCTCTTTGGTATATAAATGATCCACCCCTCGGTGGGTTTCTTGCATTTCCCTGTCTTAGAAGTTGGGTTTTTCTGCCACTCTTCATAGTAGATCCCTGGGGACATGTTGCCACATCCATGATGAGGTCAGATTAGTCCAGCAGTTACTAGCAAGGTATAACTTGGTCATGGGGAAGTCCTTCCAGAAGCACTGGTACTTCTGCCTTGAGGGATAGACCCTGAAACAATGCAGAAGGACTAATGACTCTGGAGGACTCAGGACTCTGACAGCACCTCCAGCCATGGTTATGAGACTTCTGTGGACAGTTCAGATAAAGGCTCTTAGGCAGCTGTGGCTTCATGTCACCTAGAAAAGCTGTGAGCCAGTTATTTGCCTTGCACACTACTTTTGCTTTTCATTCTGGCACCACTTCTCCAATTCTGTTTCTTCTACTGTGAACCACCCCTACCTTGTTTGAAAGGCACTGAGGGTTTTCACTCCTCCAGCCCTGTCTCTGAGGGCAGGCTTTCCTCTCCTGCATGTGTGATCCATGGCAAAGACCCCAAGTCACATTAGTTGTGTTTCTCCATCTCCAAGGCATTATTTCATAGAGCTGAGACTTGATGTAAAACAAGAATGTTGTGACCTTATATCTGAGGGACCTTCCTCTAACGTTGTGGCTGAAGCTTTCCAGCAGCTCCTCAGCAAATCTTGACCCAGAACAGAAGACTCTACTTGAAAGAGGTACCAAAATGGAAGCTTTTTCTCTTGAAATCCCTTTAGGCATTTCTATTCCAACTGCCTTTCACTAGTCCTTGAAGGAGACTCTCCTCTCTCTTAGAATTTGGCTGATCTCCTGCTCTCATCTACCAGCTGCAAAGGGGCTGATGTTTTCTGTGGTCCTGAGGTTTTCAAAAGGCCTCAGTTGTGCATCTCCACCAGAAGAGTAACTGCTCATTCCTGGGGTTGGAATAGAACATTCCTACCTTGGAATCAATGTTAACCTCCAAGCTCACCCTGGGGAAATCCAGCCTGGACATTCTCCATACCCTGTGTTCAGTTCAGGCAGCTGATGGGGGGAGCTGGATTTTTTCCTTTTCCCTCAGTTGTATTTTTGTCTTGTGACTCTCCTGCAGAGGCTGAGCTCTGTGCACTGAGATATTCTTAGCACTCTTCCCTTTGATCTTCCCAGAACAAAGTAGTTTTGTAAATCATCTGGACTTTTTGTGCCTTTTGGTGATGAATCCAAAGGAATGCTGTTCCCTCTCAAAGCCTGGATGGATTACAAACTCCTCAGCACTCTTCAATACATCGACTTAACTATTTCCTCTCTCCTGAGATACTTTGGTCAGAATCAAGCCTTGTATTGAACTTCTGAGCACAGCATTGGTTCTGTTCTCCCTTCTCACTTCCTTTTCCTATGTCAGCTACTGATGTGCCATGTGTCATTTTACCCCTAAAAATGCCAGACATGCTACTGAGTGATAAATCCAGGAGCCCAGCCTGCAGATCCTCTCTAAGATTATTTCATGCCCTTTTTTTATGATGATTCATTTAGTTCCTAATTTGGTTGAATCAGGAAAATCAAAGCTAATTCATCAATTATTTGCAGGGGAATCTGTCTTTCCTGAACAGTAGTAGACTGGTTAAACTTTTGTTTCTTTCTGGCAGAGATTTTGTAGAAGAAAAGCTGGGCAGTAAATATGTGGTAGGGAGATCCCTGGATTTTGCAACAACTTTTGAGGAATCAGGACCTGCAACCCCAATGTTTTTTATCCTGTCCCCAGGAATTGACCCACTGAAGGATGTGGAGAAACAAGGTAAATAAATCATGGCTTTATCTCCTGCATAATTATCTTGGTATGATATTCTTGTTCTGGTTTTGTTGTTTGGTTTTTTTCCCCCTCATCTCTTTGTAGATAATGGAATAATCTGTTAAAAATAGATAATTGTGAGAGGATATTATTGGTTTGGAGGGGTTTGTCTGCTTTCTTAAAGGTTTTTTTGGATTTTCATCTAAAGTTTAAATTAAATTTGTCTATTTGTTTTCCTGCACTGCCTGGATTCCCAGTGTGCTTCACACTGCAATGATTTCTGAGCTGGTCTTGTACACAACCCATAATTTACATCAGAGATGTCTAATATGCTGTCAGATAGCTAAAAATAAGCCACAGCTCCCTGTTGCAGTCTGCTGGTTAGTGGCAGGTTTTCCAAGTTTTCATCCTGTCCTTCCTGAGTTGATTTTCATGTGGATGCTCCAATATGGTGCTGGCTTCAGAGCCAGAGGGGCTGCTCCAGGGTGACTCATTGGAGAAGGCAGAGATTTCCCTTGACTCTGACTCTAGAGTCAGTGCCTGGGATCCAAAGCTGTCCCAGCTCCACTGTGGAAGAATTCCCATTTTCAGCCTGAATGTGGAAGTTACACTAAGTCTGGGAATGGGGTCACTTCTGACAGCTGAATGGAGGTCATTGTGGTCACTTCCTTAGTGACAAGACAAAGGGGAATGGTTTCAGGCTGAAACAGGGGAGACTGAGATGAGATGTTAGGAGCAAATTCTTTGGTGTGAGGGTGGTGAGAGCCTGGCCCAGGTTGCCCAGGGAAGCTGTGGCTGCCCCATCCCTGGCAGTGTTGAAGGGCAGGTTGGATGGGGCTTGGAGCAGCCTGGGCTGGTGGGAGGTGTCCCTGCCCATGCAGGGGGTTGAACTACAGGTCCCTTCCAACCCAAACCAGACTGGGATTCTGTGATTTGAGACTGTTACAGTGGAAGGGCTCCATCACTCTGCTGAGGGCTCAGTTGCCTTTGGGTACAGCTGTAGGGCTGCTCCAGGTTGCCATTCTGCTGATCAGGTGTCTTTTCTCCTTCTCCAGCAATGCATTCCAGCCCAGCACACATGGCACTATGGAATATAGCTGATTTAAACTATGTATTACATATCAAACTACCAGAGTAGAGCTTCTGTGTAGTTTCCAGCAGGAAGGTCTCCAGGCTAAAGATCAGCAGGGCTGGCAGCCCCAGCAGAGAAACCAGTAACACTGAACTAAACCATCATCCAGGCAAGAAGTGGAAGAACACTGACCTCTGGATTTCTTTTCCTCACTATGTTGCACCTTCTGGGTGATCCTGACTTAATGGTTGGGTCAGTCTGTACCCACATTCCCAGAAGCAGCTTTCAGAGATGTTAAAGCCCAGCAGAGCCTGAGCCACAGGCCTTGTGGCTGTTCCTGCACTTCACACTGAGTTTCCTGCTCTTTTCTGCCCTGATACCAGGTCTCATTATTGTGAATGGAAGGGGACTCCCCTGAGGAAGGTCCTGTCATCTGCTTGGCTTCCCTTTGGAATCATGCCAGTGTTCCTGTCTCTCACTGTGTTCTTTTCTTGTATGGGAAATGAAGCACCAACATCCAACCAGGAAGGGTTTAATTGAATTGTAAAGATGAGTCCAGCTGAGCACCTGGGGTCAGGCAGCCAGAAAAGCTCCAGCAAGTCAAAGTGAAAAAGGAAAAAGCAATGCCATGAAACCATTGCTACAGTGCTGCACTGGCCTTAGGGCCTGCCTTGCTGGGCTCTGGGTTGGGTTCATTATTCAGTATTTTCTCTGCCCTTCATTAGGTTTTTTGAAAGTGCAAATCTGGCTGGATAATTCTTGTGACTAGAAGGTGGCTTCTTGCAGGTGCTGTCCACTCATGGGACCTTTCCTTGGCCACATGGGTAGGACCCTGCAGGAACCACTGTTGGGCTCAGGAAGCTTCTGTGCTCCCTGGGACAACGTGCAGCCTCCCTCTCCAGGTCAGCAAGGAAGGAGGAAGGCTGGTGGTGTCTGTGGGGAGGCAGCCCAGACTCACTGAGTGTCCCACTGCAGCCCTGTTCCTATCTGTGATGTGGAAGTAACAACTGGTATTAATTGTGTTCATCACCTGGTCTGGGGTAGAGCCCTGCTCTTTGCATATTTTCCCCATCACTGCTGGAGAGGGTGGGTCTGAGGAGGTTAGCAGCTCTCAAAGCTGGCAGCAGCCAGAGATGGTGAGAAGGAAGACAGGAAACTCTCAGATGTGGGGTAAGCTGTGTGCTGGGGAGTTGCTGCAGCAAGGCTGAGCTCCAGCACTGGGAAGACTTTGGATGTTTGTTTTACTTCTGGCCATCTGTTTCAGTCCTGGACCACGAGCTCAATTCTTCCTCTTCTGAGATGAATCTCCTTGTTTTACTGTGACACTTGCCTGCTTTTAGCAGAAATGAAGGGTACAGTGTCTGCATGAAGGCAAATCTGCATGCAGGGCTAAGTGTGGGCAATCCCAAAGGATCAGCACGTGGGGACATCCTACTATGTGACGCGTGGAGTGAGTGTGGGTGTTTGTTGAGCTGCTTCCCTCCAGCAGCACAAATTGGTGCTCATTATCTGAGGAGCACAGAGCAGAGAGATCTTGCTCCAGGCAGTCACTTCTCCTGAGGAGCAACTGGTGTCCTCTGTCTTAGGGTGACAGACAGATTCAGAAAACTGAACAGGAGATCTTTAGCTGTGATCACCTAAAGGATCTGAGGCACTGGGATGCTCCAGAGAAATCAGGGGAGTCTGAAGGAGTATCACAGATTAAATGAAGAGACACTAAGTAGCTGCCATCCTTCTTCCAGAGTGAGATAGTAAATAGCATGGGTTTTGGGGCCCCAACTTGCACCCTGCAGGGAGGGATGTAGAAGAGACTGTAGGAGATGGTCTGCAGGGCTTCTGGAGCCCCCTTCCCATGGGCTCTGCTGCAGCCCCACTGCCCATGGCCTTCCCACACACCCTGGGGTGCTCCAAGGGGCAACTGCACATCTGCCAAAGCCCATGATGATCCAAGAGAAATCCAGAGGGCTGACTGGTCTCTAGATCCCAGAGACCTGAGAGACCTTGGTCAAGGCCATGGGAAACTCACAGGTTTTATTCCAGTTGCCTTCTCAAAGCTGAATGAGTTCCTGACCTTACTGCTGGTTCTCACATGCATCACCAGGTGCATTTCCCCACCAAACACTGTCTTGTTCAAAGCCTATTTAATCAGCAGGACTGAGCTCTGTGCACTGAGATATTCTTAGCACTCTTCCCTTTGATCTTCCCAGAACAAAGTAGTTTTGTAAATCATCTGGACTTTTTGTGCCTTTTGGTGATGAATCCAAAGGAATGCTGTTCCCTCTCAAAGCCTGGATGGATTACAAACTCCTCAGCACTCTTCAATACATCGACTTAACTATTTCCTCTCTCCTGAGATACTTTGGTCAGAATCAAGCCTTGTATTGAACTTCTGAGCACAGCATTGGTTCTGTTCTCCCTTCTCACTTCCTTTTCCTATGTCAGCTACTGATGTGCCATGTGTCATTTTACCCCTAAAAATGCCAGACATGCTACTGAGTGATAAATCCAGGAGCCCAGCCTGCAGATCCTCTCTAAGATTATTTCATGCCCTTTTTTTATGATGATTCATTTAGTTCCTAATTTGGTTGAATCAGGAAAATCAAAGCTAATTCATCAATTATTTGCAGGGGAATCTGTCTTTCCTGAACAGTAGTAGACTGGTTAAACTTTTGTTTCTTTCTGGCAGAGATTTTGTAGAAGAAAAGCTGGGCAGTAAATATGTGGTAGGGAGATCCCTGGATTTTGCAACAACTTTTGAGGAATCAGGACCTGCAACCCCAATGTTTTTTATCCTGTCCCCAGGAATTGACCCACTGAAGGATGTGGAGAAACAAGGTAAATAAATCATGGCTTTATCTCCTGCATAATTATCTTGGTATGATATTCTTGTTCTGGTTTTGTTGTTTGGTTTTTTTCCCCCTCATCTCTTTGTAGATAATGGAATAATCTGTTAAAAATAGATAATTGTGAGAGGATATTATTGGTTTGGAGGGGTTTGTCTGCTTTCTTAAAGGTTTTTTTGGATTTTCATCTAAAGTTTAAATTAAATTTGTCTATTTGTTTTCCTGCACTGCCTGGATTCCCAGTGTGCTTCACACTGCAATGATTTCTGAGCTGGTCTTGTACACAACCCATAATTTACATCAGAGATGTCTAATATGCTGTCAGATAGCTAAAAATAAGCCACAGCTCCCTGTTGCAGTCTGCTGGTTAGTGGCAGGTTTTCCAAGTTTTCATCCTGTCCTTCCTGAGTTGATTTTCATGTGGATGCTCCAATATGGTGCTGGCTTCAGAGCCAGAGGGGCTGCTCCAGGGTGACTCATTGGAGAAGGCAGAGATTTCCCTTGACTCTGACTCTAGAGTCAGTGCCTGGGATCCAAAGCTGTCCCAGCTCCACTGTGGAAGAATTCCCATTTTCAGCCTGAATGTGGAAGTTACACTAAGTCTGGGAATGGGGTCACTTCTGACAGCTGAATGGAGGTCATTGTGGTCACTTCCTTAGTGACAAGACAAAGGGGAATGGTTTCAGGCTGAAACAGGGGAGACTGAGATGAGATGTTAGGAGCAAATTCTTTGCTGTGAGGGTGGTGAGAGCCTGGCCCAGGTTGCCCAGGGAAGCTGTGGCTGCCCCATCCCTGGCAGTGTTGAAGGGCAGGTTGGATGGGGCTTGGAGCAGCCTGGGCTGGTGGGAGGTGTCCCTGCCCATGCAGGGGGTTGAACTACAGGTCCCTTCCAACCCAAACCAGACTGGGATTCTGTGATTTGAGACTGTTACAGTGGAAGGGCTCCATCACTCTGCTGAGGGCTCAGTTGCCTTTGGGTACAGCTGTAGGGCTGCTCCAGGTTGCCATTCTGCTGATCAGGTGTCTTTTCTCCTTCTCCAGCAATGCATTCCAGCCCAGCACACATGGCACTATGGAATATAGCTGATTTAAACTATGTATTACATATCAAACTACCAGAGTAGAGCTTCTGTGTAGTTTCCAGCAGGAAGGTCTCCAGGCTAAAGATCAGCAGGGCTGGCAGCCCCAGCAGAGAAACCAGTAACACTGAACTAAACCATCATCCAGGCAAGAAGTGGAAGAACACTGACCTCTGGATTTCTTTTCCTCACTATGTTGCACCTTCTGGGTGATCCTGACTTAATGGTTGGGTCAGTCTGTACCCACATTCCCAGAAGCAGCTTTCAGAGATGGTAAAGCCCAGCAGAGCCTGAGCCACAGGCCTTGTGGCTGTTCCTGCACTTCACACTGAGTTTCCTGCTCTTTTCTGCCCTGATACCAGGTCTCATTATTGTGAATGGAAGGGGACTCCCCTGAGGAAGGTCCTGTCATCTGCTTGGCTTCCCTTTGGAATCATGCCAGTGTTCCTGTCTCTCACTGTGTTCTTTTCTTGTATGGGAAATGAAGCACCAACATCCAACCAGGAAGGGTTTAATTGAATTGTAAAGATGAGTCCAGCTGAGCACCTGGGGTCAGGCAGCCAGAAAAGCTCCAGCAAGTCAAAGTGAAAAAGGAAAAAGCAATGCCATGAAACGATTGCTACAGTGCTGCACTGGCCTTAGGGCCTGCCTTGCTGGGCTCTGGGTTGGGTTCATTATTCAGTATTTTCTCTGCCCTTCATTAGGTTTTTTGAAAGTGCAAATCTGGCTGGATAATTCTTGTGACTAGAAGGTGGCTTCTTGCAGGTGCTGTCCACTCATGGGACCTTTCCTTGGCCACATGGGTAGGACCCTGCAGGAACCACTGTTGGGCTCAGGAAGCTTCTGTGCTCCCTGGGACAACGTGCAGCCTCCCTCTCCAGGTCAGCAAGGAAGGAGGAAGGCTGGTGGTGTCTGTGGGGAGGCAGCCCAGACTCACTGAGTGTCCCACTGCAGCCCTGTTCCTATCTGTGATGTGGAAGTAACAACTGGTATTAATTGTGTTCATCACCTGGTCTGGGGTAGAGCCCTGCTCTTTGCATATTTTCCCCATCACTGCTGGAGAGGGTGGGTCTGAGGAGGTTAGCAGCTCTCAAAGCTGGCAGCAGCCAGAGATGGTGAGAAGGAAGACAGGAAACTCTCAGATGTGGGGTAAGCTGTGTGCTGGGGAGTTGCTGCAGCAAGGCTGAGCTCCAGCACTGGGAAGACTTTGGATGTTTGTTTTACTTCTGGCCATCTGTTTCAGTCCTGGACCACGAGCTCAATTCTCCCTCTTCTGAGATGAATCTCCTTGTTTTACTGTGACACTTGCCTGCTTTTAGCAGAAATGAAGGGTACAGTGTCTGCATGAAGGCAAATCTGCATGCAGGGCTAAGTGTGGGCAATCCCAAAGGATCAGCACGTGGGGACATCCTACTATGTGACGCGTGGAGTGAGTGTGGGTGTTTGTTGAGCTGCTTCCCTCCAGCAGCACAAATTGGTGCTCATTATCTGAGGAGCACAGAGCAGAGAGATCTTGCTCCAGGCAGTCACTTCTCCTGAGGAGCAACTGGTGTCCTCTGTCTTAGGGTGACAGACAGATTCAGAAAACTGAACAGGAGATCTTTAGCTGTGATCACCTAAAGGATCTGAGGCACTGGGATGCTCCAGAGAAATCAGGGGAGTCTGAAGGAGTATCACAGATTAAATGAAGAGACACTAAGTAGCTGCCATCCTTCTTCCAGAGTGAGATAGTAAATAGCATGGGTTTTGGGGCCCCAACTTGCACCCTGCAGGGAGGGATGTAGAAGAGACTGTAGGAGATGGTCTGCAGGGCTTCTGGAGCCCCCTTCCCATGGGCTCTGCTGCAGCCCCACTGCCCATGGCCTTCCCACACACCCTGGGGTGCTCCAAGGGGCAACTGCACATCTGCCAAAGCCCATGATGATCCAAGAGAAATCCAGAGGGCTGACTGGTCTCTAGATCCCAGAGACCTGAGAGACCTTGGTCAAGGCCATGGGAAACTCACAGGTTTTATTCCAGTTGCCTTCTCAAAGCTGAATGAGTTCCTGACCTTACTGCTGGTTCTCACATGCATCACCAGGTGCATTTCCCCACCAAACACTGTCTTGTTCAAAGCCTATTTAATCAGCAGGAAATAATTTTAATTTGCTCTCACTGTAAGATGTGTTTCTACACCAGGTTGCAGGGGAATAATGTTCCTTAAACAAGAGGCACTTTGTAATAATGTACCTTTGTGTTGCTGCTGCTCTGTAATTAAAAGTAGTTTGGAAGAGGCCACTGCTGTTTCAGGGCTTTGGCAGGGAGTGTGTGAGAGACAAGGTAACTGTTATGAGAAGTGTGATAGCTCTTCTGTGAGGGATTTTGATAAGATTGTCTCTGCCTCTCTGCTGCTGGGTGAGCTCAGCTGTGCTGCCTGCTGCTCCAGGTGAAGGGCTGAACATCTCTCTTCTTTTCCTTTAGGAAAGAAACTTGGTTACACATTCAACAACAGGAATCTCCACAATATTTCCCTTGGACAAGGTCAAGAGGTGGTTGCTGAACGTGCTCTAGATCTGGCTGCCAAGGAGGGTCACTGGGTCATCCTTCAGGTATAGTGTCTTTGGGAACAGTCCTGCTGTTCTCCCAGGTGATCTGATCCAATCTAAACCTCCCCTGGCACAACCTGAGGTTGTTTCCTCTTGCCCTTTCCTCATTGCCCTTCCCTGGACACTCTCCAGCCCCTCCATGTCTTTCTTGTCATGAGGGGCCCAGAACTGACCCCAGGATTCCAGGTTCCTCCTCCCCAGTGCCCAGCACAGGGGGATGATCCCTGCCCTGCTCCTGCTGGCCACCCCAGTGCTGGTACAAGCCAGGATGCTGGTGGCCTTCTTGGCCACCTGGGCACACCCTGGCTCATATTCAGCCACTGTCAATCAACACCCCCAGGTCCTTTTCCTCTGGGCACTTTCCAGCCCCTCTTCCCCAAGCCTGGAGCGTTGCCTGGGGTTGTTGTGACCCAAGTGCAGGACCCAGCATGTGGCCTTGTTGAACCTCATACAATTGACCTCAGCCCATCAATCCAGCCTGTCCAGATCCTCTGCAGAGCCTCCTACCCTCAGGCAGATCAACACTCCCACCCAACTTGCTGCTGTCTATTGCTTTTATCCTTTTATTGATCATTGTCTTTTTGGTTTTCATGCTCTTTGAGGCTTCTGGAGGGTGTGGAGTTGTAGGGAGTCCTCTGAGGGAAGGTTATGCTCCACCTTCTGTGCTTTTATTCTCTTCATGAATAGAGATTAATTCTTAAGAGCTGATAGACTACTTCTCTTACTCTCAAAACCTACCAAGTATTTAAATGAGCAAAGAACATGCACAGCACTGAAGGCAGAGGCTCTGTGCACTGCTGCCAATTCCTTTGTGCATCCCAAGCCAGGCAGTTGTTTGAAGCTCTTCTCACAACTTGGCAAAATGTGTCATCTCCTTTTAGAGCACGAAGGGAGCTCTTTGTCAAGTGCTCTCTGGAGCCACTTCCTTGGGGACTGCTTGGGTTTGCTGATATGCAAAGTCAGGGGTGCCAGCTCTCCTGGCAGGTCTTGGGAACCCCTCTGATTTCCTTGCTGTGGATTTTATAGATGTTTACAATCACTGTATTGCTTGGATAAAATTAGGTGAAGCCAAAGCTTTGACCCCTGATCTGAGCCTCTAGGCCTGATTATGGATTTAAATTAAATTCCATTGATATTTTGATCTTAATTGTTGTTGTTTGTTTTTGGGTTTTTTTGCAAGCTCCCTCAAAGGTAGACAGTGCTGAGCTTTTCAAGAGCTTTTAATGGAGATATCTGTGGGACTGGCATCTGCCTTTGAGATGGTGAAGAAGAAATACACAGCTTTTCTGGGAGCTGTTCCATCCAGTAATGCAAAGTGAAAGGTTCTCTCCTACAGTGATGGTTAGATCTTGTAAAGGATCTGTTAGCACTGTCAGCTGCCATGTCTGTTGCTTCAGTGCTAGCAGAGAATGGTGGGGAAACACAGGTTTGTAGGAGCTTGATGCTGCACACACACAAAGTTTCACAGCCACCACCTTCCTCTCCATAGCCCTCCCTTCATTTGAAGGGGCAGTATCCACTTGTAAAGTGGAGCTGGTGCTAATTGCCAGTTTGTTACTGATGGTGAAGTCTTTAGATTTGGAGGTAGGAACCAGCCAGGTACCAGAGCAGGGAGGTCTGAGAGTCCAGCAGGGCTCTGCCCTCTGCAGCTGACATGGAGTGGAAGCCTATGATGATGATCCTTCCACCTTGTGTGCAGGGAGGAAAGAGCTCCCCAGTGCCCAGCACAGGGGGATGATCCCTGCCCTGCTCCTGCTGGCCACCCCAGTGC
This sequence comes from Chaetura pelagica, assembly GCF_000747805.2. Classification (NCBI taxonomy): domain Eukaryota; kingdom Metazoa; phylum Chordata; class Aves; order Apodiformes; family Apodidae; genus Chaetura; species Chaetura pelagica. The sequence continues at coordinate 446,797 of NW_009952430.1, forward strand.
TGGTACAAGCCAGGATGCTGGTGGCCTTCTTGGCCACCTGGGCACACCCTGGCTCATATTCAGCCACTGTCAATCAACACCCCCAGGTCCTTTTCCTCTGGGCACTTTCCAGCCCCTCTTCCCCAAGCCTGGAGCGTTGCCTGGGGTTGTTGTGACCCAAGTGCAGGACCCAGCATGTGGCCTTGTTGAACCTCATACAATTGACCTCAGCCCATCAATCCAGCCTGTCCAGATCCTCTGCAGAGCCTCCTACCCTCAGGCAGATCAACACTCCCACCCAACTTGCTGCTGTCTATTGCTTTTATCCTTTTATTGATCATTGTCTTTTTGGTTTTCATGCTCTTTGAGGCTTCTGGAGGGTGTGGAGTTGTAGGGAGTCCTCTGAGGGAAGGTTATGCTCCACCTTCTGTGCTTTTATTCTCTTCATGAATAGAGATTAATTCTTAAGAGCTGATAGACTACTTCTCTTACTCTCAAAACCTACCAAGTATTTAAATGAGCAAAGAACATGCACAGCACTGAAGGCAGAGGCTCTGTGCACTGCTGCCAATTCCTTTGTGCATCCCAAGCCAGGCAGTTGTTTGAAGCTCTTCTCACAACTTGGCAAAATGTGTCATCTCCTTTTAGAGCACGAAGGGAGCTCTTTGTCAAGTGCTCTCTGGAGCCACTTCCTTGGGGACTGCTTGGGTTTGCTGATATGCAAAGTCAGGGGTGCCAGCTCTCCTGGCAGGTCTTGGGAACCCCTCTGATTTCCTTGCTGTGGATTTTATAGATGTTTACAATCACTGAATTGCTTGGATAAAATTAGGTGAAGCCAAAGCTTTGACCCCTGATCTGAGCCTCTAGGCCTGATTATGGATTTAAATTAAATTCCATTGATATTTTGATCTTAATTGTTGTTGTTTGTTTTTGGGTTTTTTTGCAAGCTCCCTCAAAGGTAGACAGTGCTGAGCTTTTCAAGAGCTTTTAATGGAGATATCTGTGGGACTGGCATCTGCCTTTGAGATGGTAAAGAAGAAATACACAGCTTTTCTGGGAGCTGTTCCATCCAGTAATGCAAAGTGAAAGGTTCTCTCCTACAGTGATGGTTAGATCTTGTAAAGGATCTGTTAGCACTGTCAGCTGCCATGTCTGTTGCTTCAGTGCTAGCAGAGAATGGTGGGGAAACACAGGTTTGTAGGAGCTTGATGCTGCACACACACAAAGTTTCACAGCCACCACCTTCCTCTCCATAGCCCTCCCTTCATTTGAAGGGGCAGTATCCACTTGTAAAGTGGAGCTGGTGCTAATTGCCAGTTTGTTACTGATGGTGAAGTCTTTAGATTTGGAGGTAGGAACCAGCCAGGTACCAGAGCAGGGAGGTCTGAGAGTCCAGCAGCGCTCTGCCCTCTGCAGCTGACATGGAGTGGAAGCCTATGATGATGATCCTTCCACCTTGTGTGCAGGGAGGAAAGAGCTTTGCTCATCAGGGAGCACTAAGCAATGAGTTACCATGAGCTGGGTCTGCTCAGTTTCCCTCTCTGGGCCTACTTAAAAGCTTTTTGCTAAGACAGTGACCATCACAATCACCAAATTATGTTCATCAGCCCTAACAGCAGAGAAACAGTGAAATTTGTTGACATGTTTACATGTCTGAACAAACTGATGCAGGAACAAGTTCAGGCATTAGATATTCCCCATTTAATTGTAATCTTCATCCATTAGCCAAAATGTCACTTCCCTTTCTTTGTGATCAAGTTCATTTCATTCTTGAGCATCTTCCCATTTTCATAGTTTGTTGCCTCACTGAGTCAGGTTCATGGACTAAATTGAATAGCAGAGCTCCTGGAGCAAAACCCTGCAAGACTCAGAGCCAGGCAGAGCCCTTCCTATCCCATTGCAGATACAATGGAACCTTTTTCTGTCCACTTCACAACCAGTCCTAGCTGTAAGCAAAAGAGATATATGGTCCTATAGGAGATATATTGTCCATTCAAGGCACACACCTTGGCAGGAAATCTCTGCTTCAGTAAAGAAGAGATTAATTTTCCTTCTGGCCACACTATCTTTTCATAGATAGGTGCTTCCAGTTCTCCTTTTGGAGATTTTTGGACAAATACTCTGAATTCAGACAGCTGTTTTCCTTCCTGCCTCATGTCACAACCACCATTCCTAAGTTTTTTCCAATTGCAAGTCCACTTAACAGGCTGGCAAATAAACCAAACATTGATCTGGGTTGGAATTAAGCTTCTGTTGGGCTTTCAATAGCTTTGTAACTACTGCAGTCCCAGTTTTGTTGTTCAGCTGCTCTGAAAATCTCTGTCTCAGCACATATTTTGGGTTAAAACACAAATATCACGGAGTCCTCTTGAAAATGAAGTTTCTTTTCCTTCATTTATTCAGAATAATTAAGGCAATTTTCCTTTACTGTGGATTTCACCAGTTCATCTCAACCTACCTTTACAGCTTATGAAGTGGAATTTGACAAGGTAGATTCCAACATTTTCTTTAAAACTCTGGGGAGTTCAGGTCAGTCCAGATTTTCTGTAGGTGAAGCTTGTTTGCTGTCTGGCCTGGCAAATCCCAGCAGTTTCCCATTCCACTAATGGCCAGATTTGAACTGAAGTCCACATCTCAACCCTGGACTGTGGGGTTCAAGCAAAGGATGAGGCACTGAATTGGTTGGAGAAAAGATGAGGACAAATTCAAATGCTTTCCTAAGGCTTAAGTTGTGCCAGATTCTAAATAAATACAAGTGAATCCATGTGATGCCTGATATTGTATTAGATCAAAAGAAACAGGCCAGAAAGAGATCCAACCATTGCAGAAGTGGTTTCAATGCACCTCTTCAGAAGGTGCAAATTCCTGCCATCTTATCTCCCCTGAAAGCCCTCTCAATCTCATCATGAACTGCTGAGACCAGCTGAATTTTTTTCCCCTGGGTCTCACCAGCTTCTCATCAGACCCTCATCATGCTCTATCCACTCATTCCATCCCCATTTACTCTCTTGTATTTGTCTGTGTACCTGAATTTTCCCTTCTTCTCTGCCATCACCCTGGGCAGGGCTTGTCAATTGACCAGTGTCAGGAGATGTTTGTGGGGCTGGACCTCAGCTCTCTGCTCTCACTGTCAGCACAGATTTGTTCAGATTCGTTCACCCCCCTTTTAACTATCTACGATCATGGAATCCCAGACTGGTTTGGGTTGGAAGGGACCTTCAAGATCATCCAGTCCCACCCCTTGCATGGGCAGGGACACCTCCCACCAGCCCAGGCTGCTCCAAGCCCCATCCAACCTGCCCTTCAACACTGCCAGGGATGGGGCAGCCACAGCTTCCCTGGGCAACCTGGGCCAGGCTCTCACCACCCTCACAGCCAAGAATTTCTTCCTAATGTCCAACCTGAATCTCCCCTTTTTCAGTTTGAAGCTGTACCAGCCTGGCATTCTATGATTCTATCACTCCATGCTGTTGTAAAATGGGTTGGAAATTCCAGGTTTTCTCCAGCTCCCAGTGTTTGTGTGTTAGTTCCTGGTGTGTTAGCCCTGCCAGGTTCCCTGCTGCACACTGAGGGGCAATGCAGCACCTCTGTATCTTCACATAGTGTCTTTAAGGTGGATTCCACCTGGTCCCAGGAAGTTGTTATTATTAGTTTATCAATTTTTCTGAAGAACTCTTCATCTATTGCTTCATTTTAAGACCCTTTGCAGTGATTAAAGGATTGGAGCACAAGAGGGGAGGCTGAGAGAGCTGGGATTCTTTAACCTCACCAAGTGATGGCTCAGAGGGGTTTATCAGTTATCCCTCAGGGCAGGGGGTATACAGAAGATGGAGCCCAGAGAAAGAGCAAGAGGCAGTGGGCACAAGCTGAAATACAGATTTCCCTTAAACAGAATGATTTGATTTTACTTTCTTTTATTTTACTTTTTACTGGGAGAGTGGTTGAGCAGGGACACAGATGGCCCAGACAGACTGTGGAGGCTCCAGCCTTGGAGATACCCAAAAAACCCAACTGGATACAGTTAGCTCTCTGCTCTAGCTGACCCTGGGAGGATTGGATGGATGATCTCCAGAGGTGGCTCCAGCCTCAGCATTAGTGACACGACCATGAAACACACACTGAGACCCTCCCCAAACTCTGCAGTGACTATTCCTGCAGATACGAGCTGTTTCGTGGTGGTCTCGCCTTTCTTGGGCACTCCCTGTACACCTTGATGGTCTTTTAGTTGTATGGACTCTGTGGTAGTTTGCTGGCTTCTGGAAAGTACTTTATTAGATATTTTTATGGTGTTCAAAATATTGCTTCTTAAAACCTTTTTTGGCTTTACCATGACTGGGCTTTGTGCTGTTTTCTGTTTTTCCCATTCGGACACAATTTCCACGTTCTGAAGAATGTAATTTTACTCCTAATAGTCTCCATTACTCTGCTATTTAACCAAGAGAGCTCCTTTCTGGTCCTTTTTCTAGGTGATATATATTTATTCTAAGCCTCTAATATGATTCCTTTATGTAATTCCCTTGCCACCTGCAGGCTGTTTATCTTTTTGGCGGCTACTTTTAATTTCAGTTAAGCGAGTTCCTTGTCCTGTCTTTGGATGGAATAAATCACCTTCCAGAGTACCTGCTAACAACGTCAGCTTGGATTACACAGCTAACTTGAAATTGAGGGTAGTTTCAGCCCACAAATCCCAATATTTTAAAAAGCAGCTGTTTTCTTACCTGGGAGCTACAACTCTGGATACAACTCCAGCTGAAAATCTGAGGCTTTTCTTCCTCCATTTCACCATCTTCACATAATGCTGCTTAATTTCCTGCCAGATACATCTGATTAGTTGCATGAATAAATAAGTATTTTATATTTAAGGTCTTTGTGAAAACACCTGTTTGACTTTTTATTTTCTCAGTAGCTGAAACTGAGGCTCCTCACCTTTGTTCTGTTAAAAATGATGAAACGTTTTCATCTGAGCTAGGCAGATCTGGGGAAAGAACTCCATTCCCCAGCCAGACACTGCTGTAGCAAGGAGAGTATCATCCATTGCTGATTATTCCTGTTTATTATTTTGAATTTAAGAGTATACTTGATGTGACAGAATGTATAGGGCTGTGAATTATACGCAGAGACTACCAGGGCAAGCACCAACTTCGAGGGCAGGTGCCATTCATTCGTGTGGTGGATTCAGTGCCTGCTCATGATGGGTGCAAATGAGGGGGTGACTAATAGAGCCTTGTCCCTTTTGTCCTTGCTAGAACATCCACCTGGTGGCCAAGTGGCTGGGTTCTCTGGAGAAGAAGCTGGAGCAGCACAGTGAGGGCAGCCACCAGGATTTCCGTGTCTTCATCAGTGCGGAGCCAGCACCTTCCCCTGACAGCCACGTCATTCCCCAGGGCATCCTGGAGAACTCCATCAAAATCACCAATGAGGCCCCGACTGGGATGCATGCCAACCTGCACAAAGCCCTTGACAACTTCAACCAGGTAGGAGCACAGTGGGGCTGAGCCCAGAGCTGCTGGAGCCCCACGGAGCGGGATGTGCCGGGCACTGCTGCTCCTGCCAGTTGGGCTGCAAGGCCCTTTGCATCATGTGCTCCTGGATCCAACGACTCAGCTCCTCTCTCTCCTCTTAACTCTCTCTCCTCTCTCCTCTCAACTCTCTCTCCTCTCTC
>NW_009952430.1:454834-472535 GCF_000747805.2 Chaetura pelagica
TAATTTTCCTTCTGGCCACACTATCTTTTCATAGATAGGTGCTTCCAGTTCTCCTTTTGGAGATTTTTGGACAAATACTCTGAATTCAGACAGCTGTTTTCCTTCCTGCCTCATGTCACAACCACCATTCCTAAGTTTTTTCCAATTGCAAGTCCACTTAACAGGCTGGCAAATAAACCAAACATTGATCTGGGTTGGAATTAAGCTTCTGTTGGGCTTTCAATAGCTTTGTAACTACTGCAGTCCCAGTTTTGTTGTTCAGCTGCTCTGAAAATCTCTGTCTCAGCACATATTTTGGGTTAAAACACAAATATCATGGAGTCCTCTTGAAAATGAAGTTTCTTTTCCTTCATTTATTCAGAATAATTAAGGCAATTTTCCTTTACTGTGGATTTCACCAGTTCATCTCAGCCTACCTTTACAGCTTATGAAGTGGAATTTGACAAGGTAGATTCCAACATTTTCTTTAAAACTCTGGGGAGTTCAGGTCAGTCCAGATTTTCTGTAGGTGAAGCTTGTTTGCTGTCTGGCCTGGCAAATCCCAGCAGTTTCCCATTCCACTAATGGCCAGATTTGAACTGAAGTCCACATCTCAACCCTGGACTGTGGGGTTCAAGCAAAGGATGAGGCACTGAATTGGTTGGAGAAAAGATGAGGACAAATTCAAATGCTTTCCTAAGGCTTAAGTTGTGCCAGATTCTAAATAAATACAAGTGAATCCATGTGATGCCTGATATTGTATTAGATCAAAAGAAACAGGCCAGAAAGAGATCCAACCATTGCAGAAGTGGTTTCAATGCACCTCTTCAGAAGGTGCAAATTCCTGCCATCTTATCTCCCCTGAAAGCCCTCTCAATCTCATCATGAACTGCTGAGACCAGCTGAATTTTTTTCCCCTGGGTCTCACCAGCTTCTCATCAGACCCTCATCATGCTCTATCCACTCATTCCATCCCCATTTACTCTCTTGTATTTGTCTGTGTACCTGAATTTTCCCTTCTTCTCTGCCATCACCCTGGGCAGGGCTTGTCAATTGACCAGTGTCAGGAGATGTTTGTGGGGCTGGACCTCAGCTCTCTGCTCTCACTGTCAGCACAGATTTGTTCAGATTCGTTCATCCCCCTTTTAACTATCTACGATCATGGAATCCCAGACTGGTTTGGGTTGGAAGGGACCTTCAAGATCATCCAGTCCCACCCCTTGCATGGGCAGGGACACCTCCCACCAGCCCAGGCTGCTCCAAGCCCCATCCAACCTGCCCTTCAACACTGCCAGGGATGGGGCAGCCACAGCTTCCCTGGGCAACCTGGGCCAGGCTCTCACCACCCTCACAGCCAAGAATTTCTTCCTAATGTCCAACCTGAATCTCCCCTTTTTCAGTTTGAAGCTGTACCAGCCTGGCATTCTATGATTCTATCACTCCATGCTGTTGTAAAATGGGTTGGAAATTCCAGGTTTTCTCCAGCTCCCAGTGTTTGTGTGTTAGTTCCTGGTGTGTTAGCCCTGCCAGGTTCCCTGCTGCACACTGAGGGGCAATGCAGCACCTCTGTATCTTCACATAGTGTCTTTAAGGTGGATTCCACCTGGTCCCAGGAAGTTGTTATTATTAGTTTATCAATTTTTCTGAAGAACTCTTCATCTATTGCTTCATTTTAAGACCCTTTGCAGTGATTAAAGGATTGGAGCACAAGAGGGGAGGCTGAGAGAGCTGGGATTCTTTAACCTCACCAAGTGATGGCTCAGAGGGGTTTATCAGTTATCCCTCAGGGCAGGGGGTATACAGAAGATGGAGCCCAGAGAAAGAGCAAGAGGCAGTGGGCACAAGCTGAAATACAGATTTCCCTTAAACAGAATGATTTGATTTTACTTTCTTTTATTTTACTTTTTACTGGGAGAGTGGTTGAGCAGGGACACAGATGGCCCAGACAGACTGTGGAGGCTCCAGCCTTGGAGATACCCAAAAAACCCAACTGGATACAGTTAGCTCTCTGCTCTAGCTGACCCTGGGAGGATTGGATGGATGATCTCCAGAGGTGGCTCCAGCCTCAGCATTAGTGACACGACCATGAAACACACACTGAGGCCCTCCCCAAACTCTGCAGTGACTATTCCTGCAGATACGAGCTGTTTCGTGGTGGTCTCGCCTTTCTTGGGCACTCCCTGTACACCTTGATGGTCTTTTAGTTGTATGGACTCTGTGGTAGTTTGCTGGCTTCTGGAAAGTACTTTATTAGATATTTTTATGGTGTTCAAAATATTGCTTCTTAAAACCTTTTTTGGCTTTACCATGACTGGGCTTTGTGCTGTTTTCTGTTTTTCCCATTCGGACACAATTTCCACGTTCTGAAGAATGTAATTTTACTCCTAATAGTCTCCATTACTCTGCTATTTAACCAAGAGAGCTCCTTTCTGGTCCTTTTTCTAGGTGATATATATTTATTCTAAGCCTCTAATATGATTCCTTTATGTAATTCCCTTGCCGCCTGCAGGCTGTTTATCTTTTTGGCGGCTACTTTTAATTTCAGTTAAGCGAGTTCCTTGTCCTGTCTTTGGATGGAATAAATCACCTTCCAGAGTACCTGCTAACAACGTCAGCTTGGATTACACAGCTAACTTGAAATTGAGGGTAGTTTCAGCCCACAAATCCCAATATTTTAAAAAGCAGCTGTTTTCTTACCTGGGAGCTACAACTCTGGATACAACTCCAGCTGAAAATCTGAGGCTTTTCTTCCTCCATTTCACCATCTTCACATAATGCTGCTTAATTTTCTGCCAGATACATCTGATTAGTTGCATGAATAAATAAGTATTTTATATTTAAGGTCTTTGTGAAAACACCTGTTTGACTTTTTATTTTCTCAGTAGCTGAAACTGAGGCTCCTCACCTTTGTTCTGTTAAAAATGATGAAACGTTTTCATCTGAGCTAGGCAGATCTGGGGAAAGAACTCCATTCCCCAGCCAGACACTGCTGTAGCAAGGAGAGTATCATCCATTGCTGATTATTCCTGTTTATTATTTTGAATTTAAGAGTATACTTGATGTGACAGAATGTATAGGGCTGTGAATTATACGCAGAGACTACCAGGGCAAGCACCAACTTCGAGGGCAGGTGCCATTCATTCGTGTGGTGGATTCAGTGCCTGCTCATGATGGGTGCAAATGAGGGGGTGACTAATAGAGCCTTGTCCCTTTTGTCCTTGCTAGAACATCCACCTGGTGGCCAAGTGGCTGGGTTCTCTGGAGAAGAAGCTGGAGCAGCACAGTGAGGGCAGCCACCAGGATTTCCGCGTCTTCATCAGTGCGGAGCCAGCACCTTCCCCTGACAGCCACGTCATTCCCCAGGGCATCCTGGAGAACTCCATCAAAATCACCAATGAGGCCCCGACTGGGATGCATGCCAACCTGCACAAGGCCCTTGACAACTTCAACCAGGTAGGAGCACAGTGGGGCTGAGCCCAGAGCTGCTGGAGCCCCACGGAGCGGGATGTGCCGGGCACTGCTGCTCCTGCCAGTTGGGCTGCAAGGCCCTTTGCATCATGTGCTCCTGGATCCAACGACTCAGCTCCTCTCTCTCCTCTCTCCTCTCAACTCTCTCTCCTCTCTCCTCTCTCCTCTCTCTCCTCTCTCCTCTCTCCTCTCAACTCTCTCTCCTCTCTCCTCTCAACTCTCTCTCCTCTCTCATCTCAACTCTCTCTAATCTCTCTCAACTTTCTCTCTCCTCTCTTCTTTCTCTTCTCTCCTCTCTCCTCTCTTCTTTCTCTTCTCTCCTCTCTCCTCTCTTCTTTCTCTTCTCTCCTCTCTCCTCTCTTCTCTCCTCTCTCCTCTCTTCTCTCCTCTCTCCTCTCTTCTCTCCTCTCTCCTCTCTCCTCTCTTCTCTCCTCTCTCCTCTCTTCTTTCTCTTCTCTCCTCTCTCCTCTCTTCTTTCTCTTCTCTCCTCTCTCCTCTCTTCTTTCTCTTCTCTCCTCTCTCCTCTCTTCTTTCTCTTCTCTCCTCTCTCCTCTCTTCTTTCTCTTCTCTCCTCTCTCCTCTCTTCTTTCTCTTCTCTCCTCTCTCCTCTCTTCTTTCTCTTCTCTCCTCTCTCCTCTCTTCTTTCTCTTCTCTCCTCTCTCCTCTCTTCTTTCTCTTCTCTCCTCTCTCCTCTCTTCTTTCTCTTCTCTCCTCTCTCCTCTCTTCTTTCTCTTCTCTCCTCTCTCCTCTCTTCTTTCTCTTCTCTCCTCTCTCCTCTCTTCTTTCTCTTCTCTCCTCTCTCCTCTCTTCTTTCTCTTCTCTCCTCTCTCCTCTCTTCTTTCTCTTCTCTCCTCTCTCCTCTCTTCTTTCTCTTCTCTCCTCTCTCCTCTCTTCTTTCTCTTCTCTCCTCTCTCCTCTCTTCTTTCTCTTCTCTCCTCTCTCCTCTCTTCTTTCTCTTCTCTCCTCTCTCCTCTCTTCTTTCTCTTCTCTCCTCTCTCCTCTCTTCTTTCTCTTCTCTCCTCTCTCCTCTCTTCTTTCTCTTCTCTCCTCTCTCCTCTCTTCTTTCTCTTCTCTCCTCTCTCCTCTCTTCTTTCTCTTCTCTCCTTCTCTCCTCCTCTCTCCTCCTCTCTCCTCCTCTCTCCTCTCTCCTCTCTCCTCCCGAGCTGGGCTTTGTGAGCTCACTTGGCAGCTCTGGGAACTGCAGGGCGCGGGGCAGGGATGAGGTGCCAGAGGCTCCTCAGTGAGCTGCCTGTGTGTCCAGGCAGGCTGGAGCCATCCCAGTCTCACTGCTGGAGGTGGCCCTGCTGCTGCTGACCCCCTTTCCACATGACACCACAGGCTAATCTCACATTTGTGATGACACCTTTCCCAGAGACACAGACCATTGCCTTCTGCTGCCCTGGGCACTCGTTCCCTTCACTCACACATTGTCCTACCTCAGCGTGCAGAGTTCTCACAGCAGGACCTGTCTCAGCCCTCAAGCCACCAGAAGGACCTAAAGGCACTTTCACCTCTCCAACTGCTTTTTTGGGTCACTAGCACTGAAGTTGCTGCAGCTAGTGACTGTGCCAGGAAACCTTGCAGGGTTTCATAGGACTTCTTGCCAGCTGAAACCAGGCAGGAGTGACCCCAACCTGTTGTGGACACCAGGCACTGCTCCATGGGGCAGAGAATTGAGGGCAGCTCATAACTATTTTTGCATTTAGGCATTGGGATGGAGGGAATCTTGAGTGCAGGAGCCAACACTGCTGAGCAGGTGGGGCAGGGAGGCACCACGCAAGGATTCATGCAAGCAGTCAGGAAAGATGATGCCTTTTTTATCTCCTGCCATTCATCAGGAACTTCATGAAACATCCTGGAGAGCAAGGGAGGGGAGGACCTTCACCCCAAGTAACATTTTCATCCTGCCTCTGCTCATTTCAATCAGATAGTAATTAGCATTTTCTAAATTGCTGGTGTATTATAAAACGCCTCTTATCAGAAATCCTGGAGCGAGTGGGTTGGGCCCCTTTACACCTCATTTCCCTGCTTTATACAGAATGGATGTTCAAATTTAGCTTTCAGCTGAAAGCCACAAAGAAGGCCCATTATTCTGTGCGTGGAATATTCTGCTTTGTAGTGGAAGAAAAATGCACAACTAAATGGAGAGGCCAAATGAGACTGAGCTGGGTTCTTCCTCAGTGTTCATTCAGGCAAGATCCCCCTGAAGTCCAGGGACATTTTCTAAAATGAGAAATTTGAACCTGTTTTCATCAGGTTGCTGATAATGAAAGGGAGCTTGAAGTGTTGTGTAATCAAGGGGAAAACAGGGTTTGGGATGGTTTTGATCATCTTATGCAGCTAGTCAACATCCTGCAGTTAGTCAACTCTTTAGAGCAATGGGTTCCTCTTTTTCAGCACAGCCCCCGAGCTCTTGTGTCCTCCCCAGCTGAGGACAGGGCTGACATTGTGGTTTTTTTAAGATAAAGGTAACGAAGGGAAGTATTGTGGGTGCCCTTTGTAGTCTCTGTCACATAGCAGAGTGGACTTAAAGGAGCTGTCCCTGGGGAGGGAGAGTGGAGGGGCTGGGGTAGCTACTCCCTCCTTACTCAGCTGCAGCAGTCAGAGCCATCGTGCCCTGGCTGTGTCATTCCTGGGAAGGGTTTGCAGAGCTGGGAATGAAGGCACAGGCCAGTCTTCCCAACATGTTCCCCTCCTGGGGCTGGGGAGATCTGCACTGTTGGCTGTGGGAGATCCCCTAGGGTCCCTGCCATGGGGGATCTGCTGCCCAGCCAGGCTACTCTTGCCAGGGCAGAGCAGGGCAAATATCTGCCTGGCTTCAGCCATGGGAAGGGGGATCAGCTCCCCCAGCAGAGCTGAGCTTCAGCTTTGTGTCATGCACACAGCTCCAGCCCTTCATCCCTCCTGCCGCTCTGCTCTCCCCTAGCACTGATGCTCAGGCTGTTTCCCCTGGGTGCCCACCTGCTGAGACATCACTCCCAGCACCTCTCAGACTTCTCTGGGGACTGGTTCCCTTTCTTCATCTTCGTTGACTAAACAACTTATGCTCCCCCTTCTCCACCGAAGCATCACCTGGAAGTTGGGAAGGGAAGACCCCATTGCTGTGCTGGCTTTAAGGGGCTTCATTAGAGATTTATCTATCATCTATCTATCTATCTATCTATCTATCTATCTATCTATCTATCTATCTATTTATTTTGCAAGTGTTTGATCTCCTCTGCTTGGATTAACAGTTTCTCACATCTCTGCTTTAATGTGCTGCTCAAGGTCGTACCCTTGGTGAATCTGTTGCTGCAGCCTGTGGCTGGGCTGGCTTGGTGCAGGGGTTGACAACCTGCTGGGAGAGTGACCTGCTGCTTCAGCCTGCAGCTCAGCAAAACCCTGCCCCAGGGAAACCCTTTGTACTCGAGGGGCAGGGCAGACTTCAGCTCTTCCAGGCACAGCCCTCAACAGAAGCCTGGCTGTGCTGCCTCTCTCCATCCCTCTGCTGTGGGATGTGGGGCGTGTTGGGTGGGCACACGTGTTCCCTCCCTTCTTGGCTGTCAGGATGTGTTCCTGAGCAAAGCCTCTTTGAGTTGAAAGAGAAAATGTTATTCAGAAAATATGCATCAGAATTTGCTGATAAATTTGCAATGCAAAGCCACTCCTGGAGAAGATCAGTGAACATGTTTATTACGCGGAAAAGAACTGACTGGGCAAATCAATCCCAAAAAATCCGGTTTGACAGTCACTGAGACACAGGGAGGAGTGGATTTACACAGCCCTGCCTCTGCCTGTGTTTCAGGACACCCTGGAGATGTGCACCCGGGAGAATGAGTTCAAGAGCATCCTCTTTGCCCTCTGCTACTTCCACGCTGTGGTGGCGGAAAGGCGCAGGTTTGGCCCCCAGGGCTGGAACCGTTCCTACCCCTTCAGCACTGGAGACCTCACTATCTCTGTGAACGTGCTGTACAATTACCTGGAAGCCAGCTCAAAGGTGTGTGTGTCAAAGGTTGACAGGGGCATCTCATGGTAGGACAAGGGGTAATGGCTTCAAACTGGAAGAGGGGAGATTGAGATGAGATATTAGGAAGAAATTCCTCACCATGAGGGTGGTGAGAGCCTGGCCCAGGGTGCCCAGGGAAGCTGTGGCTGCCCCATCCCTGGCAGTGTTGAAGGGCAGGTTGGATGGGGCTTGGAGCAGCCTGGGCTGGTGGGAATTGTCCCTGCCCATGGCAGGGTGTTGAACTAGGTGATCTTGAACATCCCTTCCAACCCAAACCAGTGTGGGATTCTGTGGTTGGTGGTTGGATGGACTGGCTTGTGCTGAAACTCTTGGGGATTCTCCTCAAGTGCCATTTCTTTGGTGTCTTTGGTTTGACAACTTCACAATTTGGTAAACCTTTGTGGTGGGATGGGAAGTTTCACTGCTACTCTCATCTGTAGCAGGTTACAAATCATAGCAGATAGTGCCTGTGGTCTTTATTAGTTGAAAATACATAGTGATCTTTAGTTTAACAGAGCTTAGAATAAATTTGCATATTAGTGGGAAACTTCAGGGAATCGATGCCATGATCCAGTTTTCCTTGGGCAGGATTTAACTGCTACCCAGTGTTTGTTTACTTAGAAAACTGCACGAGTGAAGTGGAAGCAGCCACTCAGTGCTCAGTGCTGCACTCTGCAGCTTGGCCACGTGGCTGGAGGAGCTCTGGCTTGGTTCAACTCCTTCATGTCCTCCTGGTTCATTCTTCAGGTCCCATATGATGATTTACGGTACCTGTTTGGTGAGATCATGTATGGAGGTCACATCACAGATGACTGGGACAGGAGGCTTTGCAAAACCTATTTGGAAGAATTTATTAAGCCAGAAATGCTGGAGGGAGAGCTCCTCCTTGCTCCGGGGTTCCCCCTCCCAGGGAACATGGACTATAATGGGTATCACCAGGTAAGCTCTTTGTTTTTTTGGCATTGTTTAAACACATAAATATAATGTCTTCCATAACTGCTCTATAATCTGTTTTAGGAGGCAGTGAATAGGACTGCAGTGTTTCAACACACCTCCTGTTATTTCCCATTATGTTCTGTTTCTGTAGACATTTCAGCATTCCCTTGGATGAACCAAGTCTAATGATAATTTGCTACTTCATCATGGGCTCATTCTGTTCGTGCATGAATAGAACAACTGTATTGGTTCTTGAGGCTTGAACGGGGCTCCAGGAAAATTACATCCACACATTGTTTGCTGAAACAGCCCTTTCAAGCTCCTTTTTATCATCAGTTACGATGAGAAACACTGAAGGGTCTTGTTGATCTGCTTACTGATCTCATCTGTTCTTTGTACACAAAGTGTGGTAGCAGAGATAGGCACTTTAGGCTGTTTTTGTTCATAAAACTTAACTACTGGGAGCTGAATTCCCACACGAGATTTCAGGATATTGATGCTGAAAATGCACAGTGGATAATTGCTAGAGAAGGTCCAGGCCTGAGATATGTAACCAAGCCAAACTTGAGCAATTACCACATTTTCACAGCAGTAGCAGCAGTTGTGTGAGCAATCCCACACTTCTTTCTCCCACCAGTTTGCTGGTGTTTCAGCCACAAGCAGGACTGTGTCAGCCTGGGCTCACATCCTGGGAGGGGGGATCATTCCAGTGCCATGGACTCTGCAGGCAAAGTGCCCTGGACTCAGGACCTAACCCGAATCTGAATTTCTCTGCACAGTACATAGATGATGCCTTGCCTCCAGAGTCTCCTTATCTCTATGGCCTCCACCCCAATGCTGAGATTGGCTTCCTTACCCAGACCTCAGAGAAGCTCTTCCACACCGTGTTGGAGATGCAGCCCCGGGACAGCAGCGTGGGGGAAGGAGGAGTGGTGACCAGGGAGGAAACGGTGAGAGTGGTAGAGGAAGGAGCTGTTGAAGGGGCAGTGGGTGCAAACTGGAGCACAGGAGGTTCCATGTGAATCTCAGGAAGAACTTCTTTGCTGTGAGAGTGCCAGAGCCCTGGGCCAGGCTGCCCAGAGAGGCTGTGGAGTCTCCTTCTCTGGAGACATTCCAACCCCCCTGGCCACGTTCCTGTGTGATGTGCTCTGGGTGCCCCTGCTCTGGCAGGGGGGTTGGGCTGGGGGAGCTTTCCAGGTCCCTTCCAACTCCTGGGATTCTGTGAATTTTGAATTTTGATACTTGTCTTGTCCATAAATATTCCTGTCTAGCACTGGTTTGTCTCACAGCTCCCCAGTATTGTGTGGTTTGCCTTTGCCAGATAAAAACTGAGTGCCTAAAACCACCAGGTTTATATTATGCACAACATCACCACGGTGGGATGTAATTGAAGTGTTGTCAGTAATAGGACAGTGGCTTTTAATTACCCCCTGAACTGCAGTGCCTTCATTATCATCCTGCAAAGACGTTGCAAATAAACCTTCTGTGGCCTCCCCTGGCTCCAAGTCACTGGTCCTCACTGATCATGCTGTGACTGCCACAGCAATGGGCACCCTGAGCACAGTCTGCCAGGCACAATGTGCCACCCGGAGCTCAGCCCACTTCTTACTGCTGCCACCAGTTCCCACCCAGCTCCATGGAGCCCTGTAATTCCTTATTCCCATCTGAACTCCTTTGCTATGCCCTATGTACTAGGCTGGTCTCAGCTCATCCTTTCCAAACTCACAGCTCTGGCCCAAGCACTTGTCACAGGATCTGAAAGCAGCCAACACTCACTTTGGGTTTTATTTCTGCAATCTTGAGGTCCCAGCTCTGTTTTTTCAAGCTCTGCAAGCTAATGAATGGCTAATAGAAAGCTCATATGAGGTCTGAGGCTTCACACATGCTTCCTTTGGCTTGGTGTGGTGCTGAGGAACTCATTGTCTTGGCCTAAGGGGCTCTTAGACCTACTCAGCATGTTAATTTTCAGTTGAAACTGGAATTGGAGGTGAGGGAAATAAAGATGTTCAAAGATGGCAAATGTGACTACCTCTTCTCCCCTCCCAGTCCTTTTGCTGTTGAGATACAATTAAACTCCTTGGCCAGAGAAGCAAAATGACCAGTGAGTGACCCAGCAGTGGCATCACAGGGCATGGCTGCCCTACAGGCTCCTGCTCAGGGTCAAGAAGACTGTCACAGGAGCACTGAAGTCCTCATGGCTTTTGTGATCTCTCTGAGAAGAAAAGCTGCTTAAAGCAGCCTGAGTGGCCTCACTGCCCTGCACTGGGCTTAGGGGGATGCTCCCACAGCTGGTTTTCTTCTGGGGATGAACTCTTTCATTACCTGAGCTGGAACTGGCACTGGCTGAATCCCTTCCACTTGGTCCCTGAATGAGAGTGAGGTCAGAGCTGTCTCATAGCTTCTCCATTTGAGGATTTCCAGCCCCTGCTTTGGCCGAGATGAGACTCTGACAAGTCCAGTTACTCCCACACATTTCTGAGGCCACAATACAGAAAAGGAGTTGTAGCTGGTGTGGAAAAATCAGAGCCAAAGGGATCTGCAGGGGTTTCAAATCAGAGGCTGTTTCCGTACTGCCCCTGAGGTGGAGCTGAAGAGCTTTTCCAGCCGAGCTTTATCTTGAGCCTCTTGGCTGGTTGCATTAAAAGCCTCACATCATCACACCGTGTAATGTGTGACACGAGTGTGGAGGGGTTGAAAGAGCAGCAGGGGGAGGAAACGTGAGTATGGGGTCCCAAATCTGAATCTTGGTGGGCATGGCACTAACATTACCCTGGGCTGCCTCTGCTGCTGGCGGGCGATGGGCACTGGCACCTGCACCCCAGGGTCTGCACATCAGAGCAGGGAGTTGTATCTGTGCATGGTGTGTTCCTGAAAACTCCCCAAGAAGCTCAGGTCTTGCTCAGGTTCCAGCACAGAAGTAAAGCAAAGCATTGCGTAAGAGGCTGCCATGCCAGCCTGATAAATGGCCCATGTAAAGCTGAGAGATCCAGCTGATCCCACGAGGATGAGGAGCTTCATGCCTGTCAACCAGGAAGGTTTTTGCCTGTTTTATTTATTTTTGCTACACTAGGAACACCCTGTTGCTTTGGAGCTTTCCCTGTTTAGTATTTAGAGATATAAAGCACTGTTTCCAAACTGAGCTTTGATGGTGACCAGAAAATAATCCTGTTCCCTTGTGCTTTTCTTTCAAGGCTCTGTTAGTTCAGAATGCCCAATTTCAGCTTAACATTAAATTTCATATAATCACCTCTCTCTAGCAATACACCCCAGAAAACAGGTGGTAAACTCAGCTGTCCTGAGGCTCAGCTGAGGCTGTAGCTCCATCCATCTCCTTGCATTGCACCTGACCTGGGGACAAGAAAGAATAGAGGCTTGAGACCCAGGAAGAAGGGAGGCTGCTGTGTGTCACTGTGACATTTTTTAAACCATCATTTTGAAAGCTCATCTGACATCAGCCTTTGCAAGCATTTGAGTTTTAATAGAATGGGGCAAGTGCTTTGAAAAGTGCCAGGCCCAAAGCAGCTGACAGGGATTGTTTTGGAGACACTTGGCTGAGAGATGGAGTTTTCACACCGTGTTCAGGCAACTGTCAGCACGGAAAGCCCTGTGGGTCCCTCCTAACATCCCACTTTTTCCCTTTGGCCCGTAGGTGAAAGCTCTTCTGGAAGAGATGTTAGAGAAACTGGTGGATGAGTTTAACATGGCAGAACTGATGGCAAAGGTGGAGGAGAGGACCCCATACGTCGTGGTTGCCTTCCAGGAGTGCGAGCGCATGAACATCCTCACCAGTGAAATCAGGCGCTCGCTCCAGGAGCTGGACCTGGGGCTGAAGGTGGGAGCTTTGGGTGCTCAACCAGAGCCTTGATGAATGGAAAAGGTGCTCTGGGAATAAAAGGGATCACATTCTTCATTCAGCACTGCCATAAAACCAGGGTGGTTCTGTGGGGAAGGGTTCACAGAGGGTTCCAAGTGACACGTTGTCCGAGGTTGCTGGGAGAGGTTAAAGATACACAGAGCAATGGCTGCTTTTTGGGAGCAGAGACCAGGCACTTCTGTCCCCCTGATTCTGTAGCACAGCAACAACAGGTCACTCAGAAATTGAGATGTGGCCTATTTAAAGGAAAACAACAGCAACAACAAAAATATCACATCTTCTCACAAAATGCCCAGGGACTGGGGGGAACTTGTTAACAAAGTGTCACTGAGGGCACAAGCTGAGCTGAAATCAAAGGAAAGATTGGTTGTGTGTAAAGAGACAGAATGTCCAGAGCTATAAGAGGAAAAGGTCTAAAAAAGAGTTTTGACAGAGATATGACTCCCCGTGCTGGGTATGAGTCACTTGCTAATAGAGGAGGGTCAGGAGCAGACCTTCCCTATGGAGATATTGTCCATGACTGCTCAGCCCATGCTTGCTATTCCACCTGGATAAGGAACTGGACTCTGCTCCAGAAGGTGATGCCTGAAAGAGCTGACAGGTGAGCAAGGAGGACCTGTCTTGAGACTGAATTTCAGCCCTCTCCTGAGCACAGCTTTGAAGAGAGATCTTCCAAGGAGATACCTGCAGCGTGATGGCTCCAAAGACACAGACCAGCTGTAAGAAGCTAGGGATGCTAATGGATGCCCCAAATACAGGTCCAGCTCCCTCAGCTGCTCCTCCTCAGACTGGTGCTCCGTAGGCAGTGCTGTCCTGACTTGGCTGCAAGGTCCCACCCTCAGTTTGGGAGAGAAGTGATTCATTAATTGTTCCTTGTGTGAGCAGCTCCTGGGAGAGCTGCTAATGCTCCTTAATCCCTGGGACTGGGGAACTGGACTGACAGCACCCAGAGGAGGAGAGTTTACACAGCAGGAACCACGGGGGCTCAGAAGAGAATAAATAAAACACAGAGGAAGCAAGTCTTATTGTGCTTAACTGACTATCTGCTAAAGGAAGTCGATTGGGAAATGTCATGCCTGATTTGAATGTTTGAATAATTCATGTTGTCTGTGCAGTGGAAAGTGATTGTTTGGTCCAAAAATAGGAGACATCCCATTAAGAGGAAGAGAAATTGCAAGAGACTGGTAGCCATCAAAAATAACTGGCATGTTGCATTTCAAAGCCCTTTGTTCTGGATGACTTGAGTGAGACCAGAGGCTGGGCTGAAACCCTTGCATGTTAATGCTGTACCCTGGGTAATTTTTTGCAAGGAGAATTTTTTCTAGTTTGCAACTTCAACCTCCACAATGAGGATAATCAATATGATAAAAGGTGAAAGCAAGACTGAATTTTGTAAGGCTAACTGTGTATTTCACTGTATCAACTGAAAATAACCTTGACTGAGAAAACAATTTGGGACAACAGGCTGCTCATCTTGAGGGAATGTCTGCAGGCTGATTGAGTTTTTCTTCAAGGGTGTCTTTAATGAAAGTTCCTGCCAGCATTTTGGGGAGGAAAAAAAAAAAAAAAGCAAGAAAAAAAAAAGGGGGCATGAATCACAAAATTCAATAAAGTCCATGCACGTTGACAAACGAGATTAGTATGTGGGCTTTTTTGCTTTGTTTAGCAAGAAAAAAAAAAGGATGCACTTTAGTATTCAGCATCTGAAATGCAAATTTATGCATAATTGTGTTTGGACAACAGTATGAGAGAGCTGCTGGAGATGTTCTGAAGCCTCACAGGAGATTCCAGCAACCATGCTTGGGTGCGCAGGCTTTAAAAATTGCTTCTCTTAAGCCTTCCTGAGAATTACATTGGCTGATTCATTTGTTTCCTGAAAAGTAAAGCAGACAGGATATATGATCCTGTGGGTTGTGGCTTTAAAGCAATTTGACTTCTTTCACATATTTTGCAATATTTTACCCTCTTTAAAACCTTTCCAGGAGTGCAAAACCCTTCTGAGTGTCTCTGGCCCTGTGGTTCTCAGGGTCCTGCTGGGAGCAGTGCAGAACTTCACCCCTCAGACTTCTTTATCTTTTTCTTTCTCCCTGTATGGTCTTGCCACAGGTGTAGCCAGAGACCAGCCTGTTGATTAAGTCCTCTCCAGGTCTAAGTTCTCTTGGAGTGGGAGGTGGTGACCAGTGGGATATGGGTGAGGAAGGAACCACACTGGTGCTTCTGAGCTTGTCCCAAGTCCTGATCACTCAGCACTGAGCTCTCTCCACTTGCTGGTGCCTGCTGCACTATGGTCCATCAACAAGGACATTTTCCCATGCTGGGGTTGGTCTCCAGCTGTGATCCTGTCCTACTGGAGCCTGTCAGTGGGATCTGCAGACCAGAGCTCTGCAGGGCATGGTCAGCAAAGGAACAAACTGTAAAGATTTTTAACTGCTGGACTCTGACAAGAGTAGCTAAGGGGGTGTGGGGGTTGCTTTAAGCAGCTTTCACCTTTTGCTAAAGCAAAATTGTTGTGGCCCCAGTAAAGGGCACCTCTGCTGACCTCATGGCTGGAGGCACTGGAGTCCTGTGAAAGAACAGTTGGAATTCTTTAATGTGAATAGACCGACCCAGTTCCTGTGCCCTCATTCTCAGCAACAGCTCAACTGCTTTCAGTTCCTCTTTCCAAAAACACTCAGCCTGAGGCAGAGAGCTGTAAGTCAGATAAGTTTTGGCAAAAATGATAAGGGGACAAATGTAAGTACTTCTAATGGAAATGGGTGAAACATGTTAACTGTAAGTCCCCAAACTGCTCTGGTGTGTTGAACCTCTCTAGCTCAGCATGGGGCAGGCAGAGATTTAGGTGGTGAAGGGCTTTAGGTGCCTGCAGGAGCTGGCACTGCAGCTGCAGGGCTTTGTCTTTGCAGGCAGCTTGGATTGAGTGTCACAGAATCACAGGTCAGTTATTCTGGGAATCATCTAGGTCATGCTCAAAGCAGGGTCAGGTAGAGCAGGTTGCTTGACCTCCACCCATGTGCATCTCCAGGGAAGGAGAGAGTCTCCCAGCCCCAGGCTCTGTGAGAGGCTCCAGGCACTGCCTGCAGGCCAAGACATGATGAGCTGAGCCTCAGCCTTTGCCTGGCAGACACTGGAGCCCCTCTGAACTTCAAGAGGGATGCTGTTATTGCCGTGCAGAAACTCTTTTTGGCTGTGCAGTGTTGGTCCAACTCTTCTCCTGCCTGGAGGAGGTTTCTAAAAGCTTTTAATTAATTGCTGAGTAAAGGAAAAGCCAAACTTCTCCCTACATGTCACTTGGCTGAATCATATCTGAATCTGTCATGTGTTTCCCTGCTGTGAAAGAAACTGTGATTACATTTGCAGACAACATAAAGTCAGACTTGTGCTCCAAAGCAATAAAGGAGGAGGGGGGTGAGGAGAAGTGGAGGAGAGGAGGGGGACAGGACTTGACATAACAGACAGTTTTGGGGTAGATCATCA
Organism: Chaetura pelagica; assembly: GCF_000747805.2. Taxonomy (NCBI): domain Eukaryota; kingdom Metazoa; phylum Chordata; class Aves; order Apodiformes; family Apodidae; genus Chaetura; species Chaetura pelagica. Next base: position 470,551 of record NW_009952430.1, read on the forward strand.
GGATTTCCAGTATCCTCCCCTGGCAGAATGAGTGAGGACAGCTTTGCACCTCTGCAAATCTGCCCTAGAAAGGTCCTTGGTCAATGAGAAAACAGGAGGAACACTGGGACTCCTGAGGGACACCCGTGCTTGCTGTCACTGTCACACAGCTTTTCCTCCAAGTGGTGTTTTACAGCAGGAAGGTGAGGGTGCAGTTAATATGCTGTAGAAAGTGTTCATGGAGACCTGAAACTCATAAAGAAGTTCACAGTATGTGAGCACTGGAGACAGGGTGGTGTGCTCTTCCAAGCTTTTGCTTCCGACCTGGCTTTGTTCAAGTGGAGCAATTGTCCATGCTGATTATACCTTTTCTCACTCAGGGAGAACTGACCATGACAAGTGACATGGAGAACCTGCAGAACGCCCTCTTCTTGGATGCAGTGCCTGAGTCCTGGATCAAGAAGGCTTACCCTTCCACTGCCAGCCTGGGCACATGGTTTGCTGACCTCCTCACTCGCATCAAGGAACTGGAAACCTGGACAGGAGACTTCTCCTTACCTTCCACAGTGTGGCTTTCTGGGTTCTTTAATCCCCAGTCTTTCCTGACAGCCATCATGCAGACCACAGCCCGAAAGAACGAGTGGCCTTTGGACAAGATGACCTTGCAGTGTGATGTGACAAAAAAGACCAGAGAAGATTTTGCCAGCCCCCCTCGGGAAGGAGCCTATGTCCATGGATTCTTCATGGAGGGAGCACGTTGGGATGCACAGGTGAGCTCACCAAGGCTGTTGAGGGAGGAGCTTTCTTCCTTGGTACTGTTCTCTGGGGAACTTCTCAGCCCAGCCAGGTGCTCATCTGAAGCAGTCATTTGTATTTGTGCTGCCTCTTCAGGTTTGGGGAGGATGTGAGAGATGAGCTCCTGCTCTGCAGCCTGGAGCAGGTACCCAGGGTGCTCAGATGAGCTCAACCTGTTCCATGGCTGTGAAGGGAGTTCAGGGTGGCCAGCCTGGACTGATAGGTCCCATTTTTATAAGGTGAATCTCAGCCTCAGTGTAACTTGACTAGGCTGTGGTGAGTACTCATGGTGTTACTGCAGACAGAAAGCTTGAGGTCCCCTCAAGACCCTTCTCAAGGTTGTGATCTCACTGTGGTCTCCCAAGGTGGCATGGCAGACTTTTGCAGTGTCACTGCTCTGTCACCTGCTCAGCAGTGAGGAGAAAAGGAAGACTGATTTCCTCCATGTCTCCAGCTCTGGATGGGTTAGATGTGCCAAATCCAGCCCATTGCCTTTCCACTGGTGGGTGCTGCAGGATGTCACCTGCACAGAATGCCACCATGGGGTGGCAGATAAAAGGGTGGACCCCATCTGGCCCCATAGACTTGTGAGTGTCCTGGTGCAGAAGCAGATCATTAACTACTTCCTCCTGGATTCTGGGGGTGTTGTTCTGCTCTCCATCCTTCCAGCTCAGGAGGGTGAACACCCTGGGGGGAGCTGCTCTGCTTCTTAAAGACAGAAGCAAAGAAGACATTAAATATCTCAGCCTTTTCCTCCTCCTTGGTTGCAATGTTCCCCTCTGCATCCAGTAAGGGATGGAGATTCTCCCTGGCTCTTTTTTTATTGTAAAACCTTTTTTTGTTCTTCTGCTTCCATTTTTCTTGTGATTGGAAGATCCTGAGCAATTACTTTTATAAAACCAGTCCTAATCTCTGGGTATCATGCTCCAATTTATTTCAGAAAGGCAGAGAGTATTTTCATATTGCTGCTCACACTGAAATATCATTTCCACCCAGTGAAACTGTTGATTTTACCTGTAATCCAGTGAGCAGCAGTAGATACTAATGGATGCAGCATTTTTTAGAGCAGGTGCACAGTTCTTTTGGGTTGCAAACTCCTTCCAAATTAATCTTCTGATAGGAATGGTGGGTCACGTTTAGAAGAAGTCCCCTGGGGAAACCTCCACTTTGAAAAGAACATTTCACATCTAGATTGTGCCTCCAAAAAAAAA
>NW_009952430.1:472841-476626 GCF_000747805.2 Chaetura pelagica
CCAGTCTTTCCTGACAGCCATCATGCAGACCACAGCCCGAAAGAACGAGTGGCCTTTGGACAAGATGACCTTGCAGTGTGATGTGACAAAAAAGACCAGAGAAGATTTTGCCAGCCCCCCTCGGGAAGGAGCCTATGTCCATGGATTCTTCATGGAGGGAGCACGTTGGGATGCACAGGTGAGCTCACCAAGGCTGTTGAGGGAGGAGCTTTCTTCCTTGGTACTGTTCTCTGGGGAACTTCTCAGCCCAGCCAGGTGCTCATCTGAAGCAGTCATTTGTATTTGTGCTGCCTCTTCAGGTTTGGGGAGGATGTGAGAGATGAGCTCCTGCTCTGCAGCCTGGAGCAGGTACCCAGGGTGCTCAGATGAGCTCAGCCTGTTCCATGGCTGTGAAGGGAGTTCAGGGTGGCCAGCCTGGACTGATAGGTCCCATTTTTATAAGGTGAATCTCAGCCTCAGTGTAACTTGACTAGGCTGTGGTGAGTACTCATGGTGTTACTGCAGACAGAAAGCTTGAGGTCCCCTCAAGACCCTTCTCAAGGTTGTGATCTCACTGTGGTCTCCCAAGGTGGCATGGCAGACTTTTGCAGTGTCACTGCTCTGTCACCTGCTCAGCAGTGAGGAGAAAAGGAAGACTGATTTCCTCCATGTCTCCAGCTCTGGATGGGTTAGATGTGCCAAATCCAGCCCATTGCCTTTCCACTGGTGGGTGCTGCAGGATGTCACCTGCACAGAATGCCACCATGGGGTGGCAGATAAAAGGGTGGACCCCATCTGGCCCCATAGACTTGTGAGTGTCCTGGTGCAGAAGCAGATCATTAACTACTTCCTCCTGGATTCTGGGGGTGTTGTTCTGCTCTCCATCCTTCCAGCTCAGGAGGGTGAACACCCTGGGGGGAGCTGCTCTGCTTCTTAAAGACAGAAGCAAAGAAGACATTAAATATCTCAGCCTTTTCCTCCTCCTTGGTTGCAATGTTCCCCTCTGCATCCAGTAAGGGATGGAGATTCTCCCTGGCTCTTTTTTTATTGTAAAACCTTTTTTTGTTCTTCTGCTTCCATTTTTCTTGTGATTGGAAGATCCTGAGCAATTACTTTTATAAAACCAGTCCTAATCTCTGGGTATCATGCTCCAATTTATTTCAGAAAGGCAGAGAGTATTTTCATATTGCTGCTCACACTGAAATATCATTTCCACCCAGTGAAACTGTTGATTTTACCTGTAATCCAGTGAGCAGCAGTAGATACTAATGGATGCAGCATTTTTTAGAGCAGGTGCACAGTTCTTTTGGGTTGCAAACTCCTTCCAAATTAATCTTCTGATAGGAATGGTGGGTCACGTTTAGAAGAAGTCCCCTGGGGAAACCTCCACTTTGAAAAGAACATTTCACATCTAGATTGTGCCTCCAAAAAAAAAAGGAAAAAAAAAAAACTTCCCTCTGTGTTCTGCTACTCACATTTTTCTATTTATTCAAACATTTATGATTGCCCTTGGGTGCCTTAAATTTATAAAACATTCATTACAAACCAGCAGGCAGCTATTAGATGAAATGAAACCAAGCAGGTTATTTTGGGTCCAAATGATGTAGCACTTGGTGAAGGTGGGATTCAGGGAGGGAGGTGGTTGGACTGGTGACCCTGAGACATTGCATCTCAAGCCATGGGACACTGCTGACTGATTCCTGGCTTTCCTGCTGCCAGCAGTAGAGTCGGGTGCCAGTTCTGTGCCCAGCTCCTCCCAGGGAGCAGGAGAGGAGAAGGGAGAGGTGGGTTTTGCACCTCAGGCAGCTTTGCCAGGTGTGAGCAGCACAGCACCTTGAGCTTTGGAGGGAGGCAGAGTGTGCTGAGCACTGGCTGAACTCTCAGAGTTTGGTGCCTGCTTCAAGCTGCCACTTCTCTGCACTTCCTAAAGCCAGTCCTATGTAAAGCACTGGGCTTAAACCAGCAGAGAGGCTTGGCAGGCCTGTGGCTCCTGTGTGGCCAGAACAGTCCCATCTATTTGATGGTTCCACTAGCTCTGTATCTGTGGGAGCAGTTGCAAGCCATTCATTTTGATCTGAGCTGCTCACAGCAACAGATGAGGATGAAAACAACATCAGTGTGTAACCCAGCCCTGGCACAGCCCAGTTCTGGTGCTACAGTCCCAAATATCACAACTTGCCTCATTCTTCTGCAGAGGCACCAGGTACATCAAATCTCATGCATCAGAGACTGACATTTTTCCTGGGGGGATGAGCTGGGACACCATGTGAAGCCTTTTCCTGCAGATGTCAACTGTCAGTAACTGTCAGCTTCTTTCTGAGCTAGGAGAGGGAGTGGAGGATGTGGCTCAAGCTGAGATCTCCAGTGATAAACTGACCCTGCAGCCACGGAGGGGACATTTGCAAATTGTGCTGTGAACAGCCAGGCTCTTATTGATGGTTCTTTTGAAAATGTAATAGCTTAGCAAAGCCTTTTCCATTTGTGTCTCAACTCTTAAACTACTCAGTGATAACAATTCCTCTCTCATTTGGCTTTCCTGGCCAGCACATCATTAGGTCTTCTCCACTGTGTGCTCCATGGGTGGCTCTTTTCTTGTTTACCATGTCCAGTTGAAGCCACTAACCCCAGTAATCTCTGAATCACCTTGGAGTGATGTTCACTGCTGGTGATATCACCAGCCCCTCTTCCCTGCAAGCAGAGGCAACTCAATCTGAGAGACAACCAAGCTGTGCTGAAGGTCTTTAAGCCAAAGGACCCTGAATGAGCTGTGGTGCAGGTGTGCCTGAGCTAGGAACACCTCAAGGTGCAGCTGAGTGGGAGGGGATATTGGCTTTCTGGACCTGTATTTGGGGCATCCATTAGCATCTCTAGCTTCTTACAGCTGTTCTGTGTCCTTGGACCCATCCATTTGTACCAGCACTGGGGTGGCCAGCAGGAGCAGGGCAGGGATCACCCCCCTGTTCTGGGGGGGGGCACCTGGAATCCTGGGGTCAGTTCTGGGCCCCTCATGACTAGAAGGGCATGGAGGGGCTGGAGAGTGTCCAGGGAAGGGCAGGGGAGCTGGGGAAGGGGCTGGAGCACAAGTCTGAGCAGCAGCAGCGGAGGGAGCTGGGGGTGTCCAGCCTGGAGACAAGGAGGTGAGGGGAGACCTGCTGGCTCTGCAGCTGCTGAGAGGAGGTTGGAGCCAGGGGGGTTGGTCTCTGCTCCCCAGGAACAAGGGATGGGACAAGAGGGAAAGGCCTCAAGTTGTGCCAGGGGAGGTTGAGATTGGATATTGGGAACAATTCCTCCCTGGCAAGGGTTGTCAGGCCCTGGCCCAGGCTGCCCAGGGCAGGGGGGAGTCCCCATCCCGGGGGGGGTTTCAAAGCCCTGAAGATGGTGCTGAGGGACATGGGGCAGTGGTGGCCTTGGCAGGGCTGGGGTAATGGTTGGACTTGATGATCTTAAAGGTGTTTTCCAACCAGAACAATGCCATGACTGTGATTCTGTGCCACGTTGCAAGGTCCACTCTTCAAATTGCCCGATGAGAAGTCAGGAGAGTCAGGAGTGAAAACTGTAAGACCTGAGCTCTCCAAGCACAGAACAGTGGCTTTTACCAGGTGTGCTGTGCCAGTAGCTGGGGGAAATTACTTCCAGAGTAGAATTAATTTCTGATGATGAGAGCAATAAAAAGCCATGCAAGTGCAAATGAGCCCAGACATAACACAGTGACATGTTCCACAGAGAGAGCTCAGGAAGGTTTCAACTCTTGTTAACCCAGAAAGAGACACATTCTGTCTTAGAAATTTAATTTGAATAATTGTCAG
>NW_009952430.1:476654-482129 GCF_000747805.2 Chaetura pelagica
CTCCCTCAGAAATGAAAGTTGTGGGTTTAAAAAGAGCCCACCATAATGCCTGATAAATAGCTTCTTTGCAAAGTATTATAAGAATTATTTGGTGTTTGTTGAGCACGTTGGAAATAAAAAAAATCCTAAATCAGAGTTGGATTTATCACAGCTTAGTGTAACAGATGGCATAAATACAATTAAACCAAGGTGTGTCACAAGAGGGATCATTTTTCTTCACTCATTTGCAGAACTAAATAAGCTACTAGAGAGGTTGAATCTCATCCCACGTGTCTGATCTAAGAGCATTTGAAATAACGATGATATGTGAAGCTAAACTGCCATGAGAGGCAGCTTCTTTAGCACTGAGTTTTATTTCTATTTCATTATTTGTTTTCCTTTGGTCTCTCTTAACTCCTGTTAAGCAATTCTGCAGGCTTTCCTGGCAGCTGATGGATGGGCAGGGCATTTTCTTGTCAGAATGAGAAACAGAAGTTGCCAGAGAGACTCATGTTAGAGGAACAAGCTGTGGCTGCCCCATCCCTGGCAGTGTTGAAGGGCAGGTTGGATGGGGCTTGGAGCAACCTGGGCTGGTGGGAGGTGTCCCTGCCCATGCAGGAGGTTGGATCTGGATGGTCTTTAAGGTCCTTTCCAACCCAAACCAGTCTGTGGTTCTGTGGTGTCATGCCCTGACAGCCCAGCACCCTTCTCCTGCACCAGGCAGCCTGCTGAGCAGAGCATTGCTTTGAAGAGGGTAAGTGTGGACTTGTTATTTAATGATAATATTCCCTCAGGAATAGCCCTTCTGAATCCCCCCTTGTTGGTGTGAGAGTGGAAACAAGCCCATGGTGCCTTTTGAGGCTACACAAAACCTTGACTGCATTCATTGCACAGCCAAGTGTATCCCAGGTGGTGCTCAGATGTTGGTGTTGTGGTGGGAGACTCCATGATTTTTAGACTCAAGTGAGCACTGTCCTCCATCCTGAGCCCTTTTCAGGTGTCCACAACTGACCAAGCTCAAGCAATGCTTCTGGTTCTGCTTTGGCAAAACCTTGGCTGAGAGCAGCACCAGGATGCTGTGGCTGGACACAGCCAGGGACATTGTTCCCCTGCAAAATCCAGCTCAGGTGTGGATGGGTTTGAGCACCTGGGGAGAGCAGCCATCCCTGTGTACCTCTGGGAATAAGGTATGCTTGAAGAAGACTTCTAATGAAACAAGGTAGATGTTTGATCCAGACTCCCCCCTGAACTCAAGTAAACTCATCCACCCCCTTGATCTCAGGAGAGATCCTTTCACTTGTAGGAACAGCAGCAAGGACAGTGTGTGTTGGGTGGGTATCATGGACATCTGGCTGAGACTTACTCTTCTTTCCTTTGCAGACTGGGATGATCACAGATGCAAGGCTGAAGGAACTCACCCCAGCCATGCCTGTCATCTTCATCAAAGCCATCCCTGCTGACAAACAAGACACCCGGAGCCTGTACCCGTGTCCTGTGTACAAAACCCGCCAGAGGGGGCCAACTTATGTCTGGACTTTTAACCTTAAAACTAGAGAAAACCCTTCCAAGTGGGTGCTTGCTGGTGTGGCACTGCTGCTGCAGGTCTAGGCTCCCCAGCAGAGCTCCTTGTTTCCAAATCCCTCCTGGGGGCTTTGTTCTACAGTGAAAGAAATAATCCCCTGAGCTTGAAGCCCAGTTCCATCCCTCAGGGTACTGGGACTAGATGGAACCTGCAAGGAGGTGACAGAGGGTGGAGGGATGCAGGGACCAGCTTCTTGGCTGCTGGAAATCAAGGTCCTCTAGTTCCTACACTGGGGCAATGGAAGAATTTCTTTACCCAAAGAGTGGTTGGACACTGGAACAGGCTGCCCAGGGAGGTGGTGGAGTCCCCATCCCTGGAGATGTTTAAAAGAAATGTAGATGTGGTGCTGAGGGACATGACTTAAGAGATGTAGATGTGGTGCTGAGGGACAGGATTTAAGCACTGAATGAGTAAATTAGGTTATGGGTGAATTAGTGGGATTTAGGTTATGGTTGGACTTGATGATCTTCAGGGTCCCTTCCAACCAGGATGAGTCCATGAGGTCCCAACCCCCAGGCAGATCTTCCACACCCAGAAAGTGCTACATTCAAAGCTGAATTTCATGTTTCTTTCTCTTTTGTGATTCAAAGTAGTTTCAAAGTCAGCTCCAATATCCTCTGATGGTTCAGTGACCTGTGAAATTCCTTAGACCTGTTGTTTTTCTACACTTGAGTGTTTCTTTGTCATACTTGGAATGTCAGAAGTTGGGGGGCGGTGTGTGTGGGGGTGTGTGGGGGGGTGGATCTGAACTGTTTTCTTGCTAATATTCCTGTAAATTTTAGAAACTTAAAAAATTGGGTTAATATCCAAAGTGCTTAATGTAATCAGCAGTAAAAACACAGCACAGGTTATTTAAGAAGAGTATTTCATAATGGTAGAAATTTATTAATAAAAATCATTATTCCCAGCCTAGTAAAAAACAAGAGTGAAAGTTTGGAGTAAAAATTCCCTGGAGACCTGTATCCCATGGTGACACAATGTCCATGTGGGGCTGGGCAGGACAAACATGATTGCAAATGCTGGGGGTGAGGACTGGTGTGTTTCTGGGGCAAAAGCACAGAGAGAGGTGACTGGCTCAGGATAAAGCCACCCCAGACACATGGAGAGTTGCCCTGGAAGGCAGAAGCTCAGCAATTTTGAAGCTGGGAAATGTGGAAGGGAGGTTTCCTGGGGCAGTGGGGAAGTGCTGTGCTCTGTGTGGCAGCACAGGACCTCATCTGGCTGGTGTTTCTCTTCCTCACAGTGTCCTCCTGGTTTTTCACCTGTGGGGTTTGTGGCCATCTCTGCACTTCCCACAGGACCAGCCCTGGGGGCAACAGGGAGGCTGAGCAGAGGGGAAGGGAAAGGTGTGCAGGGGATTTGGTCTTGGTGGAATTAGCAGCAATGAGCACCCCCAAGGCTTTCCCACCCTCACCCAGTGCCAGGTTACAACCTCCCAGCTCAGGTCTCCAGCAGGGACTGGCACCCTCCTCTGGGAACACTACCAACCCTGTGACTCAGATAATCCACAAGGTCACTGAGCCCCTTCACAGACACTGTCTCATCTTGGGAGGTCCCCACTGGCCAGAGTTGGCCCTGAATGGGCTCAGGTGTTTAGCACCAACTGGGGCAAGGGGACAACCAGACAACTCTGGCTGCTGATCTCTCCTGCCCACCTGCTGGCCCTGACACTTCCAGGATGCTGTTTCCAGGCAGCCCTGGGAGCTGGCATGGTGCTGTGTTTGGATTTGTGGTGGAAACAGTGCTCATAATCCAGAGATGTTTGGGTTCCTACTGACTGGTGCTTGTACCACCCCTACTTCTCCAGCCCTTTGTCAGCAGGTAGGCTGGGGGAGCACAAGCAGCTGGGAGGGGACCCAGCTGTGCCAGCTGCTTCCAGCTGAGCCCAGGGTTACTCTGTATGATCTCGTGCTCAGCAATGGAAGCTGGAAGAAGAAGGAGGAAGGAAAGACATCTGGAGTGAGGGCATTTGTCTTCCCAAGGAACTGTCAACGTGTGATGGTGCTTGGCTGCCCTGGGGATGGCAGAGCACCCACCTCCTGCTGGGAAGTGCTGAATGAATTCCTTCTTTTGCTTTCCTTGTGCAGGTGGGTTTGGCCTTGCCTGTCCAACTGGCCTCAACTCCCCCCACATGTTCAGACACTTTTGCCCTCCTGACTCTCCCCCCAGCCCAGCAGGGCAGCTCACAGGGGCTTGGCTGCCCACCAGGGTTACACCAGGACAGCCTTCCCATGGCTTGTGGTTGCTTTCTCAGCCTTGTGGCAAACTGGGCAGCTCGATGGGTGGTCTCAGCACACACTGATGGGGACATGGCCCAGCATATCAGCTTTCCACATCACACTGTCATCCCACCCAGAGTCATGGAGGGGAGGGAAGTCCTCAGGCTTTGCATGAACTCCACAGTGACTCTCTTGGGCTGAGCAGCAGAGCTGCTGTCTTCCTGCAGGAAGGAAGAGGTGTAAAATCCCTGTCTTTGCACGGAGAACAACAACCTGGACCAAGGTAAGGTAGAAAAAACTTTCTGGTAAGAACTTTGTGTCATTGCCAGGCAGTGTCTCCAAGGCACAGCCCCCAAAAATGAACAATGAAGAAGCAGGTTGTGGCTCAGCCAAAACCAGCTGCAAAGTTCTAATGCAAAGAGGAGCATTGTCTTCAGCTGCCTGTTTTAAAAAGCCTCTTGACCCATAAATGAGGGAAGAGATCCTGTAGACTGCCCCAGATCATGGCCAGCTGGCTAGAAGAGGTCTGTTAGCCAGGGAAAGCTGTGGTGTTCAATTAAATCTCTGCCAATTTAAATGAAAACCTGCCCATTATCTGTAACATAAACTGGTCACTTCCCAGTTATGCAAAGCTGGGTGCATTCATTTCTCCCAACTCTTTCACCAGGCAGGAGGTTTAGTTGCTTTAACAGAGCACTGCTGAAATAAACACACAAAAGCAGGACCAACAGGCACAGCAAGTGCCTTGTGCTCCAGGTAATGTGGCTGGATTAGCCCTTCTTTGGGGTTTCCTCAGTGCTTCTTTTCCCAAAAGGTTCTCAATGCTCCATAGGTGGGATTTCCTGGAGTCTGTTACTGTCCTAAACTTCATACTTCACAGAATCCCAGAATCTCAGGGGTTGGGAGGGACCTGGAAAGCTCCCCCAGCCCAACCCCCCTGCCAGAGCAGGGGCACCCAGAGCACATCACACAGGAACGTGGCCAGGGGGGTTGGAATGTCTCCAGAGAAGGAGACTCCACAGCCTCTCTGGGCAGCCTGGCCCAGGGCTCTGGCACTCTCACAGCAAACAAGTTCTTCCTGAGATTCCCATGGAACCTCCTGGGCTCCAGTTTGCACCCACTGCCCCTTGTCCTGTCACTGGACATCACTGCACAAAGCCTGGCTCTGTCCTCCTGACACTGCCCTGAACAGATTTGTGCCCATGGATGAGGTGGCCCCTCAGTCTCCTCTTCTCCAAGCCCAACAGACCCAGCTCCCTCAGCCTTTCCTCAGCAGGGAGATGTTCCCCTCCCTCCAGCATCTCTGGGGCTCTGCCCTGGGCTCTCTTCCTTTTCCCAGCACACTAGGGCCTCTCTCACCTCCCTGTTACTCTCCATCCTGCCCCTGTGCCTACAGGGAAGGGAAAGTTCAGTCATTCCCCAGGCACCACTTGCTCTTTGCAGAGCAGCAGCCTGAGCTGCTCCCTTGCCAGCTGCAGAATGGGATGTTGACACCAAAATGGATCCAATTGTTTTATTATATATATCTTCCTGCATAATTCACCAGTTGGGCAGGCAGGGTAGTGGGGGGAGATATTTATAGACACTAGAAATGTCACCAGGGTGCTCATTCTTCATCCTTTGCAAATCATCACAGGGAAGATTTGGCTGCAAAAAGCTACAAGCAGAGAGTGAATAATTTGATGCTTTGGGGGG
>NW_009952430.1:483002-498361 GCF_000747805.2 Chaetura pelagica
ATCACAGAATCCCAGGGGCTGGAAGGGGCCTGGAAAGCTCCCCCAGCCCAGCCCCCCTGCCAGAGCAGGGGCATCCAGAGCACATCACACAGGAACGTGGCCAGGGGGGTTGGGATGTCTCCAGAGAAGGAGACTCCACAGCCTCTCTGGGCAGCCTGGCCCAGGGCTCTGGCACTCTCACAGCAAAGAAGTTCTTCCTGAGATTCCCATGGAACCTCCTGGGCTCCAGTTTGCACCCACTGCCCCTTGTCCTGTCACTGGACATCACTGCACAAAGCCTGGCTCTGTCCTCCTGACACTGCCCTGAACAGATTTGTGCCCATGGATGAGGTGGCCCCTCAGTCTCCTCTTCTCCAAGCCCAACAGACCCAGCTCCCTCAGCCTTTCCTCAGCAGGGAGATGTTCCCCTCCCTCCAGCATCTCTGTGGCTCTGCCCTGGGCTTCTCTTTTAAACCCCATCTTCCTTTTCCCAGCACACTAGGGCCTCTCTCACCTCCCTGTTACCCTCCATCCTGCCCCTGTGCCTACAGGGAAGGGAAAGTTCAGTCATTCCCCAGGCACCACTTGCTCTTTGCAGAGCAGCAGCCTGAGCTGCTCCCTTGCCAGCTGCAGAATGGGATGTTGACACCAAAATGGATCCAATTGTTTTATTATATATATCTTCCTGCATAATTCACCAGTTGGGCAGGCAGGGTAGTGGGGGGAGATATTTATAGACACTAGAAATGTCACCAGGGTGCTCATTCTTCATCCTTTGCAAATCATCACAGGGAAGATTTGGCTGCAAAAAGCTACAAGCAGAGAGTGAATAATTTGATGCTTTGGGAAAAAAAAGGGGGGTGAGAAAAAAACCTGACAGGCATGAGATTTTCCAGCCATATCTGCCTGAACCAGACAACGAAGTGAAGCCACCAGCTGCTGGTCAGGAGTGATGCCTTGGGCAGAGGGGCAGGGCTTCTGGTGATGAGCTCCCAGTGCCACCAGCCTGAGCCCTGCCTGGAACACAGGGACTGGGCCAGAGCCCCAGGCCTGAGGTTGTGGGGATGGGGAGAGAGTGTGGGAGGCAGGGCAGGGCTGAGGCTGGTCTGGAGCAGGGCAGGGAAGGCTGGCAGGGCAGGGCAGAGCCTGGAGCAACAGCATTTTGCTTGGGCTTGGACATGGCAGCCTGCAGGGCAAGGCCAAGTGTGATCCCCCCTGTGTCTCCTGCAGGGCAAGGCCAAGTGTGATCCCCCCTGTGTCTCCTGCAGGGCAAGGCCAAGTGTGATCCCCCCTGTGTCTCCTGCAGGGCAAGGCCAAGTGTGATCCCCCCTGTGTCTCCTGCAGGGCAAGGCCAAGTGTGATCCCCCCTGTGTCTCCTGCAGGGCAAGGCCAAGTGTGATCCCCCCTGTGTCTCCTGCAGGGCAAGGCCAAGTGTGATCCCCCCTGTGTCTCCTGCAGGGCAAGGCCAAGTGTGATCCCCCCTGTGTCTCCTGCAGGGCAAGGCCAAGTGTGATCCCCCCTGTGTCTCCTGCAGGGCAAGGCCAAGTGTGATCCCCCCTGTGTCTCCTGCAGGGCAAGGCCAAGTGTGATCCCCCCTGTGTCTCCTGCAGGGCAAGGCCAAGTGTGATCCCCCCTGTGTCTCCTGCAGGGCAAGGCCAAGTGTGATCCCCCCTGTGTCTCCTGCAGGGCAAGGCCAAGTGTGATCCCCCCTGTGTCTCCTGCAGGGCAAGGCCAAGTGTGATCCCCCCTGTGTCTCCTGCAGGGCAAGGCCAAGTGTGATCCCCCCTGTGTCTCCTGCAGGGCAAGGCCAAGTGTGATCCCCCCTGTGTCTCCTGCAGGGCAAGGCCAAGTGTGATCCCCCCTGTGTCTCCTGCAGGGCAAGGCCAAGTGTGATCCCCCCTGTGTCTCCTGCAGGGCAAGGCCAAGTGTGATCCCCCCTGTGTCTCCTGCAGGGCAAGGCCAAGTGTGATCCCCCCTGTGTCTCCTGCAGGGCAAGGCCAAGTGTGATCCCCCCTGTGTCTCCTGCAGGGCAAGGCCAAGTGTGATCCCCCCTGTGTCTCCTGCAGGGCAAGGCCAAGTGTGATCCCCCCTGTGTCTCCTGCAGGGCAAGGCCAAGTGTGATCCCCCCTGTGTCTCCTGCAGGGCAAGGCCAAGTGTGATCCCCCCTGTGTCTCCTGCAGGGCAAGGCCAAGTGTGATCCCCCCTGTGTCTCCTGCAGGGCAAGGCCAAGTGTGATCCCCCCTGTGTCTCCTGCAGGGCAAGGCCAAGTGTGATCCCCCCTGTGTCTCCTGCAGGGCAAGGCCAAGTGTGAACCCCCCTGTGTCTCCTGCAGGGCCACAGCCTGAGGTGCTCGACGTGCAGAGCTGGGGTTTCTCAGCTGCAAAGGAGTTATTGCTGGAAACTGTGTGTGTGTTTGGGGAAAACACAACCTGATTTTGGCCAAGGAAAAATAAGACCAAAAAACAGTCTGCTCTTTGTGTGTGTTTTTTCTGAGCTTTGCACCTTCTAGATGAGCAGGAGGCTCCAAGTGCAGCATCAAGGCAGAGCATCACCAGGTGCTCACCAGCTGGAATCTCAGCCCAGCATTTGTCTCCTCTGCCTTCAGGCACTGGGAAGGTGTTACCATCTGAGCCAGTCTCTGGACATACCTTCATCAGAAACAGGTGGGCTCCAGGAGTGAGTGACTCCCCTGACCCATCTTTGGGACCTCACGGTGAGTTTAGGATCCACCAAAGGGTCCTGGGTCTCTTTGCCAACTGCACATGGGGCCCAGGAGTCACCAGGTCACAGCAGGATGGGCAGTGCTCTTATACCTAAGATCAAACCTCTATGTCCTGCTCTTTTCCCATGTCCCAGGAGTTCAGCTGTGTCCTACATCCCATGGCTTCACATGCAAGGCTGGGGACAGGACACCCAGGGGAGCTCAGACTGGGTCTTGTCCTCTGTGCTTCTCTGCAGCTGCTGACACTTCACAGAGGGGCTGCTTGGGGTCTGGCTCCTCAAAAGGTCTCTGGTCAATTAGTCAACTCCAGGCTGGTGACATTTTCCAAAGGGATGAAAGGCAAAGTGTGCTGTTGAGTACTTAATATCAGCTAAAATGGAATAAACTCTCCTGGGAGGGAGAAATGCCTTTTCCCCAGCCTGGGAGTGTTGTACCTGCTGCAAATGATCATTGGCAGAAGAGCACATTTCCAAGTCAGGTCTTCACAACTGCTTTGTACTGGTGTCCCCTATTCCTGGGTTAACCAGCTCCATTCTACTGTGACTGACCCAGAGCAAAGGAAAAAGGAACTAGACACATCAAAGGAGAACCTGGTGGGTAGTCAGTAGGTTGTCTCCACTGGGGCAAATTTATTGCTGATATTACTGGTCACTGGCAATACCCAAGTCAGGCCAATTCTGCCTTTTTCATGCTGAATTATTTACAGAACAAAACCAGCTGCCACATTATCAGCTAGATGCTTTCATGTTCTAAAGCAGCATTAATACATTTAATTAGCAACGGCTTATTAGATTCATGTCTGGTATTATGCATTGTTTTTTAAATGGCTGTAATTGCCCAAATAACTCTACAATAGATTTACCTTGTTAACAGTTGTAAATCTCATTGAAAAGATTGTAGAAGACATTGATGGAGTTGCAAGCAGCCCTTCTAATTTGGGTCCTGGTGTGGCCTTAGTGCAGAAGGACAGTTTGAGGCCAGAAATACATTGTCTAAAGGTTTTGAAGCCCACTGACCTGTCTTAAGACTTTAAGGTTCACTTTTAGGCCACTGTCACATCATTCATTTTGATTAGTGCCAAAAGGCATGAGGTGAAACTTCAAGCCTGTGTTCACTATCTGGCTCAATGTTTCCAAGAGCTGGGCTGGGGGAGGTGGATCCTGTGAGAGCTTCAGTGTCTGCAGCTCCTCCAGCTTCTGGGAAGGGCTGGTTTGGGGTCCCTGTTGAAAATGCTGCCTTGGAAAAAAAATCTGGATATTTGTAGTATTGAGTGAGGTTTCATGAAAGCTACACAAGGAAAAGTGTCCCATGTTCATGATGGAAATTTTGCCCAAGTCAGCAAATATGCCCTGGAGACCCTGGTGTTCTGGGTATGGACGTGGGGATCTGTCTTGACTTTGCATGGGGTTGGAACAAGGATTTGAGTGCTGATCTCCAGATGTCTGGGTCTCACCACCAGGCTGCTAGGCAGACAGGAGGGGAAGGAGCATGTGAGGACCCCTCTCTCATGTGAGGTCACCTCTCTCATGTGAGGACACCTCTCTCATGTGAGGACCCCTCTCTCATGTGAGGTCACCTCTCTCATGTGAGGACCCCTCTCTCATGAGAACAACCCAAGCAATTGTCTGTTCCCAGGTGCAGACTCCTCATGGTTGCACTGCTCCCTTCACTGGGACAACATCAGTGAAGCTCTTGCTCCCATTTCTCGTAAAGGAGTTGGAAAGGTCTTGGGATAATCCAAATATAGAATGGGAATAAATTCCAGGATCTTTATGACTCACTCCTTATGGGTGTAGGAGCTGCAGGAATTTCTTTCCTTCTCTGGTCTGGAAGGGTCCCAGGCAGTGAAACCTCCTCATTCCTTCCAACACAGGCAAAGGTGATGGGCTGAAACCTTAGAGCTTCCAACCCCACCTGCCCTGTGAAGAACCAAATCCATTGCTGTTGCTGACTCCATACTCCTTTCACCCTCCAGGAGTTTCAGTTTCCTTACTCAAAAGACCTAAGCTGATGTGGGTTTTGCACCCACCTGGAGCACAGCCCTGTGGTCAGATCTGAACCTTAGCAAACCTGCCTTAAACCACTGGCCCCTCGATCTACTGTGGACAAGTTACATGTTCCTTTTGGTGGATTGTGGTTTCCTCTGCACCTCCAGCACTGGTTATCAGTCTCCAGCTCCAGCTGCAGGGGTAATTCCATCTTGCTGAAATCAGAAAGTGGCAGGGGCTGCTGTACTGGATGGGATGCTTGGACTCACCATGGAGAGCTGGAGAAGCAACAGGATGTACTGGACAACTGCAGGGCACCCAGGATTCCTGCCGAAGACAAACCTGAGTCCTGTGATGCTCCACCTGCTCAGTGATTTCCCTGCAGAACCTGCTGGAGAGTCACCCAAACCACCTGGGACGTGTGGGGCTGCAGAAGTGGGGGAGTGATTGGAGGGGACAGGCAGGGCTGAAAGGGCCTCAGAAAACTCCACAGCAAATGCAGAACTGTTGGTGTGAAATGAGAGTGTTGGTGGCTCAGCCTGGCAGATTGGCTGGCTGGAGGTGTCTGTTCTGTTTGTCAGGATAAAGCTGAACAAAATGATCCTTGGAAATCCTGCCCCACTTCCCATCTGCCATCCCTGGGTGCTTTTTATGGAGCTGGCTGTGTGTGACACTGCCCACACGTTGACTGATGGCTGCCTACTTACCAAGTGGCTCAATTCATCACTGGAATGTTGTGATTGGGAAGAAGCAGCAGAGAGGAGCAAAATGATTAGATAATGAGAAATAAATTGCTGTCTGAGGTGTCTTGCTGAACGTGGAGTGGTTTGGCTCCCTGCAGAAAGTTCTTCAGTAACAGATGGAGGTGGTGGCTGCTGGTGAGGGATGGGAGGTCTGCTCAGGCTGGGAGGAGATGCTGGTGGTAAACACAAGGAGATGCTTCCACCCAAGGAAGCTGGTACAAGCTGAGGTGATTCCAGCACCTCTCCTGCCAAGGTTGCCCCTAATCTTGTGCATCCCCCTCTGCACTGTGAGATCCTCCCATCATAGGACCATAGACTGGTTTGGGCTGGAAGAAACCTTAAAGATCATCCAGCTCCAACCCCCCTGCATGGGCAGGGACACCTCCCACCAGCCCAGGCTGCTCCAAGCCCCATCCAACCTGCCCTTCAACACTGCCAGGGATGGGGCAGCCACAGCTTCTCTGGGCACCCTGGGCCAGGCTCTCACCACCCTCATGGTGAAGAATTTCCTCCTCAGATCTAATCTAAACCTACCCTCTTCCAGTTTAAAAGAACATTCCTTGCTGCTGGTTGCAGAAAGCCTGGGAAGAAGAGAGGGGCTGCCAGAAAGCTGAAATCCTCATGGGATCCAGCCCTGACTTCCCAGCAGAAAAGACACCACACGGGGTACAAGGGGACAGGGTTGTGGGTCTGGTTACAGTGGAGAATGATGTCATCCCTGGCAGTTAATTATCTGTTCTTCAAAAGAACCAGGTTCTCCAAATTAACAATAATTATGACTAGAAAACCGTAGAGGAGAAAAAAACAAATGAAGAAAACCTAAAATGTCTTTCAAGAGAGGCACTGGGAAGCAGAAAGCAGGAAGCAGAGAGGCAGTTCTGACTGAAGCCTGGAGGATGGATGGTGGTGGTAACTGCAAATAATGCTGAGAGCAGAACAGCTGGAAAGGAGAACAAGGAAATGTTCAGAAAGGAGAAATGTAAGATGTGGGGAATTCACTAAGAGCCTCTGGAGACACCAGGAGAGAGTCTGCAGCAGGCAAATCACAGTCAGCATGGGGCTCCTTCCCTGTTGTCAGGTCCTGCTTCTAAGAGGGGGAAAAGTTCCAGGAGAAATGCAGGAAGGGCAGCAGTAAGTGAGGGGGGTGCAGCCTGGTGTGGTGACACTGACCCCTGGAGCTTCACACTGCAGCTCCCAGCTCGTGGCAGGGCTGGGTGTCTGGGCTCTGCAGAGACACCAACACCTCCAGGGCTGGTTTGTCCTCAGGCTTCATCCAAACTCTGACACTGGGTGTCATTTCTAGGATCAGGTGTGGAAGTGCATCCTGGCCTTGTGTCAAGGGACAAGGGACAATCAAGATGGACCCAAAGTGTCTCTCTCACCTGTTCCTGTTCTCCCTACCCTGTGATTTCCTTTGGAGGAAGCCATGACATCCTCTGGGCAAGTCCCTGTTTTGGACCAGAGTCCTGTGTTTTCCATGCACATTTTGCATGTTGGGAGCCTGTGTTTGCTAAAGCAGGGGAATGAATCCCAGCACCCATGGCTAGGCAAGGTCTTGATGTCTGTGGGCTCAAGGCACTGGGCTGACTTGTCCAGGTCTCTCCCCAGGCAGAGCTGAGGATGCTGCCCACCCAGAACTGTTCACACTTGAGCTGCCATTGAATAATACCAGGGAATTTCCAAAGGTCCCAAGTATCATGAAAGGTCCCAAACATCATGAAAGGGTCACCTGGGATGACCAAAGTAGATGAGGTACATAAGAAGACAGCATGAATGGGAAGCCATATGGAATTCCTCTAAAGCTGGATTAAATCCCAGCGATGCAGTCCTGCCAGACTTGGAGGCTTTATAGGACATGGGTCTTGTCAAACAAACAAATGATGCAATTACAGGTTGGGCTGACAAAGGCAGAGACATAATAGACTGAATCCACAGGAGGCATTTTGTTGAATAATGCATAATAGGTTAAGAGATTGTTAGTTTGGGAAAGGCAGAGCGAGGGGGTGGGGGTGGCTACTTGGCAGATCTTGGGAGGAAAGGCTCCATCAGGGAGCATGGTCCTGCTGGGCCCTGGGTCTGAGCAGTCCTGCTGACACATCTGGCTGGCAGAGCTGGGCAAAGCTGCCTGGAGCACAGCTGGGATCAGCTGGGAGTCAGGTAGGGATACCTGAGAGGCAGGTAGGGTTACCTGAGAGGTGGCCTTTGCTGCCAGGGCTCCCTCCTTTCTGGCACATTGTGTTTAGGAACCAGCTGGGCTGGAGTCCTGGGTGCTGAGCTGAGAGCTCCCTGTCCCTGCAGGCAGCAGGAGGGCAGAGGGATTGTCTTCTCTTCTGCTCCTATCTGCTCTGTGTGAGCTTCACTCAGTCCTGTCTCCTGTCACCCAAAGGGTGAATTGTCTCCTCAGGGAAGGTGCTTCTGAGGATAATTAGAAGAACCAATCCTGGATCCCCTTGGAGATGACAGTGGAGCAGCATCACCTCGTGCTCAGCAAGCCTAGTTGTGTGCTTTGTCTGCCCACAGGTCTCTGGTCCTGCCCCTTCTTTGTCTGTCCCAGTCAGGTGGCTCCAGTATCTATTAGCTCTTAGAAGTCATTTGTCCCCAGCTTGTTTGGTTTAGGAACATCTGGGCTGAGTCAACGACAGCATCTGGTGTCAACCCAGGCCAGGCAGGTAGGACAGGATAAATAGGGACCTGGGGGATGTGACTGAGAACTTGTGGAGCAAAGTGTCAGGCTGGCTGCACAGATGATAATGGGTGGGAAAGGGGATGAGAGGCAGCTCTGCAAATTAATGAGACATTTGATTGCCAGCTGGGACACACTCGACTTTAGGTGACCTCTGCATCTGGGCTCAGGGCCAGCAGGCAGAAGAGTAGAATAATTGGTATGAGATGAAGCAGTTAACAATAAAAAAAAGCCCTGTTAACACTGACACGGGATGAGTGGAGAGGTGCTTAGTCAGGGGCCATCTCTTTCTTCTCAGTCTCCACGTGCACACAGTGGATCATCTGGTTTAAGGTCAAACCTGTGTCTGAAGAATGGCCCAGGACTGCTGAGCCACATGAAGAAAGCTTCCTCCCCACCTTGGCCATCATCCAACACCCACTGATGCTCCTCCATCCTTCTGTGGGCTTATGATGAGCTGATCACAACAGGACAACTAGTGAAGGTTCCTCCAAACATCCTTCAAGTCTGTGCTAACCCCTTCCAGCTCCCCGTTCTGTGACATATACATCATCATTATTTATAATGATTTTAATAATATATGATTTCTGAGACACCAGGGCAGCCAAAAGGAAAATCAAGATGCACCCAGTTCTTCCCTGGCAAAAGAGAAGAGCTTGAGATGGTGATTGCCCAGATCCACCTTCAAACAAGCCAACAAGCAAATGCTTTCAGTCTGCCTGGAAAACTGTTTCACTGGCAGCAGAACAAGATGATCTGCAGGACACCAAGAAGAAGGCAACCCCCAGAGATACCCTCCAAGCACCCATTTGTACCAGAAAGAAGTGAGATGCCTGCTGGCTGGCAGCTCCAGAAGGAAGGTCCTGTTCACCAGGAGAACCTCTGGGAGGTGCAGAGTTACCACGTGGACAGCACTGAAGAGGATTTTGCTGCTTCCCCAGGTCAGTGCTGTACAAATCCTGTCACCCAGTTCTTTTAGATGCCACAGGAGAGGGATTCATCCTTCCATTTCCCCTTGCAAGGAGCAGTCAGGAAAAGTTGTGTCTGTGTGAACGGTGGTGGTTTAGCCTGTGTTGTATCACAAACATCTCTCAAAGCCCCTGGAGAAGCTGAGGATGCTCTGGCCAAGCTGTGGGTCCTGTTGTGTTGCAGCCTGCACTTTAGAGCAGTGAGATGGGTGGAACCAGACCAGCTCGAGGATGCATCTTGTCCAAATATTATACCTTGAAATAAGTAAGAGAGGGGGAGTTCTTTAGGTCTGGAAGTGCTTGTTCCTCTATCATCCTTCCTGGGAAAGATCTGCCCCTTTTTTTCCATTCTGAATATCCCTGGCTTCAGCTCCCAGACACTGGTCCAGTTATTGCCTTTCCCAGTTTATTGAAAAGCCTTTCAGAACTTGGTGTTTTTCCACATGAAGTTACTTACACATTGTGAAGCCCATTGCCTTTCAAGTGTCTCCTCAATTAGCTAAACAGATCAGGCTCTTAAATCCTTCACTTCAAAGTGTCCTCTCCTACCCTCAAATCATTTTTATGGCTCTTTTTTTGCACTCGCTCCCTTTTCATCATCCCTCCAACGTGTGCAGCTCACACTGGCATCCCCAGAGGTCAGAGTCACCTCCCTCCCCTCGGTTGGTGCATCCAAGAACAGTGTTGCTGACTCACCTCGAGTTGCTCTGCTGCTCTGACCCCTAAATCCAGGTCAGTGCTGGTGCTTTTGGGGTCAGCTCTGGCCACGTCAGCACCAGAGCCTGGCAGGACCCTCTGCTGGAGCCCCAGGAGGTCCCACTAAAAAAAAAAAGAGGGAAAAATAAGAAGAATGGAAACTGAACGTTGCCTTGTGCTCAGCAGCACTCGGAGCAATTGCTCTGGGTTTGGTCCAACCTTGCTCTTGCCCCAGTGTCTGCAGAGCAGCTAACCCAGGCCGTGGGTGCTGTTCTCAGGGGCAGAGCAGCCACCACAGCCCTGCAGGGGGACATGGGTCCTGCTGAGGGACATTCAGGCCCAGCAGCCCTGTCACAGCCCTCCCAGGGCCCAATCCCCTCCTCACAGAGTGTGAACACTCAAGGGTCCTCTCCTCCCAAGCCCAGGGTGGCTGCTGAGCCACAGTGCCAGGAGGGAAGCCCTGGGACAGGGATGTGATCCCTCCCTGGGACAGGGCTGTGATCCCTCCCTGGGACAGGGATGTGATCCCTCCTTGGGACAGGGCTGTGATCCCTCCCTGGGACAGGGCTGTGATCCCTCCTTGGGACAGGGGTGTGATCCCTCCCTGGGACAGGGGTGTGATCCCTCCCTGGGACAGGTGCTGTGATCCCTCCCTGGGACAGGGATGTGATCCCTCCCTGGGACAGGTGCTGTGATCCCTCCGTGGGACAGGGATGTGATCCCTCCTTGGGACAGGGGGTGTGATCCCTCCCTGGGACAGGGATGTGATCCCTCCCTGGGACAGGGATGTGATCCCTCCTTGGGACAGGGGTGTGATCCCTCCTTGGGACAGGGCTGTGATCCCTCCCTGGGACAGGGGTGTGATCCCTCCCTGGGACAGGGGTGTGATCCCTCCTTGGGACAGGGGTGTGATCCCTCCCTGGCCTGTAGTTTCCAGCTCCATGGACTGGCTGCTTCCTGAGCTAGAGTTTGCATCCATCTCTGCAAGGAGGGCAGGGTGGGAGAGGGGCAGGCTGGAAGAAGGAAGGATGGTGGATTTCCCATTGTGGATTCCCTGCCTTGGTTCTCCCTGTGCCCTGGGACCCTCCCAGCTGCTCCAGCTCTGCCTGGCTGCTTTCCTGCAGGCTTTGTGCCTATAGAGAACAAAGTGACACTGATTCATTGACCAAAACTGACCAGCAAGTCTTTCAGTAGGTCTTCCTGGCAGGAAGGATGTCTCAGCCTGAATCAGGGAAGCCCAAGTGCTCTATAGACATGTTTAGAGAAAATGAAGGAATTGTACCTGGAACTTGTTCATCTTTCTTTACAGCCAGGTCTGGGCACATGCTGTGAAGCCACCTCCTTTCTCCAAAATGCAACCCCTTTTTTCAAATGCACCCACGTGGATGCTGGAGCTCCCATACTCACAGACCTGGAGACCTTTCTTTTCCTTTGGGAGAACAGCTTAGCTCCCTGTGGCCTGTCCTGAGGTGTGAGTGACCAGTCTGATCAGGTGCAGTGGTGTTGAAGAGCCTGGCAGGACATGGTCTCTGCACTTTGCATGCCCTTCAGGTGGTGTCAGGTCTCCTGGAGCATTTTCAGCACTGGGTCCCACCACCCCACACACATGGGCACAGAGGAGCCCGTGTTCTGCAACCTGCTAGGGATGTCCCTGATGTTTGTGTCCAGGGCTTTCCACATGGGATGGTGAACTTCCTTCTCTAAATAACTTCCCAGCAGTCAGGCTCTGGATTGCTCCTGGAAACTTGATTCACAGCTTGGACAAATCAGCCAGGACAAAACAACCTGGCTCCATCCACATCACTTGTGGGCTGAGGACCTCAGTTGTGCCTGGACTTGGAAACATGCCTGGTCTGTGTTAATACAAGTTCATTAACAGCATGAGCTTCCACAAGGTGCTCTGACCATCCCACACCCATCAGAAGAGCCAGGGTACCCACCCTCTAAATCTCTCTGCTGAAATCCTTTATCATTTGGGTCAGAGCTGCTTTGCTCAACACTGCTGTGAGTGCAGTGCCTGCCCAGAGCTCCAACTGTCCAGCCCACACGTGTGGCTGATGGGAAGATGCAACCACCATGTCCTGGAGAGCATGGGAGGCTGCACAGGCTGGGGGGGACACGTCTCCAAGTGGTGGCTACTTTTTGTGGCTACCTTGATGGTTTTGTTAATTACAAACCAAGCCAGGGGCTTCCGAGACACTGAGAAATTGTGTCAAGTTCCACAGAAAACCTTGGAATTCCAATGCCCCAGAGCCAAGATTAATAGGCTCTTCAACAGGTGCTAATTTGAATTTACCTTGGGAAAAAGATGTGATGTGGAAAGCAGATTAATCACATCACCAGCATTTCTTGAGCTCTTTGATCTGGGTCCCAGTCTGTCTTGTAAAAACATCTTCCCACTGGAGCAGCAGTGGATGGAAGGAATGGTTTAGCATTCCCAGCATCTCCAGATGGGCCAGTAAGGAGGACAGCAGGTCCAGTGCAGCCTGGGGTGCCTGGAGGACGACAGTTGCTGCTCCTGGAGGTGGAGCATGTCCCATGTCCCATGTCCCATGTCCCAGCCAGTGGTGCAGGCTCCAGGGGACACCCCAACCTCTGCAGTCCTGACACAGTCCCCAGAGTGTGAAGATTTCCCATGCACGTGTGGAATTAATGACGTGGACTCACATTCTGAGTAACTTTGTTCCTGGCAAAGTCACCGAGGAGCCCAGGAGCAGGGACATGATGAAGGTGACTCACAGCCCTGTCCCTGTGGCCAAATCTACAGGCAGCACCAGCCCCCCCTGCCAGGAGACACCTGAAGCCCTGGTCCCCCTCCCTGTGTTCCAGGATTCACCCCCCTGTGACCAACAGGCAAATGTCTCCTCCTGTCTCACCTGGGTTAAGATGTTCTCTGCTACTGGGAGAGAAGATGCAGGAGGAGGATGCTGGGTTGGGCTTGAATCCCCAGCAGCAAAATCATTTGAGTACCAGGAATGATCCTGGAATTGTTCAAAGATGGGCTGTTTTCCTACCAGCTCCTTTGCAAATAAAGGCAGCTCTGAGGGTTCTGTGGGGAACAGCCCAGCCTGGAGGGACAGGGAGAGCTGCTGGGTGACCTGGCTGCAGTGATTCCAGCATGTAAACAGCCTGAGGGGCTGAGCTAATGGAGATGAGATCCCAGTCCAAGCTGGCAGCCAGGTTCCCTGGTGGTGAAGTGTTTCCATCACAGTTGGCTGATTCTCTTCACGTTTAAAGCCAGCTCTGCATGTCCCCCAAGACCAGCTCCTTCAAGGGTGGGCAGAACAGACCACAGCATTCCTGTCCCACCTTCCTGCCAGCCCTGGGTTACCCACCCAGACCTTGGGAAGGGGAGTAAAAGCAGCTCTTCAAGCCCATAGGAAGGGGGATGGGTCCGTGTCCAGCAGCCCCTGAGGACAGTAAATGCCTCTTTGTTTTGCTCACAGCAGGCAGCTCAATTTGTGTCTAACGAGCTCCCTGGCTCTCCTGCTCCTGTCACTCCCAGCAATTACTCCAGCCTCACTCCCTGCATACAGAGAGCCCCATTAACTAGGGGTTTGTGCCACCAGCAGCTCCTGATCATCACCCTGCCTGGGCCACCAGGCACAGAGGAAGAGGTGAGACAACACAGGGACCTGGGACATGGAGTTTCTTCCTGCCCCTTGAGCTCCCAGCACCAGGGACTGAAGTTGGCTGCAGCAGTGGGTGGGCAGGGAGACAGGTTGGACCCCTGTCTGGTGCCTTCCTGGTGGCTTCCAGAGACAGGCAGGAGGTTCTGGGGAGCAGTTGCCAACCCCAGGTTTCATGCAGAGATGCTGTTCTGGGACAAGAGGAGCAGATCAAAGTCCTGAGGCAGCAGTTTGACAATCAGTCTTCTGAAAGACCATGAAGTCAGCCCTGAGTTGA
Source organism: Chaetura pelagica (assembly GCF_000747805.2). Lineage (NCBI taxonomy): Eukaryota > Metazoa > Chordata > Aves > Apodiformes > Apodidae > Chaetura > Chaetura pelagica. The sequence continues at coordinate 496,688 of NW_009952430.1, forward strand.
TTTCTGACCTGGTGTAATCTTGTGTCAAGCAAGTAGAAACAGCAAGGTGAGAGAAAAAAACCCCAAACAAACCCCTCGCTGGCCATGTTTGGGTAGTGCACTGGAAATAAGCTTCAAACCACCTGGGAGCTTTGTCCTCTGCCCTCCACTAGATCTCTTGCTCCCACAGCAGCCCAGTGTGGTTATTGCAGACCAGAAGCTCTTTTGGCAGCTGCTGAGCTTTGTTGGCTGCTCCCTGGCATTTCAACAAGGAGGGACACATTCCCAGTCTGCTCCTGACTCCCTGGGTGACTGGAGTGAGTCACTTCCAAAGGCCTCTCCTTCTAATGTCCTCTCTGCTCTGCAGAGAATGACAATGTTCCTGAGGGCCCCATTCATTACTGAATGCCTTTAAGTGTGTTGATGCCTGGAAGAAAGCAACTTGTGGAAACACATCCCCCCCCTTTGTGGGCAGAACACAGCCAGGTTTGAAGTCAGGAAGAGCTCAGCAAGTTGTAGGTTTGGTGTATGAAAACAGCTGAGAGAAAAGTGGTGTCCTGTCCAAATAGTTACATGGCAATGGAACCCAGCATCAGCAGCCACACAGCATCTCTTAGAGCAAGAACCCGGGCCCATCTCATCTCTCTTTGGTGGTTTGTTCCAGGAATAGTCTCTCTGGCTTCAGCTTTCATCAGCTGGCTCTTCTGCTGCTGGATTAAGGAGCTCTGTAATACCCTGCACCTTCCACCCCCTGAAGATGCTGCATTTCCCAGGAGCAGGGCACTGGCTGTGACCACCTGCCCGGGGGCTGGCCAGGAGCTCAGGCTCTTCCCTGGCATCCACCAGGGTGTCCCTCCAGTCACACAGTTGAAGTCTTGCTCTGCATTAGAGGGACAGGCTGGCAGGGACCTCCTCTGGGGTGGTGCCACCTGCCCCGGTGACTAGAGACACCACTCTGGGCCACCAGCAGAGATCACAGAATCCCAGAATCCCAGGGGTTGGAAGGGACCTGGAAAGCTCCCCCAGCCCACCCCCCCTGCCAGAGCAGGGGCACCCAGAGCACATCACACAGGAACGTGGCCAGGGGGGTTGGAATGTCTCCAGAGAAGGAGACTCCACAGCCTCTCTGGGCAGCCTGGCCCAGGGCTCTGGCACTCTCACAGCAAAGAAGTTCTTCCTGAGATTCCCATGGAACCTCCTGGGCTCCAGTTTGCACCCACTGCCCCTTGTCCTGTCACTGGACATCACTGCACAAAGCCTGGCTCTGTCCTCCTGACACTGCCCTGAACAGATTTGTGCCCATGGATGAGGTGGCCCCTCAGTCTCCTCTTCTCCAAGCCCAACAGACCCAGCTCCCTCAGCCTTTCCTCAGCAGGGAGATGTTCCCCTCCCTCCAGCATCTCTGTGGCTCTGCCCTGGGCTCTTCCCAGCAGTACGAGGACACATCCCAAGGGCAGGTTCAGCACCCACACAGACCCCAGCTCCCCTGTTGCCAACCCATGCACCTCCCACCAGGCTGGATCCAGGGACACTGGTGACTCCCAGGCTTGGAGACGAGTGGAACATCTCAAGCAGAGCCCCACAAATGAAACACTTGAGAAAGTTGGAGGGAATAAATAGAAATCATTAGCTCTGCCCCCGCCTGAGCAAACAGGGCTCACGCTGCCAGCAGAACAAGCCACGTTCCCTCCCGAG
>NW_009952430.1:498411-525442 GCF_000747805.2 Chaetura pelagica
CCCAAAACACTTAAATGTGTTATTACAAGAATTGGAAGCAGTGAGATTTACTGTCCTTTGAGGTAAGAATTGGCTCCAGCTTCATCTCAGTCATCACTGGCTCTCAGCATCATAAATCCTGCTGTTCTCTTCAGTACCTTTTATGGGAAGTGGAGAAATGAGCTAATTCCCCATTGCTCCCTCCCCACTGATTAGTGCTACAAAGGGCTGGGTAATTATGAACACAACTGCCAGGCAAAATGAAACTTCTCCCTTAAAAATGGATTTTAATTAACTCTGCTGGGCTCACGTGTTTCTTAGGAAGTGCTAATGATGCTTTGCTGACTTGAGTTCTGCTCTGAGGAGGTGGGAAGCTCCAAGAGCTAATCTGGCCACAAAAAGGCCTTGTCTTCCCCAGGACCTACCCTCTTTTGGTGCTGGTGAGGTGTTGCTCCTCAAACCTTGTTTATTCTCTTTGAGCTGAGCTGCAAAGCAGCAGAAAGCAAAGCCTGAGGAGATGCTGAAGGGAAGAGCTTGGGGCTTATTGGGTGATGGGACAACCAACCTCTGCACCACACGAAGGTGGCACTGGGGAAGGGTCCCTGGGTGGTGGCATCTCAGCAGGTCTCCTCTGGAGCTCAGTGCCATCTCTGCAAGGTGGCAGAGAAGGGACAGGGGCAGAGATGTGGCCCAGCTGGATGAGGAGAGCTGCTCCCAGGGCCCTGCAGTGCAGGGAGGAGCTGCTGGCAGCCCCAGCACCAGCATCTGTCCTGCTCTCCTCCCAGAGCTGGGCTGGGAAAGGGGCTTGAGGCAGGAATTGCTGAGGCCCCCCCTTCCCAATTACCAGCTCTGACATTTTTAATGTAAGCAAATTGGAATAATGCCAAAGGCAAGTCGGGGTGAAGAGGGAGACACACAATTGGACATTTCCTCCACAAAAAGCAAGAGAAAAAAACCTTGTCACATTTCCCACTTAGATACAAAAGTGAAGAAACCTCAGGCTTGGAGCTTGTAGAAATGAAAGTGCATTTTCACCCTCTGAGGTAGTAGTGGGGGATGTTAATTTTTAAAGATAATGTTATTTAATGAATATTATTTAATATTAATATATTAATATTATTTACTATTTAGTGAGGAAGGTGCCTTGGTCTCCTTGGCACTTCTCAGAAGAACCATGGGGAAGCTCCTGTGTGCAGTCTTGCCAAGAGCAAAGCCCTCCTGAGTCCTCCAGCACGATGGGACATGTCACAAGTTCTGCCTTTGCAGTACAAGGCTTCCTAGATGCAGCACGAATCGTGGCTTAGGAATGCAAACTGAAAGAAGGGCACCTGTAAAATCAAATCTTCTAGGCCCACATGGCAAAACCTTCCTGCAAATAGTCATGTCTTGCTTCTCCCCCCTGCTCATTTATGGCATGGTGATGAAATGCAGGAAATCAATATGTAAAAACAATGACTCTTCCAGACCTTGTAGCATTCACTTTAATAGGTGATATTTAACTGCACACAGAAATATAGAGAATTACCTTTCAAAAGCTGGTTACAAAGATTGGGAAGGCTGCCAAGAAAATGGCCTTCCCCCCCCCAATAGATATCAAAAAAGAAACATTTCATCTGTTGAAATTGCCTTTATTATTTATTTTTTTTTTAATCCATAAATATTTGTTACTGACAAAAAGTGGAAAAAATCCTTAAGACTCTAAAGTTTACTAAACTGATAATATTTTTGTTTACAGTACATACAGAATGTGCTTTTACAGGTAAGTATAACAACGAGAATAATACAGAGAAAAACAGTCAAATACTGCTCATCTTGAAGCTTGTTTAATGGTGAACCAAGAGTCTGTGCAAAGTTACAGATACAAATGTACTTCCTCTTCAGTACTACTGTATAATAAACATGGAATCCATAAACTGGGCTAAAGCACAAAAAATATCCACTTAACCCCTCTTAGGAAATGTTGTTTCCCCCCTCCAACTAAAAACGTTACAGTAGGAAGTGTCTTTCTCAGAGCCAAGAAGTTCTTGCTACAAAAATGTCAAATGGGGTTTGCAGACAGAAGGTCAGGAGCTGTTCGGGGGGGTGTGGATGGAGGGTCTGGGTTCCCCCTGCAGAGGGTGGGGATGGAGACCCCAGATGTGGTGGAGAGAGGGGGTGCTGCTTCCCTCCCTGCTCAGAGCAGGGGGCTGGTTCAGAGGGACACAAAGGTGCTCAAACAGGATGGTCCAACTGTCCCCTTGGCCCTGGGCTGCCAATGGGGGAAGTGTAGGTGGGGTTTCCCAGCTGGGTTTTGGTGAGGGCATCTCCTCCACGGGCAGGAAGCAGCTAACAGAGCCTGGGATCAACACCATCCACCATCTGCTCAAGGACACACAGCACGGGAGTGGCTGCTATCTAAGAAGCAGCCCCAACACTTATTGCTAACAACACTTCTAGGAAAATATTGAAGCCCCTTTCTCACGTATTCCCCCTACTAACTGCTCACTCCTCTGAAGTCCACTCCACCCTGCACGTGTTAAAGACATTTCAGCAGAGTCCTTCCTTCCAGACTCAGCACCAGGTCTGAAAACAAAACTGCTCACCAATTAGAACACTTCGAGTTACTCTCTTTCATGATGATTCTGTTTGTTGTGGTGGAAAAAAAAAAGATGAAGGCATCTTCCCAGCTACCAGAAACTCCCCATCTCATGCAAACAAGGGATGCCAGGCTCTTGCAGATTCCTGGTGGGAATGCCTCTGCTAGACAAGAACAGAAACATGCACATGGGAAGCTCAGGTTCGTGGGACCAGCTTGGCAGCCAGCCAGGCTACCAGCACAGAGGATGGAAAATTAAACCTAGGCCAGGAAAGGAGGGCTCAGCCCTGGGTAACTGTCCTTGCTTCTTCCCACCCGCCCACCCCCCATCCCCAAGTCACAGATCATTTATAAAAGGAACATTAAAACATTTTAAAAGACCTCATTTTTCCTTAAAACACGACCCACTGGCATGAGGACTTTTATGACCAAATTTCTGTTCCATGTGGTGATCCCTGTGGCTCATGAAAAATGGTTTTCCACATTTCCAAGTGGTTCAATATAGTTTGGAAGCTAAGACTGGTACAGGCTCAGTGAGAACTTGGTGGCTGCATTTTACAGTAGGTATGTATGTGTGTCTGTGACCATCTACATATACCTGCATCTGTCTGTATTCATGGGAGGGGTATAAAACCCAGAGCAGCTCACTGGGATCTGCTGCTGCTTGGGGAATGCAGGTAACTCACAATTTGTAGGAAATACTAGAATCTTTTCTACATCTGAGTCCCTGCACGTGCACTCTGGGAACTGGATGCTCCACACATGTGTTCCCACCTGTGGGTTGTAGAAAAATATTGGATCAATCAAGGCAGATTTTGTTTTCCTGTGCAGAGGAAGGTGACTCCTTCCTGCTCTTCTCCTGAGTGCAGGATGTTTTGGGGGCTCAGACATGAGGAGGAGCAAGCAGGAAGGTCCAAGAGCAGGTACCAGCATCCCTTGGAGCTGCTGCCTGCTGGGGACCCTGGCCAGAAGAAGAGCAGTGGGAAATCTGGGGATCTGCATGTCCCCACCCCAGCCCTCTCATTCTGGACAGACACCTCATTGTGACACATCAGATGTGATGGGCAGGACAGTGGTGACAAACCATGGCAATAAAACTGCTTTGTTCTTGTCTGCTGGGAGAGGGTCTCGATGCACTTTGTAGACATCCTGGGATGAACCTTCATAAATCCTCTGTGGAACAGGGAAGTGCCACCATCATCACCACGTGGTGACCACAGGGAACCTCAGTGCTGAGGACCAGGCTGTGGATCATGACATCAAGTCCTGGGCCAAAGTGTCCGTTTGGTGACAAACCCTTGGAATGAAGAATAAGGGATAAAATAACCCAAGAAGACTTGGGTGTGCTGAAGTGCCACTGCTCTAGCTGCTGACCCATTGCAGCACACAAGGCAAGCCATGGGAAGACCTGGTGCCCAGGAACACACTGTGGTCATCCAGGGCATGGTGCCTTCCCAAAGAAACCTGCTGGCAATATTCTCTGGTGGTGGCAGAGTCCCTGAAGAAGATTTGGCCTAGGAAGGCTTTTGATGGTCCCTTTGTGGTTCTTGATGGTTCAAGCACATCTGCTTGAAACAGTTGAGTGGGTGGAAAAGATGAGGAAATGGGGGCTAAGATTTCTTTGGAGGATTTTTGCCTGGGTAGGACAAGTTAGCAGAGGGCCTGTGGTATTTGTTAGTCAGAAGAAGAAAAGGCTCTGAGGTCAAGTGGCCTGGAGCATGGCACAGCATGGCACATCTGCCTGGGCTACTGGAGTGAAACATTCCCATATTTGCATCCAATCCAGCTGATTAAAAAATGGAACACTTAGATGATGACTAGAGCTTGAGACAAAGAGCTATGGAGATGGAAAGAGAGGAGTGTTCACCCACCTGTGGCCTCACATGGTCACCTCTGCTCCTCCAGCTCTGCCACCTCAACTGCTGGAGACTCTAAGGGGGACTCTCCTCTCCCACAGTGTTCACATCTCCCTGCCTGCAGAGGGGGAGATCCTGGCTTTTCTTGGGCCAAGAGAGAATGAAAGATGTGCAGAACCTCAGCAGGGACTGCCTCCCCATCAGCCACGTGCATTTCTCTTCTCTTCACAAGTCACAGATGTCAGGCTGTGGGAAGGTCAGCAAGGGCAATAATTTGACAGGGATTTGCCTTCTGTGAAGAAATATCCAGTGACTGAACTGAGGAGCTTGGAGGTAGTCAGGGGAGAGAAGTGTCCATCAAGGGAAGGGGTCAGGAGATGAGGTGGGAGCCTTTTCTCTCTTGTCCCTCCCATGCCATGAACTGCAACCCTGATCCACAGACAATTCTGGTTGTTGTCCAGAATGATTTTGCCCAAGGCTGCATGGTAATGACCTTCTGAACCACAGAGACTCTAATTTATTCCTTCCCAGCTCAGTTTCTGTCAAACAAAGCCCCAGTACTTCTCACAGATGGAGTCCTTGCTGAACACAGTCTCCATCAGGCTGAGCAGAAGAAAGCTCATGAATTAGGACCAGCAGCCCCAGGATAGTCTGGGAAAGAATAAGGCCACATGGCCACCCCACTCTAAATCTCACTGGGGAAAGACAACATGCTGCTCCTGCCTGCCCTGCACCAGAAAAACCCAGTGCTGCATCAAAAGCCTCCACACAAGAGTCAAGCTCACAACCACCCACAATCCTTGAGTGCTACAGGACTGCAGTGCTGAACTGGGAACATCTTTAAGGCCAAGGAGATAGGAGGTATTTGAGGGGAGGGAGAAGGGCAGAGCTAATTTACATGAAGTTTAGTGAAGAGCCATGTAGGAAGAGCCAGTGAAAAGCCATGTAGGACAGTGTGGGGACGTAGGACATGGAGAGAGAGGAACAGTATGGGAATAGAGTGAAAAAAATGAGGAAGAAATTCTTCCATGTGAGGATGGCCCAGGTTGCCCAGGGAAGCTGTGGCTGCCCCACTCCTGGAAGTGTTGAAGGGCAGGTTGGATGGGGCTTGGAGCAGCCTGGGCTGGTGGGAGGTGTCCCTGCCCATGCAGGGGGGTGGAACTGGGCTTTAAGGTCCCTTCCAACCTCAACCAGTCTGGGATTCTGTGAAGAAGTTTGCATTCTGAAGTCAGTGGCCATCTCACCCAGAGGAGGGAGCATGATGCCATTGGGTGGGCAGCATGGATGTGTGCATGTGGTGGGAGCTCCAGTGCTGGAGTGTCCAGCACTAACTGGTACAGCACTGAGTCTGCCTGTCTTTTCAGAATCTCTGAGACCCTTTCCTGGCCACAAAACAATGATAGGAACAGAAATAAAAAGGAAAAAAAAACCCCAACCAACCCACAACAAACAAAAAACCCATACAGAAATACCCCCCCTAAAACAAACAAACCAACCCAACAAAACAAACAAACCAAAATAAACAACAACAAAAAAATCTGGCTAGAAAACCAAAGATAAAACCCTCACAAATTTTGGACCCACAAGTCTATGTTTTAAAGATTTTACAAATATACAGTATCTAATCAGCATTATATCAGATATACAACATGCCCATTGATTATAATTCTGCTGGATATATAATTTATATGCATGAAATGTAACTGTCTTCATGGTTAGGTCTGGTATTCAGTGGAACTGGAATTTGGAAGGTTTTCTTAAGGGGAGGGGGAGGCATCAGGTGGAGAGAGAATGATGGAAAATTCCTGACCTGCTTTTTTGGTAGAGAGGGACCCTCAGCTTTGTGCTTCTGCTGAGGGCCAGGAGAAGATCTGCTACATATGGAGACCTAGGTTGCAACTGAGAGGAGAGAAAATGCTCAGAAACAGGGGAACTGGGCCAGTGGAAAACGCCATCAGGAAAAGAAACTTCTGCAGAGGCTGGGTGAAAGGGGTGGGAGCCTTGTCCTGAGGGTTCCTGGTGGAGTCAGGACTTGCCCCAGCTCAGGTCAGCAGCGCGAAGCTGGAGGAGCTCTGGTGCTTTAGGTTCAGCCGTGGCAAGAAGCTGGAGGCAGAGAAACCCTCTTCCTCCTTCTTATTTACATGTTGGAGATGCCAAGATACTAGAATGAGTGGAGAAAAGGGTCTAACAAGCATTTCAGCATATTTGTGCTTATTGAACACATCAACCCCACTACTTCCTACACTGAGAGAGCAGGCGATTTGTAGGCACTAGTATATTTTTAACTTATGAGTCTATTGAATATAAACTAAAAGTTGATTTCTCAGCCAGGCTATTCCTGTCCCTAGATCTGCCAGCCCCTAAGGAAGTCTGCTCTTCAATTCACTCCCAGGGTGAGGAAGAACAGATGTTTGGGTGCTGGCTGATACCAAGTGGTCTGGAGGTGGTGGCCAGCAGCCAGAAGTTTGCCTACGTGCTACAGAAAGGCCAAACACGAGGACTGGCACGAGGACTGAGAACAGGGCCCCTTCCCAGCAGGATGGGGTGCTGCACCTCCTCCTCCCTGCCTTACTCGGGCTGCAGGCTGCAAGTTGCTTCTACCTGTAGCGACTGAAAAGTCCTAAACCCCTAAAAACAACGAGATAATGCGGGTGAGCCCTTGGAAGGAGCCATCTACTGCTATGGCTTTCTTTGACAGAAACTGATGCACGTCAGGGAATTCCCTCTGCCACCCCTCACTGTCCCCTCTTGGCTTTGCTCGGGTTCTCCTGCTGCCGCCGGGGCGGCTTCCAAACCCACCGCGGGCCTGTCAGAGAAGTCTTTCCAGACATTAGAGGTTACCTTGGCCTATAAGGCCACTGCAGAATTGGGAAGAGGAGGGGGGGGGGAGTATCTACAAAGGCGGGAGGCCCCATCAAACAGTCACCTCTGTCTTGCTGGCCGTGCGGTAGTGGTGGGGGGGCCCCGGGATGTAGTGCAGCTGCTCCACCGTGTTGTGGCGGGGGGGGGGGGGAGTATCTACAAAGGCGGGAGGCCCCATCAAACAGTCACCTCTGTCTTGCTGGCCGTGCGGTAGTGGTGGGGGGGCCCCGGGATGTAGTGCAGCTGCTCCACCGTGTTGTGGCGGGGGGGGGGGGGAGTATCTACAAAGGCGGGAGGCCCCATCAAACAGTCACCTCTGTCTTGCTGGCCGTGCGGTAGTGGTGGGGGGGCCCCGGGATGTAGTGCAGCTGCTCCACCGTGTTGTGGCGGGGGGGGGGGGGAGTATCTACAAAGGCGGGAGGCCCCATCAAACAGTCACCTCTGTCTTGCTGGCCGTGCGGTAGTGGTGGGGGGGCCCCGGGATGTAGTGCAGCTGCTCCACCGTGTTGTGGCGGGGGGGGGGGGGAGTATCTACAAAGGCGGGAGGCCCCATCAAACAGTCACCTCTGTCTTGCTGGCCGTGCGGTAGTGGTGGGGGGGCCCCGGGATGTAGTGCAGCTGCTCCACCGTGTTGTGGCGGGGGGGGGGGGGAGTATCTACAAAGGCGGGAGGCCCCATCAAACAGTCACCTCTGTCTTGCTGGCCGTGCGGTAGTGGTGGGGGGGCCCCGGGATGTAGTGCAGCTGCTCCACCGTGTTGTGGCGGGGGGGGGGGGGAGTATCTACAAAGGCGGGAGGCCCCATCAAACAGTCACCTCTGTCTTGCTGGCCGTGCGGTAGTGGTGGGGGGGCCCCGGGATGTAGTGCAGCTGCTCCACCGTGTTGTGGCGGGGGGGGGGGGGAGTATCTACAAAGGCGGGAGGCCCCATCAAACAGTCACCTCTGTCTTGCTGGCCGTGCGGTAGTGGTGGGGGGGCCCCGGGATGTAGTGCAGCTGCTCCACCGTGTTGTGGCGGGGGGGGGGGGGAGTATCTACAAAGGCGGGAGGCCCCATCAAACAGTCACCTCTGTCTTGCTGGCCGTGCGGTAGTGGTGGGGGGGCCCCGGGATGTAGTGCAGCTGCTCCACCGTGTTGTGGCGGGGGGGGGGGGGAGTATCTACAAAGGCGGGAGGCCCCATCAAACAGTCACCTCTGTCTTGCTGGCCGTGCGGTAGTGGTGGGGGGGCCCCGGGATGTAGTGCAGCTGCTCCACCGTGTTGTGGCGGGGGGGGGGGGGAGTATCTACAAAGGCGGGAGGCCCCATCAAACAGTCACCTCTGTCTTGCTGGCCGTGCGGTAGTGGTGGGGGGGCCCCGGGATGTAGTGCAGCTGCTCCACCGTGTTGTGGCGGCGGGAGGCGAACGCCTGGCGCTTGGCCGAGGTGGGGTTCATCCCCAGGGTGTTGTACAAGTTATTGGAGGCACTGGGATGGGAGTGCATTTTGGTCATCCTGTAGCGATCCAAGACGGGGGTGGATACAAAGACGTCTGTGTGTGACAAAGCCCGGGACATGGACTGCTCGGGGTAGGCCGAGCGCTCCGGGGAGAGCAGCGGGTCCTGGGAGTGCAGCCGCTCCGCCGACAGCAGCTGCTCGTCCGAGAGGATCCGCTCGTAGGACATGCTGAACTCCTCGGGCATGATCCTCTCGGGAGACAGCACCCTGTCCTGGGACATGGCCCTGATGGGGCGGCGGGGCCTGTCCCTGTGGTTGGTCTGTTGAGACATCTTGATGACGTTGATGGGGAGCGTGCCCCGGGCTGCCAGGTCGGGCAGGTGCCTCCTCCTCATGTAGTACTCGTCAGCCTCCTTGTCAGCTGTGGGGAAGGAGAGGGAACAGTGAGGAACATCACAGCTTTGTCCCAGGGGGTGAAAGTGAGCCGTGTACATCACACCTCCTGGTGAGGCCCGAGGGACCGTCTACCAGGAGTTGGCACAGACATCAACATCCACATCAAGGTGCCTCCCATCAGAGAGATGGGTTGTGTCACCGTGGGTGTGTGGCAGACAGAGAGGGTTATCATTGCAGCCAGGTGGGTAAGGGTCCCTGTGCAATGCATCACAGCTTCTCACACCGGGACACAACATTCATGGGCTGCTGAGTCCAGGCTGTGGTGTCACATGATGTGCACAAGCAGTGAGTTATGGAGAAATGATCATCTCACCTTCACAGGACACTCACAGGGAAGGTGAGCTGAGGAGGGCAAGTTCCTCAGTTGAGGAAACTCACACCTTGCTTCTGGCCTCAGAGGTGCATGTGCTCTGGACCCCACAAGTGCCCTCCTCACATTTTTAATTACTATTCTTGAGTATTTGTAAACGTGACCAGAAAGCAGTGTTGGTGGGCACGGGACACTCTGAGACACCAAATCATCTGCTTAAGGTTTCCTTTTTTTTCAGACACCTTGGTTGCTATCAAAGAATCCATCCCACAGAACATTTCTTTCTCAGTTTGTTTCTTCTGTGTCTTAAATGATCAGTGCACACACTCCACACACTCACCCTCCTCTTTCTGGCTTTCAGGCAACCATTCCAGACTCAGAGAGGAGGTTGGCTGTTGCAGATGTGCCCTGAGATACCACCTTAATCCTACAGCAGCTGGAATGATCCAACCAACTTGCAATTTGAAGAAGACCTTCACATTGGTGCCTTAAAGTCTTCAGCCAAACCCTGGAGTACTGGAAGCAACAGCCTGTGCTTGGGTGATCTCACTCACTGGTGTTCTCATTTCCTCACTCACACATCCAGCACTTTTCTCAAAGCTCCTCGTGGTCCTGTGGACAGTCCACAGAACCCAGAGGATCTGTGAGGTGGATGGTTGAGTCCCCCTGTCTCAGCACCCAAAAGCACAAGCTCAGAACACGTGTGGTGAAATTTTTTCTGCCAACCCCTCCTCTGCAGCCTACACACCACCAAGGAGAGAGAATTGCCAGAGCTCTCCTCTCCTGGCATGATGCTGCTGCTGAGATCTGCTCTCCAGAGTATATATTGCAGGAATGAGTCTTTTTTTTTTGCAATCAAAAACCTTCTTGGAAGAGCATCTTATGGCAAAGTTGGACAGCAGCTCCCCTGGCCACCAACATGTTTGTGTTTAAAATCCCCAACCTAGGAAGCCTGAGAAGGACTGGGGAAATTCCACATGGCCAGAGTGAATTGTAGACATTTTTCTTCTGTCCCATGGCCACAAACAGACTTGCAGACACTTTGTGTGCACAGGATAGTGGTGCTTGCTGGTGGGTTCAGAAGAGGAGCTCAGTAATTACCACTCTGGCACTTGGATGAGAGAAGTTCCAGTAGATTTGCCCAAGTGACTCGAAATAGATGTAATTAAAGCAGAAAACAGCCCAAAAGGAGCTGTGCTTGGATGCTCACACCTGGCTGTGCTCATTGCCAGCAGCAGCTAAACCAGCTTATATGTCTTTCACAGTGGTCTGAGGGCTGGTGAGGCAGCAGAATCAGCTGATTCAAAGTGGTTTGAGGTTTCCTTACTAATTTGGATTAAAAATGCAGCGTGGTCTATGCTTTAAAAGTTGGCCTTTTGGTGACAGTGACTAAAGCACCCAGGGGGCTGATTCAATTTCAGAGGTGTTTCTAAGCTCACAGAGCCTCCTGTGATGGCAAGAGACACGTTTGGATGTTGGCACAGCTACTCCAGGAACATGTTCAGGTGTGGACAAACTTCACATTTCTACCTGGAAGGAATCAGAGCTGAAACTGCAGTTTCCCATGAACCACTGTCCTGGTTTGAGGACAAATCAGTACAAGGAAAATTGGCTTCATCCTGGCTCAAACCAGGAGAACCACATGCTGGTTTAAGCAGGCACCAGGCAGACATTCAACAGGTTGTTGCCTCTGAAAGGTGGTGGCAGCTCCTGAGCTTTGAAGCAGCCATGGAGAAGGCAGCTGTGCCTTCATGCCAGGAGCTCAGCTCAGCTCTGCTCTCATGCATTCTGCACCAGGGGAAAGCAAGGCAACCAACACTGCTCCAGCAGTGAGATGGGAGGCACCAGGTTCTTCACCCAGTGGGTGGGAACTGTGGTTGCATAGTTTGCTAACCTCAAAATGTCTCCAGGACCAGAAAGCATCTGGTCTGATTAATCTCATCCTCATTGCAACAGCAGGTTCACTGGGATAGTGAAGCTCTGACACTGCTACCTCTTCTCTTTTTTGGTGGAGCTCAGATGACAACTGACCTTTGTCATTTTAGCTAAAATAAAACTAGAGTTAAATAGGTTTCTCCCTCATGGATCTGATTAAAAAGTCAGAAATGTGTCCTCAGTGGATTCCAAAAGCCCATAATTGATGAAAGGAACCACTGGATTGACAGAAATTTCTCTGGTTTGTTTTTTTTCTTTTTTTTTTTTACACTAATCTCATACTTCTGGGTCTTTACTGATCTTTTCCAAATATGTGGAAGAGGAATTACTGGAAATCACAGTTTCTGCACAATCTATATGGTTTTTACTCATTTTTGTTTGGTTTCTTTCCCCCCACTGCCTCCCTTCCCCTCCTGCAACCCTCCTTCCCTCCTTTGGCAATTTCTGGAACATTGCCCAGGGCTGGTGTCTCCAAACTTCAGGAGTATTTGAGTTCTTCATCTGTATTGCCTTTAGGGTAGGCTGATTTGCCTCCATGAAGCTTTTCCCCCCCCTTCCTTTTGGAGGGAGAGCCCCAGATGGGTGCTCTGACTCACACATCTCCTCTCAACATGCCTAAGATGCCAGCACAGGAAGGTGGAGCACAGCTTCTCTGACACCAAGATCAGAGAAACAAGAAGCATTTGTGGTTTGCTGGTAAGAGAGGGTGGAAAAGCCAAGGACAGTTATTTTCCCCAGGGTTGCATGCTAAGATGGTTAAAAAATCTGCATATGTGTATGGGTGCAAGGCCACCCCAGTAATTCCTTTGCTTTTCTTAAAGGTAATAGCTTTTCTTTCTCTGCAGTTCCAGTGTATTTCCTCTCATTTCTCTCTCTCATATTTTAATTGGCTTTAACATTTTCAAGCTGCCTAGTCATTTGTGATGATTCTTTAGCCAATACCAAAAGGTTTAATATGCCTGAAATTATGAGCTTCCTGCCTGCCTGACCTTTCTCACTTAGCTGGAAACAGCAATTCCCTTGGAGCTCAGGGCAGGACAGAATTAAAGTGGCTGCTCTTGCTCAGCAGTGTGTTCCCACACCCACCTACTGCTCTGCCCACCCAACAGGGTAAAGCTGGTGTAGGGCTTCCCACTGAGGTGGCACCCTGCTCCTCAGAGATCCTCCTACCTGGCTGGCAGGCAGCACTCCCAGGTGGGTTTTCTCTTCCCAGTGTCCTGAGGTTGGAGCTGGGGAGGTAAAACACACTGCTTGGAAGGGACTTGGCTCTCTATGCAGCGAGCAACCTGTTTTCTCCTGTTTTCTAACAGACCTGGACATCTTCAAGCCTTTGCTGTGGGAGGAGAAGCAGCTGTGGTGCTGCTCTCAAATGCCAGCAGAGGTGAGCAGGGTTGGAGCCCAAGCTGAGCACCCTCCCCAGGGAGGCAGAGATAAGAATGTGACCAGGGAACAAAGCTGATGGCAGAAGCAGAGTTGTGTGCTGGGAAGATGCTCCAGTCAGGAAACACCTCATCTCTGTTCTCTAGCACCACTAACCACACGCTTGCCTTTAAGTACATCAAATGTGCTTGTCTCAGTGTTCAGTATGTACATAAATCCCACATGGAAGCACCAAGGAGTGAGCTGAGATTCCTGTGTGTTATGTTTCCATCTTCTCTTCTGGAAAATCTTCCCCCCAGAGATTCACTCTGGACAGTTCCAAGGCCTCCCTGCCACTTCGTGTGTTGTGTCTCATCTTGCTGGCCCATTTGGGAATGCAAGATTTTAGATAGACTAAGGAAGCAGAATCTGCTCCTCATCCTTACCTACCTTGGAGGAATCTGTTGCAAGTATAAACATAAGTTATTTCTCTAAATGAGGCAGTGTGGAGATGTGGCTGTATTCAGAAGATACTCGTGTAGACCAACTACCAACCTGGTGTCTGGAGAGAGCCTCCCCAAATATCACTTATTTCATAAGCCCACCCATGCTCAAAACGTGGCATCAGCAAAGGTGATGGGCTGGAGCATTGCAGGAAAGCTGGGAAAACAATGCAATGAATAAAACAGCAGGAAAGAACAGACAGCAGTTGGTGTGATCGGGGCAGTGGGCACTGAGCTGCAGAACCAGAGCTGCCCCAGGGATCAGTGAATGGCCCAGCTCAGGACCAGATCCAGACACACAACCTAGGAAAGGTGGCAGATGGCAGCACAGCTCAGGGCAGGCAGATGTGCTGCTGTTGAAATAGGTGCTCCCAACCATCTCAGCATCTCTCTGCTGGTCTGAGTTTGCCCTCTGGTCCCAGCTCTCCCCACAGATGGTGAGTTATCTGCCCTGGGTCCATCAAGGCGAGCTGGGCTGATCTGAGGCAGCTGCCTTGGCTCATCCTGACTCTGGCAGAGAGAAGCAGGATTCCCAGATGACTATCAGGAGCACACAGGAGAAGCAGTGGGAGGCAGCACAACAAGGAGGTCAGTAAGCAAATAACCATGTGTGCTCTCACAGTAATGAAATGACTTTTCCTCTGTATTCTTCCCTGATGGGAAGAGACAGTCAAAGGAACCATTACTGGAGCTGCCAACTTGAGCAGTCCAGCACCAGAGAAGGTTATTGCCTTAGCATTGTCCCCACTGCAAATGAGATACAAAGGAAATGAAATGAGCTGACACCTACTTAGTCTCTTCAGAGAAGAATATTTACTTGAGTTGGTCTTGACAGCAGATTCGTAGGACGGCGGGAGGTGAGAGAGGTTCTGGAAGGACCGGGAGAAGGACAGGTCATAGGGTTCAGTGGCAGAAGTAAGGATGTTGTTCATCCGTGGTTTGTCTGCAAGAAAAAAACCAACACAACAGAGAAAGGCATGTCCACAGTGTGCACCAGAACAAGCTGAGAGAGACAAGCCATTCCCACTGCCTCCAGCAGGGAGAAGGACTGTTGCTGAGCCAGCCACAGGGACCTGCTCTTGGGGCTAATTCAAAGTGGCACTGACAGGCTGGTGAAAAAGGGATCCTGTGGTGTTGCCTCTGTCTCCACAGTGACTAGAGAGGTGCAAACTAGTGCCTTGAAAGCACATGGAGCTCCTCACAGTAGCACAGAGGGGTTGGTGGAGGGCTGTGTCAGGGTGTTGAGGGCTGACCCCGCCTGCCTTCACCCCAGGGAGCTCTGCCTTCCCACCCTCCCAGCCATGGGAATGCATCTGTGGGGTAACTGCAACTGGGAATGATCATCAGATTACCCTTTCACCATGCCAGGTTTCTGATTCATGCTCTGAACCTGAAGGGGTCCTAGATAGGGCTGCTCCATGGCCCCAGGGGTTCTGGTGGGTTCCAGACACAGAAGCTGGGGGATGCAGATCTGGGTGCAGATAGCTGGGTTTGGAGCAGTTTGTGATGCAAGAAAGGAGGTGCCATCCTTGAGAGGAGAAGGATGATGCTCTTCTACTGATTTTAATGTTGTTGGCCACCGTGGGAGTCCCCAGGTGGTACCAGAATGTCAGGGGGCTCACGCTGAGGGCACTGGCAGTAAAGATCAGCACTGAGCCCAGATGTTAAAAATCAGGCCCAGACAACCTGCAGTTTGTCTGCTTTTGAAACCATGCTCCTCTGCTTGCAAGCTGGGTGGCAAATGGTCCTTCTTCATCCCTTTCCCAGCTATGCCCAGGGTGTGAGTGGAGGAACAGCTTCCCCTGTCCTTGAGCACCAGTCGGGCACCAGCACGGGGTTCCCCATCCTCTGCCACCCCCACCACTGCCAGCACAGCCTGGGACAGGGGGGACAAAACTGAACAGGGTCTTGGCTCCTTCAGCAGGCACCTGCACCCTGTCCTCTGGGCTCAACAACTAACAGCCCATGTCAGCCACCCTGGAGAAAAGGAGCAGCCCAGCTCTCTGCCAGAGCATCATCTTTTTTTTTTCTTCTCAGATCTAGGAAATTACAAGGCACTTCCCTACAGAATTTAGCAATGGTGAAGATTTCCTCTTGACAACACAATAACCACCTTGGTTAACAAACTCTTCTTTCCTATTGCTGATGTCTCTGCACTCCTGGCCTAAGGTTATTGTCTGGCAAAAAGGACACAGACCCCAGTGAGCATGTAGCTACTGTGTCATCTCTCTGAGAAGATGATTTCCTTGCTGATGACTTCAATCCATGTCTAATAGACTGACTGCAGGATTAGGAAGTGCATCCTATTCATCAGGGCACTGGAAACAATTGATTAGATATTATCCAGTAAACAAGAGACTAGATCAGCATTGCAACTATGTCCCCACTCCTCTTTGTGCTTGTGTAGCAAGGACCCTGGGGTAACATCTCTTTGCAGATTTCTCAACCAGAACCTGTGTCTAATTTCCATTTTGCATGGAGGTTTGGACGTGCTGAAATCACCCCAGTCAAATGGATGGAATTTGTGTTCAGTGCCAAAGCAGGAGCACTAATTGACTGCTTGCAGGAGGGGTGTGAAATTAAGTGCCACACTTTTTATCTGATGGGCTTGGACAGAAGCAGTGCATCTTCTTCCTGCTTTTTCCAGCCAGTCAGTCAGGAGCAGACCCTAATGATTTTGGCAAATGAGAAGTCACCTTGAAATCCACCACCCATCATTCAGGAAAATAGGGGATAAACTGAAATGCCAAAATAATTTCAGATGTCTTTTGCATAATGGCATTTGAGAGCAACATCTGAGAACTGAGAGACTCCAGTAAGGAGAAATGTGGCATTTGTATTCTGGGACCAGTTCAGCAGAAGTTTCTTAGCAGTTCTTCACTCCTGCAATGTAGTAGTAGTGCTTTTCTCTGATTTCTCTCCTTTTTACCCCTGTTTGTGGTGTTTGTTGGCTCCTATGGAAGATGCAGGATGTAATTAATTCACAAGATGTAAAATGCAAAGGTCTCCACATTCCCTGCAAGGCAACTGAAGTTGTATGCTGCTCTGTTCCCCAGCATTCCCACTCATTCCAGTCCAGTGCTCCATGCTGGGCAATGGGAGATGACCCATTGGGAAAAAACTGGGATTTCCTTTGGTTACTGGGATTGCCTTTGAAAGTCACCATTAGTCCATATTTTCCTCCCCACCATCCTGCAGCCAGATGCCCTCAGTGGCCCCTGATACACCATCCACTCTGGGCACAATTAGCAAAGTTAATTGCAGAGGAATATGGAGGAAATGAAGCTCCCCCAGTGCAGAGCTGGGAACACCACCCAGAAGGGGCATTTCTCTTGGTTTCTGAATTCTCCTTGCTGCAGCCTCAAAGCAACCACATATTTATTTATTATTTTTTTTACAGCCAATGCAACATCTTAACATTCTGGCAGCATCTCTCTGATGAATTAAGCAGGAGCAGGCTGAGCTCTGCAGCATCTCCTCATCCCCTCAGCACCAGAGGTTTCTCAGTGCTCTGCTCACAGTCCCAGCCAGGGGCAGGGCTGGGGACATGGCACAACACTGCCCAGTGCTCACTGGGCTGCACAATCTTGGCATGACAGGGTCAGGAAAGGAGGAGGTATCTCTGTGGACAAGACTCTTCCTTTGCAGTTCTCATTTCTTGGACTCTTCAGCCAGAACCCTGCATTTCTTCTCTCAGGCCAGTCCAAACCCTGATGTATTTCCATGAGGACCAGTGGGCAGGTTATGGGCAGGCTCAGAAAGGCTCCCCTGCTGCAATTCAGACCAGGATCTTGCATAAAACCTGGGAAGGTGCCCCACTGGGGCAGCCCAGCAGGGAGCTCTGCACCCCAGGACCCAGGAGCACTGCTTGCACCAACAGATTGCCAGGGGAACACGTTCCCTGGTCCATCCAGTATCCTGAAAATATGTTCTTGGTTGGCATATCACCCAGATGGGTGTTGGAGGCTGCAGCTCCCTCTCTGCACTGGGGACTGCAACTCCAGCTGCCTCTGGGTGGCCACACGGATTCCCTGCTCTGTGATCTTTGAGGGAAAGAAAGATCCCTCAGGGAACCTGGAGGGAGAGAAAGTTGAAGGAGAACCTCATTTCACTGTCAGGACTTTGCAAACTTTCTGCAAGCTCAGAATTTCAGGATTTTTAAAACTGGAGGCTTGTGTGGTGGGGATTAGAGGTGAAATCTTCCCCAAGTGTCTCGCTCTGCCCCTGCTCTTGGAAGACACTTTTTGTTTCCAAGTGTGTTTACATGAACCTCTCATGTACAAGAACAGGAGCAGATGATCCCCAAGCCAAAAAGAGGGGATTTATGGCAAAGTTGGAAACAAAGCTCAAGTGGCAAAAGGGATGTGCTCCATATTTGCATACGAGTCTGCACATATGTTGTGTGAATTTTGCAAGACATTTCAACAGATGCCTTTTAAAACATTCACCCAGAGAAAGCAAACAATGTCACCTAGGAGAAGCTGATACAGCCAAGCCTTCTGCTGCTCAGCTTCAGCTCAGCACAGCTCCCATCCTCTGTCAAAGCACACCCTGCTCCCCCAGCCCTGCCTTCTGCTCAGCCATTTGAAGGCTCAGACACCAGAGTCTTTCTCCAGCTCTGATGGAAGCTCCTACAAGGGCCCACATTTCCTCAGGAAGAATTTGGTGGCAGCTGATGATGTTTGGGAGCCTCCTGTGCCAAGATGTAGCACCTCCAGAGTCATCCTGGCAGTGACACACTGTTAGTGCAGGCAAAGAACTGATGTTCACACACTCAGATTAACATTTGTAACATGTATCTCCAGTGTTTGGGGGGGGGAACTATTTGTGTTTTCACACTTCTTTTTTTTTTTATGTTACTAACACTATAAATAACAGCCTTATCTCTCACCAAGAGGCTCAAAGAGGTTTATACATTTCCAGGTCAGATCCTTAGTGGTGTAAATCAGCAGGACTCCAATGAACAGCTGCCCCCATTTCTATGAGCTGGAGGGGAGGGATTTCAGATACTGCCAGTGGTAAAAAAAACCACCCTGCATGGTGCTATGATTAGGTCTTCAGGGCTCATGGCTGAGAGCTGAGCAGCAACCTGGAGGGGTAAGGTGCAAAAAGGATGAGGTGCAAGATGATGCCCTTAAATGCTGCAGTATTATCAGTGGTACACCTGAACTGCATCACCTATATTAACTATATTAACACAAGGAGGATTCTGAGCACACCAAGTCTTTAAATGAACACAGCACAGTTACCCACCACAACACCAAGGGAGAGGGAGGATGTTGCCAACTAAAAGGAGAGGGAAAACCACAGAAAGCAGTCCCAGCAGAAGATGCATTCACTGAGCTGCAGAAAACAACCAGTGGCTCTGGCTCCAGAGCAGCCAGCACGTAGAACTGTACAGAAAAGGGACTTGGACTCGTTCTTGCTGAATTTGAGAGGGTGGGATTGAAAACTGTCAGCCTCTGAACTCCTTCCACCTCTGCAAGTGCCTCCCCCTCAAAGCTGCCCATTGCATGGAGGAGAAGCTGATTCAAAAAGGACAATCCATGAGTGTGTCTGGTCCTGGCAGCAGATAAACAAAGTGAGCCCAAACTAGCTCTAGCTGCTGAGAGCAAGCAATCATCCCTCCTGACAGGGCTCTGTGTGACCACCTCCTTTCAGCCCTTTGGGACTAGGGTGAGGTTTAAGCCCCTCAGACAGGTTGAAGTTGGTGTAGAGACCACCACAACCTTCTGGTGGAGTCCCAGTGAGCTCCACGACGACAGCACTTCCAGCAATGCAAACAGCAAAACCCCCTTGGCCTCAGCACTTTTACATGCTCTGACTTTTATGATGCTGTGCTTCTGCCTCCAGGATCTTTGGTGTTTGTCACAGGTCTCATGTCCAGTAGGAATAAAAACACTCCTTCCCCTTCCTTATGGTTTCAGACCTTCTGCTGCTGTCAGAGGAACCTGTGGCCAATGTCAGAGCTACTCAGCTCACCTTGACCCTTTGCTTAACAACTGTATTGGCATGGAGAGAAGCTGCTCGGGTTCCTCCCACAGGTGAGGGTGGAGACACAATTCCACAGCAGAGTTTTACCCCAGGAGCCTCAGTGTTTTGTCTACATGAGCCACTTGCTGGGTGGGATGGGGCTGTGTCATGGTTGGCATCACCACATTCACCTGCAAGTCAGAGTTTCCACACTCAGCAGAGGGGCTGCACCTCGGGTGGGGAGGCTGCTTTCACCTGGCCATGCTAAGACTATAGAAGGAGTGATTTGCTTGTCCAAACACACAGTGTGTTTAATCTGAAAAGCAAAGACTAGTTGCTTCAGAGCTGAATGCTCTGAGGGAAGTTGCCATCCAAGTTGTTCACCAGTTCCCAGCCCCAGGGCTGCTCTCTGCCCTCTGCATTCCTGGCAGAAGGAAGGCCAGCACACATGGCATCAAGGGCTGGAGAAATGGCCTCAGTAGTCCAGCCAGAGGCAGGTTCTGCACTGCAAATTCTCAGGCTGGGGCAGGGAAATGAGGCTCCTGCCTCACTAAGGACTTGGCTCTGGCTGCAACCCAGGGCACCCACCCTGAAGAGCTGGTGCCCAGGGCAGCTGAACCACAGCTGCTCTCCCAAGCACAAAGGGCAACTGGGACACCCCCAAAAAATGATGTTACATCCTCCAGCCCTGCCAGGTTACCCAATTCCTCTCTCCTCCCACTTTCATTAAAGCCCTGCTGCTCTGCAGTGGACACAGTATGTCTATTTGTTCTGTACCTCATATTCTACAGATCTGATTATCTTCTAATTTCCTCACATCTGTTTCTACTGGGGATAAATTTAATTTAAACAGTCCTTAATTGTTACCATTTTGTAAACAGAATCTTAAAGACAATAGACACAAAACTCTCAGCAAATTGCTGGAGGAGATGTGACAGTACAGGGAATCATTTTCAGATCTTCTGGGATTGTCCCAAATTGAAGCTTCTGGTCTGGTGTTAGAAAATTGATGCAGGAATTATTTTAGCAAAATATATCCCCTGAAGCCCTATTACTGTGTGGGAGGGAAGATGCCCTGGATTTTTGAAATGAAAAAAAAAAAAAAAAAAGAGAAAGAAGGAGGAAGAGAAGGAAAGAAGTGAGAGGAGAAGAGAGAGAGGAAGAGAGAGGGGAAGAGAGGAAGAGGGAGGAAGAGAAAGGGGAAGAGAGAGGAAGAAAGAGAGGAAGAGAGAGGAAGAGAGAAAGAGGAAGAGAGAAGAAGAGAGAGGAAGAGAGAAAGGGGAAGAGAAAGGAAGAGAAAGAAGAAGAGAGAGAGAGGAAGAGAGAGAAGGAGAGAGGAGGAGAGAGAAGGAGAGAGAAGAGAGAAGGAGAGAGGAGGAGAGAGGAGAGAGAAGAGAGAAGGAGAGAGGAGAGAGGAGGAGAGAGGAGGAGAGAAGAAAAGAGGAGGAGAGAGGTGAAGAGAGGAGGAGAGAGGAGGAGAGGAAGAGAAAGGAAGAGAGAAAGAGAGAGAGAGAAAGAGAAAGAGAGAGAGAGAGAAAGAGAGAAAGAGAGGAAGAGAGAGAGAGGAAGAGAGAGAAAACTGCTCCCCTTCTGCTAAAGAGAGGAGGAGAGACACACACACAGCTGCATATGTCTATAGGAATTTGTTTAACAATCACCTAGAAAAATCTGCCTTCATGAGAGCAAACCCAGACATCAGCTGTGGAAAACTCCTTGGCCAATTTAACAACTTGAAGTGAAGCCATTTGTTGTTGATGGTGGTTTGCCCAGTATTTTTTAAGATGATTATCAAATGAACTGACATAAGAACTATGGTATGAACTTCCTGCTAACTACATTATATAGCAATGTGCTTGTTATTTATACAGATGCAAAAAATGTTTATACAAGACTCTTTGGGTAAGCATAATTAAATATGCACTAAGTCTAATGAGATTAAGCTTCAGTTGCATTAAAAAATTCAGTAATAAACTTTACAGAAACTGAACCCAGGCAGTCAACATGTGCACCAGCTGCTTTTTTCCCCCACATTAAAAAATTTTGACAGGAAAAGTATTTTATGTGCTTATTTTGCATAAGGACTGAGTAGCTGAGCAAGATAAATTCATGTATCAAAAGATTTACCTGCATTTCATATGTAAAACTTAGTTGTTCTTAGAAACTAGTGCTTGAGTGTTCACATTCACCTTTTACATCCCAAAATCACCATGTTCCCAAGAACTGTTGTAGGGCTCCTTATTTGCAGCTGATGTAAAACTGAAGTCTAGAGCTAAGGAAACCCACACCCAACTTCTGATCTCAGTGGAGCTGAGGTCTGAAGTCTCCCACTGAAAGCAGGATTTAGGCTGAGGTTTCTAAAGGACTGTAGACACCCCTTGAATGGGACATTTAGTGCCCTAGAAGTGAATTAAGTGCAGGAACAGACTGAGACCAGGAGAAAAATCAACAGATGCCTTTAAGGTGTGGAATACTCAAGTCACCTTGGCTGATTCAGAGCCCTGAGCCACAGCAGAAATTAAACCCTGGTGTTGCAGACCATGGGTTGGCAGACCCACCTGCCTGTGGGCTTGATCTCCACTGGAGATTGCTTTCCCCAACACGTCACATTTTCAAAACCAGGACAGACACACAACTTACCCCATCTGTGAACCCTCTGTGCCAGGCAGGGAGGAAGGGGAGAGCTCCTCCTCACTGTGCTGCCACCAGCACCGTGCTCACCAAGTGACAGCAGCCTGGCAGGACAGGTGACATGCAACCCCACCACTAATTAGTAGGCATTTCTTCCAGCATCAGAAGAGTTCAGTGAACCCACATCAGTGCTCTTGGCCACACAACCCTCTGTGATGGGGGTACCCTTGGTGTGGAGAAGCTGAGCACCAAGGGTGACAGCCCCCCAGGCCAGGTTAACAGTCTTGGGGCTTTAACCCTGGGAGCCTGAGATAGAAGCTGAACAGCTCAGAGACCTAAGGTCAAATCTGCTTTTTTTTTTTCTTTCCTGGCTCCTCGAGAGCATCAATTGTCTTTATCCCTTTGTTTCTTTGCAGGTGAGAAGCTGCCCCAGCAATAGAAGGATGTGCTTGCCTGTGGGGCTGAGGAACATCATGTGCATTCACAGGGAGCTTATCCCAGAGGCACCTGCAAGGAGCAGGACACAGGCAACTGGGCAGCACCAGCCCATGGAAACAGATGTTTGCCACCCTCTGCCTTTGTGAGCTGAACAAAGATGACGTTGCTGAGAGGGATACAGCAAGTTCTGCCCAGAACCCTGCTTGGTGGGATGGATGCCCCACTTCACACCTGGATCACCCCCACACAACACGGTCCTGTTATGATTCCCAAGACCTTTGGGAAAGGAAGGGGCTGGTGCCATTTCCCTTCCTTTTGCAAAGGACTAGCCTGGACAGGGAGCACAGGGAACTTGGCTTTCATCCCTCCTCCCTGCCAGGGGCTCCTGCAGAACTCCAGGCCCTGTGTCCACCACAGCAGGGCTGTGGGAAACCTTCCTTGCTCAGTCCCAGGGTTGTATGAGTGTGGAAACTTATTGTTGTTGGAATTAGAGAAGGTAAAAAACCTGTGAAGTTCCTACGAAGAGGAGATGGGAGAGAGATCACCAGCCCACAGCTCAACATCCTGGCAGGTATTCCAGTTTTCCACAGCTCCCACTTCCCTCCACATGTACCAGATCAGCTGCATCCTTGCTGAGTGAGGCAATCCTTGGGGAGGCTGCAGGGAACTCCTCCAGGCACAGGAGGGATTTTCTGGCTGTTCAGAAGGCTGGAGTGTGGTTTGGTTGGTGGCATGTCACCTCCAGGTGCTGCCCCACTTGCTCTTTGCTGGCAGCCTGACAGCTTGTTCTGCTTGTTTCACTTCAGTTAAGACTGAACTGAGCTTGGGTTGCCTGCAACCCAGGGTGTGTCTGGAGCCTCACGTTGGCTTCTTTCCCTTCTTCTGCTCCTTCCAGCTGGTGTCACTGCAAGGTGGGGGCTCAAGGCAGGCCAAGGGACAGCACTCATGAACATGGCCCTCAGAAAGGCAGCTCATGTCCACCTGCATAATCACCCAGAAATTGTACCCAGTGTCCTGCCCAGGAAGGGACTTCCATTCAAGCTGTGGTGCTGCTGAACTTCCTAAGTTTCAGCAGTGACTGAGTGCTGCAGGATGCCTTCTTGGAAAGCTCCCAACACCTTTTTAGACTCACCAAGCAGTGGCCCACCAGCAGCAGCACAAATGAATATCATGAACAAAGTGTCCACGGCCTGATGGCAACTTAGGAATAAAACAGAACTCTGAAAACATAACTCACATCATTCTTTGGAGTCAGATCATTCCAATCCCCTTGTACAACCCAACTATTAAGGCACAGAAAATGTAAAAAAGTGAGCTAAGAGAAAAAAGTGAAAGTTTCTAATCCAAGATCAGAGGTATTTCTGCTTTGATTTTTTTTTCTCTCTCAAGTACATAGAAAAGAAAAGCATCTGTCAGGGCCAGAGGGAAATGTCACTGGTTTAGCACGTTGTTCCCTCAACTTATTGAATGCAACAGGGACCTGGTGCTGGAGCTGCTTTAAAACTTCTGGGCAGGCACAGGGGTAAAAAGGACTCATCTGGCCCTGCTGGGCAGATCTCAGCAGCCAGCAGGTGTGAAGGACAAGCAGCACGACCAGAGAGAAGGGAATACAATCTCAACCCTATTCCTCAGCTTTTTCTTCTTTGCCTTTGTTTGTAAAAAGGAACAAACTAAGGAACCTGAAGAGCATTTTGAGGCTGTCATCTCAGGGTCAAGAAATACTCCTGTGTTCATGCTGGGTTTGTTGTTTCTCCTGCTTTTTTGGGGGGAGACAGAAAAAAAACCCAACCCTAATAGTGTAGTCTTCCACCTCAAAGTAAGGGGCAGGCTGAGGAGCTGCCTGATCCACCCTCCAGGAAGGAGAAACACCAGAGGTTTTAAGTGACCTTTTCAAGGCAATTGTTCTCCCACTCTTTTTGTTTTGTTCTCAGCAAAGCAGCATGGAAATTCCTACACAGGAACACACAACTCACAAGAAATCAATTCCAGCATAGTTACCAAGATAAAGAATTAAAAACAAATGCCAGAACAACAACAAAAAAAACCACCAAACATCAAAACAAAACAACAACAAAAAAAGGAACAAATACAGAGATTCAGAGTTGCAAGAAATGGATACTAAGATGAGGTTTGCCCATCTCTTACTGGTTGTCCAGCAGAAGGAAGGTTCCAGCTGCAAATGCTGGAGGAATGTATCACATTGGAGGGGTAAAGGGTGCAGGGAAGAGCAAGACCAAGACAAGGCAGCAGAGGGAGGAAAGCAGAGAGGACCCAGGGGTTCATTCAGAGGTTAGACTGAACACACAGAGCCAGGGGGAACCACTGGTTTGGGTGGCAAGTGACTGGTCTGGGTTTGGATGGAGCCAGGAAGCTGCAGGTGATTTCAGTGGGTGGTCTGTGATTGCTGCAATGCAGGGAGGGACCTGCTGCCCACACTCCTCTGCTCATCTGGGGCCAAGGAAATCAAGGCAGAGGGAGGAGGAAGGGCTGGAGAGACAGGGCTGGGCAGAAAGGGGCAGGGATTCTGGCCAGGGAGGAAGTGAAGAAACATCTCCAGGCTGGGGTGAGAAGGTACAATCAAAGGGGAAAACATCTGAATACCACCTGAATTCTTGAAACTGGCTGAAGAATTGCACTGGTCAGCCCCAAGTTTATTAGGTTAAGAGGGGTGCCCATAAATGTGCTGAACCATGTGCTGGTTTTTCAGGGCTCAGCAAGAGTCCTGTCAGAAGGGCTATTGGGTACAACACTCAGGGAAGCTTTGGGATAACTCTGGAAGGGCTGTTTCCACCCCTTAGAGGGATGAGCAGATATGATGGTTATAGGCTGACCAGACATCTCCTGAGGGGTTTTTCTGAGGTGATGGGGATAGGGCAGTGCTGGTCCACCCTGTGGTGGGCACAGGGAGAGGGGTGCTGGGTTTTCTGAGTTCCTAGGGTCAGAGAAACATCATATTTCCACAACAGAATAAAAGGGATTTAGAAGGAAGTAAGTGCAACTGAAACCACTGGAACTGGTTTAGAAGAGGCACTTCTGTTTAGGAAAGAGGGCAGGAGAAGTTCTGAATCTCTTCATGGTCTTTATTTACCCTGCACTACTAGAAACTAGAGAGAAGTTGTGCAGTGAATCAGGAGCTTCAGCAGGTTATTCCACCAGGCCATGAAACATGGGCTGGACAGCTTGGATTCAGCTCTGGCCACATATTGTTATGCCAAAACCATGTCAGCTTAGGAGTCCTTGCCCCATTTCCCTCCCCTTCTCACCTTAGAAATAGGCACTAGCATTTAAGGGGCTTGGCTGACCAAAAATCTGCCCACACTTTGCAGATGTGGGAGGGAGAAAGGAACAATCAGACATGGGGAAACACAAGGTTGATAGATAAAACTAGAAAAAACTGGGCCATATTTCACTGTGCACACTATTTAAAAATATGGTCCTATGTTTAATGTTAATGGAAACCATCATTCATGCATCATTGCCATGGGAACATTTCTATTAACATTAAACATACTTCAATCCCAGTAAATGTTACTGGCTGGCAGAGGAAAGTTACAACGTGTGTAATTTTGCTCTTTGTTTTCTCTTACCATGTGTAGGTGTCTGGGTGGCACTGTTTAGTATCAGGTGATTATAATTTTGTTCTTGGTCATCTGAAATTCACAGAAAACAAAAAAAAAGAATCCCTTTAAGAACCAGCTCAGCATACCCACTGATCTGCAGATGATAATTACAGCTCACAGAATTCACAGGAAATCTCAGCATGATTAAAGAAAGGAGAAGAAAATGCTTCAGAAAGCAAAAGATTCTGTAATGGAGTTCACTTAAAATTCCAGATGCAAGAAGAAGATGATAATGGAAACTGCTCCCCTTCTGCTGAGCCTGCAAATGAGAATTATCTGCAAAGGTAAGAAGCATGTCCAGGCAGGAACAACCCCCCACAGCTGGTTCCTGGGAGGTGCTGGAACCCACCAGCTCCAGGCTCTACTGCTCCAGCTCCATCCAGGATGGAGGTTTGCAGAACATTAGACCCAGCTACTCAAAACCCAGACTCTGCCACTGTGACAGCAACCACAGCAACCACGTCCTGTGTGAGTGCAGGGAAGGATCAAACAAGAGGCCTCATAAATGCAGGAGGTCAAGGTAACCACTTGTGCATGGTCTGTAGGTCTCCCCTGAGAGCTGAGATCCCTGCAGACCTGGTGCATTCAGTATGACATGCAAAGCAGGAGGAACAGTCAGTGGTGGAACAAGTGCTACCAGTGTAGTTATTAACTCCCCTTTGGTTGGAAAACAACTTTCATTCTCACTGTCATAAAACCATTAGATATGTGGCTGCTGATAAACTCCTGTCACCTTGAATTTCCAGACAAGCCTTCAACACAGAATGAACTCTTGGTCCAGATCTTTACAACACCTTGTGGAACTGCAGCAATGCAGGGTGAGAAGAGATTTCAAGAAATCTTTCTCACATCTCAGGTTCTCCTGATACAGGACAGGCTGCTCTGATGTCTAAGTCTGCTATTCTTAAAAACTTATCATTCATATCTCACTTTCTCCCTGGGAGATCTGTTTCATTAGGTCTTTCCTACTACTTTTTAGGCCAAATGCTTCTTTTCTGTCTACCAGAGACATGAAGAAAACCCCCCTTACATCTGTGATAGATCTTCATGACCAAGCTGTTACTATGTGTTCCCTTAATTCTTTTCTTCAAGCTAAACAACATTT